>NC_088403.1:63943509-63961009 GCF_034236695.1 Oncorhynchus nerka
AAATGCACGCGGGTGAATTGTGTGTATTGTGTAAGACGCACGGCATACGCACGCACGCACGCACACACACACACACACACACACACAGAGATGTTGTAGAACAACGACTGAAAGGAGACATTCATCACTCTGCCAAATAGGGTCAGGCAGCATTCCGGTTCTGGAACAGACGTGATATAAGGCAACCAAACAACGGGAGGTCTAGCTTTATGCCGTTTCCATTGGTTACAGTAGAACACTTATAAGGACCATCCACAGATGTGCTTGGTTAAGATAACACTGACTGGCTATTATTATGATGTTTGCTGTGTGTGTGTATATGTGTGTGTATGTGTGTGTGTATATGTGTGTGTGTGTGTGTGTGTGTGTGTGTGTGTGTGTGTGTGTGTGTGTGTGTGTGTGTGTGTGTGTGTGTGTGTGTGTGTGTGTGTGTGTGTGTGTGTGTGTGTAAGAGAGAGAGGGAGTTGGGGGGGATAGAAGATGGAATAGCCTTTAGAAAACATCACCAACAGGCAGAGCAACTTCACAACTGATGTAATGATGTCCTGTTCCCGTCCCAGTCGTTCTCTCCAAACAGGGACATCTAGGAAAACAGGAGTCTGGGATTCACATAGAGAGACTGGGACTGGCAGACTACTTCACATATGTAATAAGATCATGGTATATTTCAGTGAGATCATGGTAGATTTCAGTCAGATCATGGTATATTTCAGTCAGATCATGGTATATTTCAGTGAGATCATGGTAGATTTCAGTCAGATCATGGTAGATTTCAGTAAGATCATGGTATATTTCAGTGAGATCATGGTAGATTTCAGTCAGATCATGGTAGATTATAATGGTAGATTTCAGCCAGATCTTGATTTCAGTCAGATCTTGGTAGACTTCAGACAAATCATGGTATATTTCAGTCAGGTCATGGTAGATTTCTGTCAGATCATGGTAGATTTCAGACAAATCATGGTAGATTTCAGTCAAATCATGGTAGATTTCAGACAAATCGTGGTAGATTTCAGTCAAATCATGGTAGATTTCAGACAAATCATGGTAGATTTCAGTCAGATCATGGTAGATTTCAGTCAGATCATGGTAGATTTCAGTCAAATCATGGTAGATTTCAGTCAAATCATGGTAGATTTCAGTCAAATTATGGTAGATTTCAGTCAGATCATGGTAGATTTCAATCAGATCATGGTAGATTTCAGTCAAATCATGGTAGATTTCAGTCAGATCATGGTAGATTTCAGTCAAATCATGGTAGATTTCAGACAAATCCTGGTAGATTTCAGTCAGATCATGGTAGATTTCAGACAGAACTTGGGATTTTTGCTCAAAGTATATGGCCGCGCAAACTATAAAAAAAATGTAGTTTCCGCATTAACTTGTGTGTGTGCGTGCATACTGGATGTGTGTGTCTGTGGTTACATGACATTCCTCCCAGACTAAGGAAGGACTGTAACACTAATTTGCCAGTCCTTCGCTCCAGTCCCAAGCTCTGTTGCTGTCTAGGGGTCAAGGTTAGGTGTTAGACTCAGTACTGCTGTGAATCATTAGGCTTGTGGAACATGATAATGCAGTTGCCGTCTCCGCTTCTAACAAACTCTGTAACAAATCTACATGTTAGGAAATCCTAGTGTGGAAATAGGATTTTGTTTGACATTGGATTGTGATGAATCTAGTCTTTCATTCAGCTTTGAAATAGAAAACAACAAAGGTATTGCTGTGATCCATCATGGCTCTGGCCTCAGACTCTAGACTCTGGCCTCTAGACTCTGGCCTCAGTCTCTAGACTCTGGCTTCAGTCTCTGGTCTCTAGACTCTGGCCTCAGTCTCTGGCCTCAGTCTCTGGACTCTGGCCTCAGACTCTAGCCTCAGTCTCTGGTCTCTAGACTCTGGCCTCAGTCTCTGGCCTCAGTCTCTGGTCTCTAGACTCTGGCCTCAGTCTCTGGCCTCAGTCTCTAGACTCTGGCCTCAGTTTCTGGCCTCAGTCTCTGGTCTCAGTCTCTGGCCTCAGTCTCTGGACTCTAGACTCTGGCCTCAGTCTCTGGCCTCAGTCTCTGGTCTCTGGCCTCAGTCTCTGGTCTCTAGACTCTGGCCTCAGTTTCTAGACTCTGGCCTCAGACTCTGGCCTCAGACTCTGGCCTCAGACTCTAGCCTCAGTCTCTGGTCTCTAGACTCTGGCCTCAGTCTCTGGCCTCAGTCTCTGGACTCTAGACTCTGGCCTCAGTCCCTGGCCTCAGTCTCTGGTCTCAGTCTCTGGCCTCAGTCTCTGGTCTCTAGACCCTGGTCTCAGTCTCTGGCCTCAGTCTCTGGTCTCTAGACTCTGGCCTCAGTCTCTGGCCTCAATCTCTGGTCTCTAGACTCTGGCCTCAGTCTCTAGACTCTGGCCTCAGACTCTGGCCTCAATCTCTGGCCTCAGTCTCTGGTCTCTAGACTCTGGCCTCAGTCCCTGGCCTCAGTCTCTGGTCTCTGGCCTCAGTCTCTGGCCTCTGGCCTCAGTCTCTGGCCTCAGTCTCTGATCTCTAGACTCTGGCCTCAGTCTCTAGTTCTCAGTCTCTGGCCTCAGTCTCTAGTTCTCAGTCTCTGGCCTCAGTATATGGTTCTCAGTCTCTGGCCTCAGTCTCTGGCCTCAGTCTCTAGACTCTGGCCTAAGTCTCTAGTCTCTGGCCTCAATCTCTAGGTCTCTGGCCTCAGTCTCTGGCCTCAGTCTCTAGACTCTGGCCTCAGTCTCTAGTCTCTGGCCTCAATCTCTAGGTCTCTGGCCTCAGTCTCTGGCCTCAGACTAGTCTCTGCGCTCAATCTCTGGGTCTCTGGCCTCAGTCTCTAGACTCTAGCCTCAGTGTCTGGCTTCAGTCTCTAGTCTCTGGCCTCAATCTCTGGGTCTCTGTCCTCAATCTCTGGTCTCTGGCCTCAGTCTCTGGGCTCAGGCCTCAGTGTCTGGCCTAAGTCTCTAGTCTCTGGCCTCATACTCTGGCCTCAGTCTCTGGTCTCTAGACTCTGGCCTCAGTCTCTGGTCTCTAGACTCTGGCCTCAGTCTCTAGACTCTGGCCTCAGACTCTGGCCTCAATCTCTGGCCTCAGTCTCTGGTCTCTAGACTCTGGCCTCAGTCCCTGGCCTCAGTCTGGCCTCAGTCTCTGGCCTCAGTCTCTGGTCTCTGGCCTCAGTCTCTGGCCTCAGTCTCTGGTCTCTAGACTCTGGCCTCAGTCTCTAGTTCTCAGTCTCTGGCCTCAGTCTCTAGTTCTCAGTCTCTGGCCTCAGTATATGGTTCTCAGACTCTGGCCTCAGTCTCTGGCCTCAGTCTCTGGCCTCAGTCTCTAGACTCTGGCCTCAGTCTCTAGTCTCTGGCCTCAATCTCTAGGTCTCTGGCCTCAGTCTCTGGCCTCAGTCTCTAGACTCTGGCCTCAGTCTCTAGTCTCTGGCCTCAATCTCTAGGTCTCTGGCCTCAGTCTCTGGCCTCAGACTAGTCTCTGCGCTCAATCTCTGGGTCTCTGGCCTCAGGCTCTAGACTCTAGCCTCAGTGTCTGGCTTCAGTCTCTAGTCTCTGGCCTCAATCTCTGGGTCTCTGGCCTCAATCTCTGGTCTCTGGCCTCAGTCTCTGGGCTCAGGCCTCAGTGTCTGGCCTCAGTCTCTAGTCTCTGGCCTCATACTCTGGCCTCAGTCTCTAGACTCTGGACTCAGTCTCTAGACTCTGGACTCAGTCTCAGACTCTAGTGTCTGAGCTCTTACTATGACCTCAGTCTCTGGTCTCTGGCCTCAGTCTATGGACTCAGTCTCTGGCCTCAGTCTCTGCTCATTCTCTTGCCTCCGCCTTTGGCCTCAGTATTTAGTCTCTTGTCTCAGTCTCTGTCCCCAGTCTCTGGCCGCATTCTATAGTCTCTGGCCTCAATCTCTGGCCTCTGGACTCAGTCTCTGGCCTCTGGCCACATTCTCTAGTCTCTGGTCTCAGTCTCTGGCCTCTGGCCACATTCTCTTGTCTCTGGGTTCTAGTCTCTGGCCCCAGGCTCTGGTCTCTGGGTTCCAGTCTCTGGTCTCAGTCTCTGGTCTCTGGCCTCAGTCTCTAGTCTCTGGGTTCTAGTCTCTGGCCCCAGGCTCTCGTCTCAGTCTCTGGTCTCTGGCCTCAGTCTCTAGTCTCTGGGTTCTAGTCTCTGGCCCCAGGCTCTCGTCTCAGTCTCTGGTCTCTGGCCGCATTCTCTAGTCTCTGGGTTCTAGTCTCTGGGTTCTAGTCTCTGGCCCCAAGCTCTCGTCTCAGTCTCTGGTCTCTGGCCTCAGTCTCTAGTCTCTGGGTTCTAGTCTCTGGGTTCTAGTCTTTGGCCCCAGGCTCCTGTCTCAGGTTCTGGCCTCAGTCTCTGGTCGTTAAAGTAGCAAGAATGAGCTTTGACAGACAGACCAGGCTGCTGTGTTCTCAGGAAGAGCCTTTGGGAAGAGGACAGGGATCTGTCATCGGAGAGACGTGTGTGTGTGTGTGTGTGTGTGTGTGTGTGTGTGTGTGTGTGTGTGTGTGTGTGTGTGTGTGTGTGGCGCGCGTGTGTGTGTGTGTGTGTGTGTGTGTGTGTGTGTGTGTGTGTGTGTGTGTGTGTGTGTGTGTGTGAGAGAGAGAGAGAGGGACAGGAAATGTGGAACACAGAGCAGTCATTTCCGAAGGAGTATGGGATTCTCCCCCGTTTAAACATGCCTTCCTTTACACAAACCAAATATTTCATAGCTACAAGTCTACAGGGCCAGACTCACATCACTCAAACACGACCATCTGTTTGGTGTTCTCCCTCTCTCTCTCTCGCCCTCTCTCCTTCTCCCTCTCCCTCTCTCCCTCCCTCTCTCTCTCTCCTCCCTCTCTCCCTCCCTCCCTCTCTCTCTCTCCCTCCTTCTCCCTCTCTCCCTCTCCATCTCCCTCTCCCCCTCTCCCTCCCTCTCTCCCTCGCCCCTCTCTCTCTCCCTCACCCCTCTCCCTCTCCCTCTCTCCCTCCTTCTCCCTCTCTCCCTCTCCATCTCCCTCCCCCCCCCTCTCCCTCCCTCGCCCTCTCTCTCTCTCCCTCCTTCTCCCTCTCTCCCTCTCCATCTCCCTCTCCCCCTCTCCCTCCCTCTCTCCCTCGCCCTCTCTCTCTCCCTCACCCTCTCTCCCTCTCTCTCGCCCTCTCTCCCCCTCTCTCAATTCAATTCAATTCAAAGGTCTCGATTGGCATGGGAAACATGTGTTTACATTGCAAAAGCAAATACAATAGACAATAAACAAAAGGGAAATAAACAAGGGAAACATTAGTAAATTACACTTACACTCACAAACGTATATCAATTAAATTCAAGGGGCTTTATTGGCATGGGACACACATGTTAACATTGCCAAAGCAAGTGAAATAGATAATTAACAAATGTGAAATAAACAATAAAAAATTTACTGTAAACATTACACTCAAAAGTTCCAAAGGAAAATAGACATTTCAAATGTCATATTATGTCTATATACTGTGGTGTAACGATGTGTTGAAGTAGAAAATGGTAAATAAATAAACATAAATATGGGTTATATTTACAATGGTGTTTGTTCTTCACCGGTTGCCCCTTTCTTGTGGCAACAGGTCACAAATCTTGCTGCTGTGATGGCACACTGTAATTTTAACAGCTAACATTTATGCCGATGGTGGACAACCTTGTTTTACTCCTCTTGACAGTTTCAAACTTTCTGAGATGTAGCCATTATTTACTATTTTACAACTGGGGTTACTATACATAACGTTAACCCGTTGTATAAGAGATTCTCCAAAATTGAAATATTATAGGCATTTATATATAAACTCCAGTTGTACTTTATCAAAGGCCTTTTTAAAGTCAGCTATGAAAACCAGGCCTGATTTCCCAGATATGTCATATTTGTTCTATTGTTTCCAGTACTTATCTTATATTATCTCCAACGTATCGTCGTGATTAGGATTAATTATATCAGACAATACCGTTTTAAATTCAATGCGCTAAGCATGTAGCTAGAATTTTTACATCACAACAATGAAGTGTAAGAGGCCCCGATTTTTTAAATGGACTGGATCTTTATATTTACCACTTGGATCCTGTTTCAGTAATAATGAAATCAGACCTTGCTGAGTGTCCGATAATCTACCATTTACATAGGAGTGGTTAAAACATGCAAATAACGGTCCTCTGAGTATATAAAAAAAGTTTGGTATATCCCCACTGGTATGCCATCTAGCCCTGGAGTTTTCCCGGACTTATACCACCCCTACCTTGTCACAACACAACTGATTGGCTCAAACGCATAAAGAAATTCCACAAGCTATAACAAGGCACAACTGTTAATTGAAATGCATTCCAGGTGACTACCTCATGAAGCTGGTTGAGAGAATGCCATGAGTCTGCAATGCTGTCATCAAGGCAAAGGGTGGCTACTTTGAAGAAAATATATTTAGATTTGTTTAACACTTTTTGGGTTACTACATCAATCCAAATGTGTTTCTTCATTATTTTTATGTCTTCACTATTATTCTACAATGTAGAAAATAGTTTAAAAAATAAAGACAAACCCTGGAATGAGTCGGCGTGTTCAAACTTTTGAGTGGTACTGTATATGTTGAAGAGGGTGGGGCTCAAGCTGCATCCCTGTCTCACCCCACAGCCCTGTGGAAAGACGTGTGTGTTTTTTGCCAATTTTAACCGCACACTTGTTTGTGTCCATGGATTTTGTAATGTCATATGCTTTTCCCCCAACATTCCTTTTCATCAATTTATATAGTAGACCCTAATGGTCTGTTTGTTTGTCAATTAGGGTGTTCAGGGTGAATATGTGGTATGTTGTATGGTAATTTGGTAAAAAGACAATTTGACATTTCCTCAGTACATTGTTTTCACTGAGGAAATGTGCGAGTCTGCTGTTAATGATAATGCAGAGGAATTTCCCAAGGTTACTGTTGATGCATATCCCATGGTAGTTATTGGGATCACATTTTACTCCTCTTTTGTGGATTGGGGTGATCAGTCCTCAGTTTCAAGTATTGGGGAGGATGTCAGAGCTGAGGATGATGTTAAAGAGTTTTAGCATAGCCAATTGGAATTTGTGAACAGTATATTTTATAATATAATTTAGGATACCATCAACAGCCTAGTGGTTAGAGTGTAGGGGCGGCAGGTAGCCTAGTGGTTAGAGTGTAAGGGCGGCAGGTAGCCTAGTGGTTAGAGTGCTGGGCTAGTAACCGAAATGTTGCTCGATTGAATCCCCGAGCTGACAAGGTTAAAAAAATCTGCCGTTCTGCCCCTGAACAAGGCAGTTAACCCACTGTTCCTCGGCCGTCATTGTAAATACACATTTGTTCTTAACTGACTTGCCTAGTTAAATTAAGGTAAAATAAAAAATAAATACAAATCTATAGCATTTCTTAATATTATTCAGCTCCTTTGGCTTTGATGCCTCATGATTGAGTATAGCTCTGTTTAAGTAGACTGTGATTTTGCTGTGGTCTGATAGGGGTGTCAGTGGGCTGACTGTGAACGCTCTGAGAGACTCTGAGTTGAGGTCAGTGATAAAGTAGTCTACAGTACTACTGCCAAGAGATGAACTATATGTGTACCTACTACAGTCCCCTCGAAGCCTACCTCGAAGACTGTGTACATACCCAGCGTGTGACAGCGCTGCAGGAGTTGTGACCCATTTTTGTTGGTTATGTTGCCGTAGTTGTGTCTAGGTGGGCATATGTGGGAGGGCATGCTGTCACCTCCAGGTACGTGTTTGTCCCCCTGGGTGCTGAGGTTGTCAGGTTCATGGCCAGTTTTGGCCAGTTCTGGCATTTAGGTCGCCACACCTGTCCCTGGACCTGGAAATGAGTGATCTCCTTCTCTAGGATGGAGCAGCTGTCTTCACTAAAGTATGGGGATTCTAGTGGGGGGATATAGGGGATTCTAGTGGGGGGATATAGGTAGCACACAGGAGGACATTTTTCTCTGTTGAGATCATTTCCTTATTCATTTCTTGCCAAATGTAAAATGTTCCTGTTTTGACTAATTTAATAGAGTGGGTTAGGTCTGCTCTATACCAAATGAGCATACCCCCTGAGTCCCTTCCCTGTTTCACACCTAGTAGTTTGGTGGATGGGACTACCAGCTCTCTGTAACCTGGAGGGCAACCAGTGGGTCCATCTCCTCTATACCACCCACCTGGTAGTGTGGTGGATGGGACTACCAGCTCTCTGTAACCTAGAGGGCAACCAGTGGGTCCATCTCCTCTATACCACCCACCTGGTAGTGTGGTGGATGGGACTACCAGCTCTCTGTAACCTAGAGGGCAACCAGTGGGTCCATCTCCTCTATACCACCCACCTGGTAGTGTGGTGGATGGGACTACCAGCTCTCTGTAACCTAGAGGGCAACCAGGTCCATCTCCTCTATACCACCCACCTGGTAGTGTGGTGGATGGGACTACCAGTCTCTGTAATCTCCATCTCTATACCACCCACCTGGTAGTGTGGTGGATGGGACTACCAGCTCTCTGTAACCTAGAGGGCAACCAGTGGGTCCATCTCCTCTATACCACCCACCTGGTAGTTTGGTGGATGGGACTACCAGCTCTCTGTAACCTAGAGGGCAACCAGTGGGTCCATCTCCTCTATACCACCCACCTGGTAGTTTGGTGGATGGGACTACCAGCTCTCTGTAACCTAGTTTGGTGGAGAGGGCAACCAGTGGGTCCATCTCTCTATACCACCCACCTGGTAGTGTGGTGGATGGGACTACCAGCTCTCTGTAACCTAGAGGGCAACCAGTGGGTCCATCTCCTCTATACCACCCACCTGGTAGTGTGGTGGATGGGACTACCAGCTCTCTGTAACCTAGAGGGCAACCAGTGGGTCATTCTCATCTATACCACCCACCTGGTAGTGTGGTGGATGGGACTACCAGCTCTCTGTAACCTAGAGGGCAACCAGTTGGTACATCTCCTGTATACCACCCACCTGGTAGTGTGGTGGATGGGACTACCAGCTCTCTGTAACCTAGAGGGCAACCAGTGGGTACATCTCCTGTATACCACCCACCTGGTAGTGTGGTGGATGGGACTACCAGCTCTCTGTAACCTAGAGGGCAACCAGTGGGTCCATCTCCTCTATACCACCCACCTGGTAGTGTGGTGGATGGGACTACCAGCTCTCTGTAACCTAGAGGACAACCAGTGGGTCCGTCTCCTCTATACCACCCACTTGGTAGTGTGGTGGATGGGACTACCAGCTCTCTGTAACCTAGAGGGCAACCAGTGAGTCCATCTCCTCTATACCACCCACCTGGTAGTGTGGTGGATGGGACTACCAGCTCTCTGTAACCTAGAGGGCAACCAGTGGGTCCATCTCCTCTATACCACCCACCTGGTAGTGTGGTGGATGGGACTACCAGCTCTCTGTAACCTAGAGGGCAACCAGTGGGTCCATCTCCTCTATACCACCCACCTGGTAGTGTGGTGGATGGGACTACCAGCTCTCTGTAACCTAGAGGACAACCAGTGGGTCCATCTCCTCTATACCATGTTTCATGTAGGATGACAATGTCTGTATTTCCAAATTCTTGGACAAAGTCTCGGCTCCAAAGACAGTGGACATCAGACGTTGTATATTCCATATCTCTCTCTGTCTCTCATCGGGTTCTAGACCAGTCAGAAGGCCCCGACTGTGTTCCAACCCATCGGGTTCTAGACCAGTCAGAAGGCCCTGACTGTGTTCCAACCCATCAGGTTCTAGACCAGTCAGAAGGCCCCGACTGTGTTCCAACCCATCGGGTTCTAGACCAGTCAGAAGGCCCCGACTGTGTTCCAACCCATCGGGTTCTAGACCAGTCCGAAGGCCCTGACTGTGTTCCAACCCATCGGGTTCTAGACCAGTCAGAAGGCCCCGACTGTGTTCCAACCCATCGGGTTCTAGACCAGTCAGAAGGCCCCGACTGTGTTCCAACCCATCTGGTTCTAGACCAGTCAGAAGGCCCCGACTGTGTTCCAACCCATCGGGTTCTAGACCAGTCAGAAGGCCCCGACTGTGTTCCAACCCATCGGGTTCTAGACCAGTCAGAAGGCCCCGACTGTGTTCCAACCCATCGGGTTCTAGACCAGTCAGAAAGGTTCCAACCCATCGGGTTCTAGACCAGTCAGAAGGCCCCGACTGTGTTCCAACCCATCGGGTTCTAGACCAGTCAGAAGGCCCCGACTGTGTTCCAACCCATCGGGTTCTAGACCAGTCAGAAGGCCCCGACTGTGTTCCAACCCATCGGGTTCTAGACCAGTCCGAAGGCCCTGACTGTGTTCCAACCCATCGGGTTCTAGACCAGTCAGAAGGCCCCGACTGTGTTCCAACCCATCTGGTTCTAGACCAGTCAGAAGGCCCCGACTGTGTTCCAACCCATCGGGTTCTAGACCAGTCAGAAGGCCCGACTGTGTTCCAACCCATCTGGTTCTAGACCAGTCAGAAGGCCCCGTTCGGCATTGGGTGAAGGGTCGGTGAAGTACTCAGACCCAGACTCATTCCAGAGAAGAAACTAAAGTCCGTGGGTGTGCCGTAGCGTTTGGCCAGAGCAAGGAGTCTGGGTAGCCAGGCTTTGGCTCCAGCTCAAACTGCCCGTCCTTCTTAACGCCGTGGCGCCGACATCCTCCGTGGATTATATAGCAGATTACCAGAACAAAGCCCATTATTGATTTTAATCAATTCAAATCAGCCATTACAGCCAAGGGGCTACAGCCCAGTTCAAACAACCTCATTTCGGAAGGAAATCGATCTGGCTCTCAGATAATGAAAAGGTTTCTAAAATGTATTTTTTTGAAGTAGAACTCTCTCAGAGGATTTAAGTCCTTATTAACACCTTGGCAGGTACATAGAAATATAATCCACCCATAAAACCCACCTATTGACTTGAATAGGGAATTATTTTTTTCGTTCTAGGAATTGTATTTCTATGCTGAGGTCAATCAGGTAATCCAGGTATTGATGATGGTTCTTGCTGCTCTCTACATATTTGCGAGGTTCTTCTCATCATTATGCATGATGATGAATTGCATGTATGTTCTCCATTATTAACATAGAGCTGTACATATTTATTAACATAGAGCTATACATATCGTCCCGGGGAGGGGGTAGAGAATGTAATCAAGGCATAAAGCATTCCATTATCATAAATTGAGAGCTTACACTTAATCTAACCGGCAACAGAAATGTAAAATGAATGCATGTCTTGATCCATCTCTGTAATTGTTGCTGTGTACTTTGTGTGTGTGTGTGTGTGTGTGTGTGTGTGTGTGTGTGAGTGTGTGTGTGTGTGTGTGCCTGCAAGAAAGAGATATACAGAGGCAGAGCAGAGACAGAGACGTATCGAGAGGAGCCAATCAGAGACAGAGATGGACCAAGAGGAGCCAATCAGAGATAGAGACGTACCGAGAGCAACCATTCAGAGATAGAGACTTACCGAGAGGGCCAATCAGTGATAGGGATGTACCGAAAGGAGCCCATTAGAGATAGGGACGTCACAAGAGGAGCCAATCAGAGATATAAACGTACCGAGAGGAGCCAATCAGAGATAGAGAGGTACCGAGAGGAGCCAATCAGAGATAGAGAGGTACCAAGAGGAGCCAATCAGAGATAGAGAGGTACCGAGAGGAGCCAATCAGAGATAGAGAGGTACCGAGAGGAGCCAATCAGAGATAGAGAGGTACCGAGAGGAGCCAATCAGAGATAGAGATGTCCCGGGAGGAGCCAATCAGAGATAGAGAGGTACCGAGAGGAGCCAATCAGAGATAGAGACTTACAGAGAGGGCCAATCAGTGATAGGGATGTACCGAGAGGAGCCAATCAGAGATAGAGAGGTACCGAGAGGAGCCAATCAGAGATAGAGACTTACAGAGAGGGCCAATCAGTGATAGGGATGTACCGAGAGGAGCCAATCAGTGATAGGGATGTACCGAGAGGAGCCAATCAGTGATAGGGATGTACCGAGAGGAGCCAATTCAAATTCACTGAATAATATGTCCAATTGTTTTGCTCACATTAACGTTTAATATCTGATGAATACTCCATTGGTACGGTTTTAATAATGCAGTACATTTCTGCTATTTGTTCTCTTAGCCAGGAAAACTGCACTCTCCCTTTCTGAGACTCAAACATAAACACACGTTTGGACCTTACGACATCAGACATACACACAGAAAAGCCATTCCGGGCAGTGAGATACTCTTCTAGTGGCTTGTCCAGGATGACTGTATAACCAGCATCATCACTCCCCTGATATTTGACCCTGAGTGGGCTGGGGGGCATTAGTGTCAAACCTCACTAATCCCTCTTCAGATGGACTGGGGCTGTCTCAGTCTCAATCTCTCTCTCTCTGTCTCTCCCCCCCTCTCTCTCTCTCTCTCTCTCTCTCTCTCTCTCTCCTCTCCCTCTCTCTATCTCTCTGTCTCTCTCTCTCAATTCAATTTTCAATTCAAGGGCTTTATTGGCATGGGAAACATGTGTTAACATTGCCAAAGCAAGTGAGGTAGACAACATACAAAGTGAATATATAAGGTGAAAAACAACAAAAATGAACAGTAAACATTACACATACAGAAGTTTCAAAACAGTAAAGACATTACAAATGTCATATTATATATATATATATATATACAATGTACAAATAGTTAAAGGACACAAGATAAAATAAATAAGCATAAATATGGGTTGTATTTACAATGGTGTTTGTTCTTCACTGGTTGCCCTTTTCTCGTGGCAACAGGTCACAAATCTTGCTGCTGTGATGGCACACTGTGGAATTTCACCCAGTAGATATGGGAGTTTTTCAAAATTGGATTTGTTTTCGAATTCTTTGTGGATCTGTGTGATCTGGGGGAAATATGTATCTCTAATATGGTCATACATTGGGCAGGAGGTTAGGAAGTGCAGCTCAGTTTCCACCTCATTTTGTGGGCAGTGAGCACATAGCCTGTCTTCTCTTGAGAGCCATGTCTGCCTACGGCGGCCTTTCTCAATAGCAAGGCTATGCTCACTGAGTCTGTACATAGTCAAAGCTTTCCTTAATTTTGGGTCAGTCACAGTGGTCAGGTATTCTGCCGCTGTGTACTCTCTGTTTAGGGCCAAATAGCATTCTAGTTTGCTCTGTTTTTTTGTTAATTCTTTCCAATGTGTTAAGTAATTATCTTTTTGTTTTCTCATGATTTGGTTGGGTCTAATTGTGCTGTTGTCCTGGGGCTCTGTAGGGTGTGTTTGTGTTTGTGAACAGAGCCCCAGGACCAGCTTGCTTAGGGGACTCTTCTCCAGGTTCATCTCTCTGTAGGTGATGGCTTTGTTATGGAAGGTTTGTGAATCGCTTCCTTTTAGGTGGTTGTAGAATTTCTCTCTCTACCTCAACTCAAATAACTGAGAGTTAGAGATAATATATTAAGGTTTAGCTGGGTTAGTCATGAGAAACAGCAGTTTAGTCGACCTGGGTTAGTCATGAGAAACAGCAGTTTAGTCGACCTGGGTTAGTCATGAGAAACACCAAAGGAATCCGAGTGAATGCCATGTTAATTACTGTAAATGTCTGTTGGTCTTGCAGGGTCTTACATCATCTGGCATTATAACAGTCCCATTCCCTCTCAGCTCTCGCTATCTTCTGGTATCTATTGTCAAAGATCTGAAGTTGGAGTCAAAACAGCATTACACCATAAAAATCAACCCTCCCCCTCGCTGGTCCTCTTCCAACCAGACCCATCTGGGATGGGCGGTCCATTAATACAAAAAGAGGCAGTAAATATTTCCCAGTTTCCCCTATTGGCAGCCTGAGTTCCCCCGGGCCCTCTCCTGTTTCTCTGGAACTCTCTCTCTAAATTACATTCTGTGGGCCAGACAAAACCTCTGGACTAGAGGCTCACACGGGGTTAAAATAAACCCAGATGCTGCCAAGTAACATATTCTGTGTCTCTGAAATACAGTCGGTTGTACTTTGTGACTCTGTGACCCAGTCTCACGCTGTGCAAATGGACAACCCTCCCCGTCTCTCTGTGGCTTGTCTTCTCATTGGGCGCCGGCTCCCGTCTCTCTGTGGCTTGTCTTCTCATTGGGCGCCGGCTCCCCGTCTCTCTGTGGCTTGTCTTCTCATTGGGCGCCCGTCTCACCGTCTCTCTGTGGCTTGTCTTCTCATTGGGCGCCCGTCTCACCGTCTCTCTGTGGCTTGTCTTCTCATTGGGTGCCCGTCTCACCGTCTCTCTGTGGCGTGTCTTCTCATTGGGCGCCCGTCTCACCGTCTCTCTGTGGCTTGTCTTCTCATTGGGCACCCGTCTCACCGTCTCTCTGTGGCTTGTCTTCTCATTGGGCGCCGGCTCACCGTCTCTCTGTGGCTTGTCTTCTCATTGGGCGCCCGTCTCACCGTCTCTCTGTGGCTTGTCTTCTCATTGGGCGCCGGCTCACCGTCTCTCTGTGGCTGTCTTCTCATTGGGCGCCCCTGTCTTCTTGTCTTCTCATTGGGCGCCCGTCTCACCGTCTCTCTGTGGCTTGTCTTCTCATTGGGCGCCTGTGGCTTGTCTCACCGTCTCTCTGTGGCTTGTCTTCTCATTGGGCGCCCGTCTCACCGTCTCTCTGTGGCTTGTCTTCTCATTGGGCGCCCGTCTCACCGTCTCTCTGTGGCTTGTCTTCTCATTGGGCGCCCGGCTCACCGTCTCTCTGTGGCTTGTCTTCTCATTGGGCGCCCGGCTCACCGTCTCTCTGTGGCTTGTCTTCTCATTGGGCGCCGGCTCACCGTCTCTCTGTGGCTTGTCTTCTCATTGGGCGCCCGGCTCACCGTCTCTCTGTGGCTTGTCTTCTCATTGGGCGCCCGTCTCACCGTCTCTCTGTGGCTTGTCTTCTCATTGGGCGCCCGGCTCACCTTCTCTCTGTGGCTTGTCTTCTCATTGGGCGCCCGTCTCACCGTCTCTCTGTGGCTTGTCTTCTCATTGGGCGCCCGGCTCACCGTCTCTCTGTGGCTTGTCTTCTCATTGGGCGCCCGTCTCACCGTCTCTCTGTGGCTTGTCTTCTCATTGGGCGCCGGCTCACCGTCTCTCTGTGGCTTGTCTTCTCATTGGGCGCCCGTCTCACCGTCTCTCTGTGGCTTGTCTTCTCATTGGGCGCCCGTCTCACCGTCTCTCTGTGGCGTGTCTTCTCATTGGGCGCCCGTCTCACCGTCTCTCTGTGGCTTGTCTTCTCATTGGGCACCCGTCTCACCGTCTCTCTGTGGCTTGTCTTCTCATTGGGCGCCGGCTCACCGTCTCTCTGTGGCTTGTCTTCTCATTGGGCGCCGGTCTCACCGTCTCTCTGTGGCTTGTCTTCTCATTGGGCGCCCGTCTCACCGTCTCTCTGTGGCTTGTCTTCTCATTGGGCGCCCGTCTCACCGTCTCTCTGTGGCTTGTCTTCTCATTGGGCGCCGGCTCACCTTCTCTCTGTGGCTTGTCTTCTCATTGGGCGCCCTTTGTCTTCTCTCACCGTCTCTCTGTGTCTTCTCATTGGCTTGTCTTCTCATTGGGCGCTCGGCTCACCGCTCTCTCTGTGGCTTGTCTTCTCATTGGGCGCCCGTCGCACCGTCTCTCTGTGGCTTGTCTTCTCATTGGGCGCCCGTCTCACCGTCTCTCTGTGGCTTGTCTTCTCATTGGGCGCCCGGCTCACCGTCTCTCTGTGGCTTGTCTTCTCATTGGGCGCCCGGCTCACCGTCTCTCTGCGTCAGCTTTACTACGTTTACTACATTGTTTTTTAAGTAACTCAAACAATATTTCAGCTTCCATGCTGCAACACTGAAACCTGTTCAAATTGCACTGAGTCGCTTCAACTTGCCTCTCTTACTCCACATCAATACAGTCTGCCAGCTAGTCTACAAAGACTTAACTCTCCTAACATATCATCCTTCTCTCCGTGGGAGAGCTGGAGAGCAATACAAGTGATTGTATTACCTTGTAAGTCATGGCACGTTTCCAGCGAGAAACCGGTCTTGATGTTTACCTCTATGGCCTTGAACGAGTCTCCAACAACCCCCATAGTGCTGAATGCTCATTCTGCTTAGCTTGGGTCTCCATTGTTCCAGGGGATCTATTTCCTGTCTCTCTAGCCTGTGTTCTAGTGGTTCAGTGGTCAGTTTCCAGGTCATTTACAACTTGTGTTTTTTTCAGTTGTAAAATTTGTTGGCACACAAATAAAATCCCAACCAATATGGAATTCAATTTTCAGAACAGTAGCTCGTAGCAGAGCCGTAGCTCGTAGCAGAACCGTAGCTCGTAGCAGAACAGTAGCTCGTAGCAGAGCCGTAGCTCGTAGCAGAACCGTAGCTCGTAGCAGAACCGTAGCTCGTAGCAGAACCGTGGCTCTTAGCAGAACCGTAGCTCGTAGCAGAACCGTAGCTCGTAGCAGAGCCGCTCTTAGCAGAAGCTCGCAGAAGCAGAGCCGCAGAACAGCTCGTAGCAGAACCGTAGCTCGTAGCAGAACCGTAGCTCGTAGCAGAGCCGTAGCTCGTAGCAGAACCGTAGCTCGTAGCAGAACCGTAGCTCGTAGCAGAGCCGTAGCTCGTAACAGAGCCGTAGCTCGTAGCAGAACCGTAGCTCGTAGCAGAACCGTAGCTCTTAGCAGAACCGTAGCTCAAAGCAGAACCGTAGCTCGTAGCAGAACCGTAGCTCTTAGCAGAACAGTAGCTCGTAGCAGAACCGTAGCTCATAGCAGAACCGTAGCTCTTAGCAGAGCCGTAGCTCTTAGCAGAACCGTAGCTCGTAGCAGAACCGCAGCTCGTAGCAGAACCGTAGCTCGTAGCAGAACCGTAGCTCTTAGCAGAACCGTAGCTCGTAGCAGAACCGTAGCTCGTAGCAGAACCGCAGCTCGTAGCAGAACCGTAGCGCTTAGCAGAACCGTAGCTCTTAGCAGAACCGTAGCTCATAGCAGAACCGTAGCTCTTAGCAGAACCGTAGCTCGTAGCAGAACCGTAGCTCTTAGCAGAACCGTAGCTCGTAGCAGAACCGCAGCTCGTAGCAGAACCGTAGCTCTTAGCAGAACCGTAGCTCGTAGCAGACCCGTAGCTCGTAGCAGAACCGCAGCTCGTAGCAGAACCGTAGCTCTTAGCAGAACCGTAGCTCTGGTCATGATGTTGGTGAACAGTAACTGCAGTGTTCAAACACAAAAGTACAAAATTAAAACCACCCAGTGTTCAACGTCAACACTGCTATGCTTATCATCTATCAGCTATTTTTTCCCATCTCCACATTTCTATATATTTATTTAAGCTTTATTTAACTTTTATTTAACTAGGCAAGTCAGTTAAGGACAAATTCTTATTTACAATAACGGCCTACCGGGGAACAGTGAGTTAACTGCCTTGTTCAGGGGATTTTGACCTTATCAGCTCAGGGATTCGGTCCACCAAACTTTCGGTTACTGGCCCAACGCTCTAACCACTAGGCTACCTGCCGCCCCTACACTCTAACCACTAGGCTACCTGCCGCCCCTCCACTCTAACCACTAGGCTACCTGCCGCCCCTACACTCTAACCACTAGGC
>NC_088403.1:63966009-63971009 GCF_034236695.1 Oncorhynchus nerka
CCCATGATGAGAGGACAGAACTGGTAATGTGACACTACCCATGATGAGAGGACAGAACTGGTAATGTTACACTACCCATGATGAGAGGACAGAACTGGTAATGTGACACTACCCATGATGAGAGGACAGAACTGGTAATGTGACACTACCCATGATGAGAGGACAGAACTGGTAATGTGACACTACCCATGATGAGAGGACAGAACTGGTAATGTGACACTACCCATGATGAGAGGACAGAACTGGTAATGTGACACTACCCATGATGGTAACTGGTAATGTGACACTACCCATGATGAGAGGACAGAACTGGTAATGTGACACTACCCATGATGAGAGGACAGAACTGGTAATGTTACACTACCCATGATGAGAGGACAGAACTGGTAATGTTACACTACCCATGATGAGAGGACAGAACTGGTAATGTGACACTACCCATGATGAGAGGACAGAACTGGTAATGTGACACTACCCATGATGAGAGGACAGAACTGGTAATGTGACACTACCCATGATGAGAGGACAGAACTGGTAATGTGACACTACCCATGATGAGAGGACAGAACTGGTAATGTTACAGAACTACCCATGATGAGAGGACAGAACTGGTAATGTGACACTACCCATGATGAGAGGACAGAACTGGTAATGTGACACTACCCATGATGAGAGGACATAACTGGGGTAATGTGACACTACCCATGATGAGAGGACAGAACGGGTAATGTGACACTACCCATGATGAGAGGACAGAACTGGTAATGTTACACTACCCATGATGACAGAACTGGTAATGTGACACTACCCATGATGAGAGGACAGAACTGGTAATGTGACACTACCCATGATGAGAGGACAGAACTGGTAATGTGACACTACCCATGATGAGAGGACAGAACTGGTAATGTTGACACTACCCATGATGAGAGGACAGAACTGGTAATGTTACACTACCCATGATGAGAGGACAGAACTGGTAATGTGACACTACCCATGATGAGAGGACAGAACTGGTAATGTGACACTACCCATGATGAGAGGACAGAACTGGTAATGTTACAACCCATGATGAGAGGACAGAACTGGTAATGTGACACTACCCATGATGAGAGGACAGAACTGGTAATGTTACACTACCCATGATGAGAGGACAGAACTGGTAATGTGACACTACCCATGATGAGAGGACAGAACTGGTAATGTGACACTACCCATGATGAGAGGACAGAACTGGTAATGTGACACTACCCATGATGAGAGGACAGAACTGGTAATGTGACACTACCCATGATGAGAGGACAGAACTGGTAATGTGACACTACCCATGATGAGAGGACATAACTGGGGTAATGTTACACTACCCATGATGAGAGGACAGAACTGGTAATGTACACTACCCATGATGAGAGGACAGAACTGGTAATGTGACACTACCCATGATGAGAGGACAGAACTGGTAATGTTACACTACCCATGATGAGAGGACAGAACTGGTAATGTGACACTACCCATGATGAGAGGACAGAACTGGTAATGTGAGAGGACAGAACTGGTATGAGAGGACAGAACTGGTAATGTGACACTACCCATGATGAGAGGACAGAACTGGTAATGTTACACTACCCATGATGAGAGGACAGAACTGGTAATGTGACACTACCCATGATGAGAGGACAGAACTGGTAATGTTACACTACCCATGATGAGAGGACAGAACTGGTAATGTTACACTACCCATGATGAGAGGACAGAACTGGTAATGTGACACTACCCATGATGAGAGGACAGAACTGGTAATGTGACACTACCCATGATGAGAGGACAGAACTGGTAATGTTACACTACCCATGATGAGAGGACAGAACTGGTAATGTTACACTACCCATGATGAGAGGACAGAACTGGTAATGTGACACTACCCATGATGAGAGGACAGAACTGGTAATGTGACACTACCCATGATGAGAGGACACTACACTACCCATGATGAGAGGACAGAACTGGTAATGTTACACATGATGAGAGGACAGAACTAGACACTATGTGTGATGACACTACCCATGATGAGAGGACAGAACTGGTAATGTTACACTACCCATGATGAGAGGACAGAACTGGTAATGTTACACTACCCATGATGAGAGGACAGAACTGGTAATGTCACACTACCCATGATGAGAGGACAGAACTGGTAATGTCACACTACCCATGATGAGAGGACATAACTGGTACAGAACTACCCATGATGAGAGGACATAACTGGGGTAATGGTACACTACCCATGATGAGAGGACAGGACTTGGGTAATTTTACACTACCCATGATGAGAGGACAGAACTGGTAATGTCACACTACCCATGATGAGAGGACAGAACTGGTAATGTTACACTACCCATGATGAGAGGACAGAACTGGTAATGTTACACTACCCATGATGAGGACAGAACTGGTAATGACACTACCCATGATGAGAGGACAGAACTGGTAATGTTACACTACCCATGATGAGAGGACAGAACTGGTAATGTGACACTACCCATGATGAGAGGACAGAACTGGTAATGTTACACTACCCATGATGAGAGGACAGAACTGGTAATGTTACACTACCCATGATGAGAGGACAGAACTGGTAATGTGACACTACCCATGATGAGAGGACAGAACTGGTAATGTTACACTACCCATGATGAGAGGACAGAACTGGTAATGTCACACTACCCATGATGAGAGGACAGAACTGGTAATGTCACACTACCCATGATGAGAGGACAGAACTGGTAATGTTACACTACCCATGATGAGAGGACAGAACTGGTAATGTACACTACCCATGATGAGAGGACAGAACTGGTAATGTTACACTACCCATGATGAGAGGACAGAACTGGTAATGTGACACTACCCATGATGAGAGGACAGAACTGGTAATGTTACACTACCCATGATGAGAGACAGACATGTGACAACCCATGATGAGAGGACAGAACTGGTAATGTTACACTACCCATGATGAGAGGACAGAACTGGTAATGTCACACTACCCATGATGAGAGGACAGAACTGGTAATTACACTACCCATGATACACTACCCATGATGAGAGGACAGAACTGGTAATGTCACACTACCCATGATGAGAGGTAACTGGTAATGTTACACTACCCATGATGAGAGACAGACAGAACTGAGAGGACAGAACTGGTAATGTTACACTACCCATGATGAGAGGACAGAACATGTGACACTACATGATGAGAGGACAGAACTGGTAATGTTACACTACCCATGATGAGAGGACAGAACTGGTAATGTTACACTACCCATGATGAGAGGACAGAACTGGTAATGTTACACTACCCATGATGAGAGGACAGAACTGGTAATGTTACACTACCCATGATGAGAGGACAGAACTGGTAATGTTACACTACCCATGATGAGAGGACAGAACTGGTAATGTCACACTACCCATGATGAGAGGACAGAACTGGTAATGTCACACTGAGAGGACCCATGATGAGAGGACAGAACTGGTAATGTCACACTACCCATGATGAGAACTGGACAGAACTGGTAATGGTACACTACCCATGATGAGAGGACAGAACTTGAGAGGACAGTAATGTTACACTACCCATGATGAGAGGACAGAACTGGTAATGTCACACTACCCATGATGAGATGAGAGGACAGAACTGGTAATGTTACACTACCCATGATGAGAGGACAGAACTGGTAATGTTACACTACCCATGATGAGAGGACAGAACTGGTAATGTTACACTACCCATGATGAGAGGACAGAACTGGTAATGAGAGGACAGAACACACTACCCATGATGAGAGGACAGAACTGGTAATGTTACACTACCCATGATGAGAGGACAGAACTGGGGTAATGTACACTACCCATGATGAGAGGACAGAACTGGTAATGTTACACTACCCATGATGAGAGGACAGAACTGGTAATGTCACACTACCCATGATAAGAGGACAGAACTGGTAATGTTACACTACCCATGATGAGAGGACAGAACTGGTAATGTTCACACTACCCATGATGAGAGGACAGAACTGGTAATGTTACACTACCCATGATGAGAGGACAGAACTGGTAATGCCACACTACCCATGATGAGAGGACAGGTAATGTAATTACACTACCCATGATGAGAGGACAGAACTGGTAATGTCACACTACCCATGATGAGAGGACAGAACTGGTAATGTTACACTACCCATGATGAGAGGACAGAACTGGTTACACTACCCATGATGAGAGGACAGAACTGGTAATGTTACTACCCATGATGAGAGGACAGAACTGGTAATGTGACACTACCCATGATGAGAGGACAGAACTGGTAATGTTACACTACCCATGATGAGAGGACAGAACTGGTAATGTGACACTACCCATGATGAGAGGACAGAACTGGTAAGTACACTACCCATGATGAGAGGACAGAACTGGTAATGTACACTACCCATGATGAGAGGACATAACTGGTAATGGCAGATGAGAGGACAGACTACCCATGATGAGAGGACAGAACTGGGGTAATTTACACTACCCATGATGAGAGGACAGAACTGGTAATGTTACACCCATGATGAGAGGACAGAATTAATGTGACACTACCCATGATAAGAACTGGTAATGTTCACTACATACATTGATATTGTAAGGACATACCCATGATGAGAGGTAACTGGTAATGTGTACTAACATACTGTAATAATCATACCCATGATGGAGGACAGATTTATTTCAGATGAGAACAGAACTGGTAATGTTACAACTGGTAATTTACACTCATGATGAGAGGACAGAACTGGTAATGTCACATACCCATGAAAGAGGACAGAACTGGTAATGTTACACTACCCATGATGAGAGGACACATAATGGTATGATGAAACATCTGTCAACATACTGTGGGAGGACAGAAGATTTTCTTCAGCAAGGGTAATGTAGACCCATTTGGACAA
>NC_088403.1:63976009-63981009 GCF_034236695.1 Oncorhynchus nerka
ATGGGGAGAGAGAGAGATGGGGAGAGAGAGGGAGAGAGAGAGATGGAGAGAGTTGCAGAGATGGGGAGAGAGAGAGATGGGGGGAGAGAGAAAGATGGGGGAGAGAGAGAGAGAGACAGAGATGGGGAGAGAGAGTGATGGGGAGAGAGAGATAGGGAGAGAGAAATGGGGAGAGAGAGAAATGGGGATATTGGAAGAGAGGGAGATGGGCAGAGAGATGGGGAGAGATGGAGAGAGAGAGAGAAATTGGGAAAAGAGAGAAATTGAGAGAGAGAGAGAGAGAGAGAGAGAGAAGAGAGATGGGGAGAGAGAGAGATGGGGAGAGAGAGAGAGAGAGAGAAGAGAGATGGGAGAGAGAGAGAGAGAGAGAAATTGGGAGAGAGAGAAAGAAATTGGGAGAGAGAAATTGGGAGAGAGAGAAATTGGGAGAGAGAGAAATTGGGAGAAAGAGAGAAATTGGGAGAGAGAGAGAGAAAGTGGGAGAAATTGGGAGAGAGAGAGAAATTGGGAGAGAGAGAGAAGAGAGAGAGAGAGAAATTGGGAGAGAGAGAACGAAATTGGGAGAAAGAGAGAAATTGGGAGAGAGAGAAGAGAGAGAGAGAAATTGGGAGAGAGAGAGAGAAATTGGGAGAGAGAGAGAAATTGGGAGAGAGAGAGAGAAAGAGAGAGAGAAATTGGGAGAGAGAGAAGAGAGAGAGAGAGAGAGAGAGAAATTGGGAGAGAGAGAGAAATTGGGAGAAAGAGAGAGAAAGAAATTGGGAGAGAGAGAGAGAGAGAGAGAGAAATTGGGAGAAAGAGATAGAAATTGGGAGAAAGAGAGAGAGAAATTGGGAGAAAGAGAGAGAGAGAGAGATATGGGGAGACAATGTACTGAGCAAATGTCAAAATGTGTCTTTTTACCACATTAGTGCACGACAGACCAAGTACTCTCACCCTGCACACCCCAATTGACAAACAAACAAAACAAAACAAATGCAGAGTCTTCTCTTCTTCTTTGTACTCAATTTGGAATGAGGGTTTGCTATTTAAATTGATAGAAAGTGGTGTTGGAATGAGGGTCTGCTATTTAAATTGATAGAAAGTGGTGTTGGAATGAGGGTTTGCTATTTAAATTGATAGAAAGTGGTGTTGGAATGAGGGTCTGCTATTTAAATTGATAGAAAGTGGTGTTGGGATGAGGGTCTGCTATTTAAATTGATGGAAAGTGGTGTTGGAATGAGGGTCTGCTAAATTAAATAATCCATGTACACAAACAACAAGTGTGCAGTTAAAATTGGCAAAAAAAATACAAACATTTCTTTACACAGGGCTGTGGGGTGAGACAGGGATGCAGCTTGAGCCCTACCCTCTTTAACATATGTATCAATGAATTGGTGCGAGCACTAGAACAGTCTGCAGCACCCAGCCTCACCCTACTAGAATTTGAAGTCAAATATCAGACCTGGACCCTGACAGTAAATCTCAGTAAGACAAAAATAACAGTGTTCCAAAAAAGGTCCAGTCACCAGGACCACAAATACAAATTGCATCTAGACACTGTTGCCCTAGAGCACACAAAAAACGATGCCTATCTCTGCCTAATCATCAGCAACATCGGTAACTTCCACAAAGCTGTTAACGATCTGAGAGACAAGGCAAGAAGGGCCTTCTACGCCATCATAATCATCAGAATCATCAGAATACGTGACCACTGTGACTGACCCAAACCTAAGGAAAGCTTTGACTATGTACAGACTCAGTGAGCATAGCCTTGCTATTGAGAAAGGCCGCCGTAGGCAGACATGGCTCTCAAGAGAAGACAGGCTATGTGCTCACTGCCCACAAAATGAGGTGGAAACTGAGCTGCACTTCCTAACCTCCTAACCTCAATGTAACCTCCTAACCTAACCTCAATGTATGACCATATTAGAGACACATATTTCCCTCAGATTACACAGATCCACAAAGAATTCGAAAACAACCCCGATTTTGATAAACTCACATATCTACTGGGTGAAATACCACAGTGTGCCATCACAGCAGCAAGATTTGTGACCTGTTGCCACAAGAAAAGGTCAACCACAATTGTAAATTTACAACAGGGTATATATACATACAATAATATGAATTTGTAATGTCTTTATTATTTTGGAACACGGTGAGTGGAATAGTCAACCAGACCAGCCAATAAAGGCCCTTGAATGAATTGAGATCATTGGTGTGAAAAGAGTCATATATCATTGGTCCAGAGGAAGTAAATACAGACCAGGGGGAATAGTTATCTGTGTGAGGGAGAGATCATTGGGGGAGTCATATATCATTGGTGTACAAACTGAGAGAGTTAGAAATTAGGAACAGTATCAGATCCATATAGACCAGAATGAGGAACAAGGAGACCAGAACATTATTGTTTGTGAGGGAGGGAAGACCAGGCTGGGAGGGAATAGTTATCTGTGTGAGGGAGGAAGACCAGCTGAGAGGAATAGTTATCTGTGTGAGGGAGGGAAGATTATAGAAGGTTTTTTACGAGTTTGATATTATGGACAGCCGGCTGCGATGATGGTTCAGCTATGTTAGTGGTGTGTTAGATTAAAGACTACTGAAAACTGGGGGCTGAGAGGAATAGTTATCTGTGTGAGGGAGCAATGCACAACTTGTAATCTCTGAATGATGAATTGTCCCTTCGCTTCAACACTTCTGATGACCATTTCCTTATCTGTGTGAGGGAGGAAGACGGGGCTGAGAGGAATAGTCATCTGTTTGTGGGAGGAAGACCAGACCAGGGGAATAGTTATCTGTGTGAGGGAGGAAGACCAGACCAGGGGAATAGTTATCTGTGTGAGGGAGGAAGACCAGACCAGGGGAATAGTTATCTGTGTGAGGGAGGAAGACCAGACCAGGGGAATAGTTATCTGTGTGAGGGAGGAAGACGGGGCTGAGAGGAATAGTTATCTGTGTGAGGGAGGAAGACCAGACCAGGGGAATAGTTATCTGTGTGAGGGAGGAAGACAGGGCTGAGAGGAATAGTCATCTGTTTGTGGGAGGAAGACCAGACTTGAGGAATAGTTATCTGTGTGAGGGAGGAAGATCAAACCAGGGGAATAGTTATCTGTGTGAGGGAGGAAGACCAGGCCAGGGGAATAGTTATCCGTGTGAGGGAGGAAGACCAGACCAGGGGAATAGTTATCTATGTCAGGGAGGAAGACCAGGATTAGTTGAGAAGGGGGAGCCGTCTCCAGTGCAATTTTCCCCTATCAGTCAGTCAGGCAGCGGAGAGCGAGAGCGAGAGATAGGGAGAGAGAGAGAGGGTGAGAAGGTAAGGTTCTTGAGTCTGCAATCACTTATGAGCCCTGAGAGGCTGGCGTTGGGTGTTAAGAGGGGTGAGGAGGTGAGGGAGAGGAAAGAGAGAAGGGAGGTGGTGGAGTGGGGGTGAGGAGGGTTGAGGATGAGGTAGGGGAGAGAGGTGGTGGAGGAGGTGAAGAGGATTGAGAATGAGGGAGGGGAAGTTGAGAGGCAGTGTTCTGAATCAACGCTTCCAGTAGACACCTGTGCGCGTGTGTGTGTGTGTGTGTGCGTGCGTGCGTGCGTGTGTGTGTGTGTGTGTGTGCGTGCGTGGCTAAATGACACAAAGGGGCTCTATAATTAATCTACGTCAAGAGTGTGTCAGAGCGTCTAAAATTAAACAACGCTTCTCTGATAGGCACAAGAGGGGGGTGGGGGGGTGGAGAGGTATGGGGTGAGACAGGGTTAGTCATTTACCCCCCACCCTTCTCCCTCCCTACCCCCGCTGTAGAAAAGAGGGGTGTCACCGCTACCCGAAGAAGTGGCGGCTGACAGTTATTTCCATAACGTGATAAATTGAAACCATTTTTGGCTTTAGGAACGCTGCCATAAAGTTGGCTATAGGGGCTGCGAAATGTCCTCAGTTGAAAATCGGAGCCTTGAATCAAACAGCACGTTGTTGATGAAATGGGACTCTGGCTTTTCTTTAAAGCATTTTCCAACGTTTTACCAAAAACTGGGAAAATGTCAGCTTACATTCGCATCATGAAATGATTTCTTACCCTAAAAGAAAGTAGAACCCTTTGGCAAACATCCTGTGTCTCGCTGAGCATCAGTACTTTTCATAAGAAACATTCATGTGTTGAACATTTCAGAATTGTTTGCAAAGCCAACTTACACACAGCTCTGACACACACACTTAACCCCACCAGACATGTCACCAGGGGTCTTTTCACAGTCCCCAAATACAGTAAAATAATTATATAAACCATACAGTATTATACAGAGCCATTATTGCATGGAACTCCCTTCCATCTCATATTGCTCAAATGAACAGCAACCCTGGTTTCATAAACAGATAAAGCAACACCTGACGGCACAACGCCTCTCCCCTATTGGACCTGGATGGTTTGTGTGTATGTATTGATATGTTGGCTATGTGTGCCATTTGTAAAAATGTATGTAGTTCTGTCCTTCAGCTGTTGTCTATTAATGTTCTGTATCATGTCATGTTTCATGTTTTGTGTTCTGTCTTCTGTGTTCTATGTTCTGTGTTCTGTGTTCTGTGTTCTGTGTCTATGTACTGTGTTCTGTGTTCTATGTTCTGTGTTCTGTGTTCTGTGTGGACCCCAGGAAGAGTAGCTGCTGCTTTCGCAACAGCTAATGGGGATCCTGATAAAATACCCCAAAATACCAAATGCCAGTCTGTTGTTCTGCTTGTATTTTCATAATGTTCGTCAGTCGAGGAATGACGTGGCCTTGATGCTGTCCCCTGCTGTGTCAGACAGGCTATCCAGGGTAATAGGATGCATCTGCACCACTCCCCTCTCTCTCTCTATCGTCTCTCCCTCCTGTCTCTCTCTGTCGTCGTGGTGATTCACGTGTCCCCAATATATAGGGCTCTTAGAAGAGTGGGAATAATATGGGACAAACAACAACAATAAAGTCTCTTTAAATCATGCCAAACACATTCAAGTCGAAAACAGATTCTGAGTATCTCAAAATGGAAGTTAAAATGA
>NC_088403.1:63983509-64003509 GCF_034236695.1 Oncorhynchus nerka
AGAGATGTCTACACTAACAGACAGAGATATCTACACTGACAGACAGAGATATCTACACTGACAGACAGAGATATCTACACTAACAGACAGAGATATCTACACTGACCACGACAGGCTCTCAGTGCTTCCTCCCGTAGCCGCCTTCCTCCGGATCGCTGTTGGGTCCGTGAATCATCCAAACGTTTATTTGTATCATAGCTAATACCTGGTTCTATTGACATGTTTTTACCAGGGTTGACAGTGTCCTTGCAGGCTGTGTTGTAGCCCATGTAGCCATGGATCATGACGAGTAATAGTTTAGCTAGCCAGTTAACTTGGGCAGCTCGCTAAATAACCATGGATTAGGACCAGGATTACCTAGATTATGGATTCTGTCATATTTCACATTTACATGTTTGTCATTTAGCAGACAGACGCTCTTATCCAGAGTGACTTACAGCAATTAGGGTTAAGTGCCTTGCTCAAGGGCACATCGACAGATTTATTTTTGTCTGCTTGGGGATTCGAACCAGCGGTTGCTGGCCCTACCTCTTAACTGCTAGGCTACGTGTTGCCCCTCATCCACCCGAGCCATGTCATTGTCTGCTAGCTACTGCACTAGCTAATTGGCCTTCTTGCTAGTAGACAAGTAGGGTCATTATCTATGCTAATGTTAACGTTACGTTGCAATGTAAAAACGTAATGTAAAAACGAGTTGTCTCTTTGCTAAAGTTATCTAGCTTAGCTATGTAGCTAGCTCGCTTTCGTTAACCACATTCTCCATGTAGCTCAATAATACAATACACAAATGGGTTTATAACAGTCTAAATTGCTTTACTGTCAATAATGCAATATGCAACTAAAACATCCAGGAAAGTCCATCATAGATGAGCAAAGTGTCGACGTGTTGATGACAACATTTACTCTAAAAGGTCAAAGGTTAATGCAGTGGCACGGTAGTGTGCAGTGATTCTCAAAATGTAAACGTTTACACAGCCTCCACACTCTCGTCCTAATTTTTATTTTACCTTTACTTAACCAGGCAAGTCAGTTAAGAACAAATTCTTATTTTCAATGACGGCCTGGGAACAGTGGGTTAACTGCCTTGTTCAGGGGCAGAACGACAGATTTGTACCTTGTCAGCTCGGGGGTTTGAACTCGCAACCTTCCGGTTACTAGTCCAACGCTCTAACCACTAGGCTACCCTGCCGTCTCTCTCTCCCTAATAAGGACGTGCTCGATAGAATGACCTCGAAGGATGCACTCGGAGAACGGGAGTGTGCGGCACGCTAATATGCATATTGAGAAACACCCAGTGAGTCAGTCAGTCAGTCAGTGAGTCAGTCAGTCAGTCAGTCAGTCAGTCAGTCAGTCAGTGAGTCAGTCAGTCAGTCAGTCAGTCAGTCAGTCAGTCAGTCAGTGAGTCAGTCAGTCAGTCAGTCAGTCAGTCAGTGAGTCAGTCAGTCAGTCAGTGAGTCAGTCAGTCAGTCAGTCAGTCAGTCAGTCAGTCAGTCAGTCAGTCAGTCAGTCAGTCAGTCAGTCAGTCAGTGAGTCAGTCAGTCAGTCAGTCAGTCAGTCAGTCAGTCAGTCAGTGAGTCAGTCAGTCAGTCAGTCAGTCAGTCAGTCAGTGAGTCAGTCAGTCAGTCAGTCAGTCAGTCAGTCAGTCAGTCAGTCAGTCAGTGAGTCAGTCAGTCAGTGAGTCAGTCAGTCAGTCAGTCAGTCAGTCAGTCAGTGAGTCAGTCAGTCAGTCAGTCAGTGAGTCAGTCAGTCAGTCAGTCAGTCAGTCAGTCAGTCAGTGAGTCAGTGAGTCAGTCAGTCAGTCAGTCAGTCAGTCAGTCAGTCAGTCAGTGAGTCAGTCAGTCAGTCAGTCAGTCAGTCAGTCAGTCAGTCAGTGAGTCAGTCAGTCAGTCAGTCAGTCAGTCAGTCAGTCAGTGAGTCAGTCAGTCAGTCAGTCAGTCAGTCAGTCAGTCAGTCAGTCAGTCAGTCAGTCAGTCAGTCAGTCAGTCAGTGAGTCAGTCAGTCAGTCAGTCAGTCAGTCAGTCAGTCAGTCAGTCAGTCAGTCAGTCAGTCAGTCAGTCAGTCAGTCAGTCAGAAAAGCTATTTTGTTGTGCTCTTCTTCACAAATAAAATCACACGGTATTTGAGTTCAGTAGTTGTGAACTACTATAAAATTATAGGTCCGTTAAGGGAATCTGTTTGACATGCCAACGTAGCTCAAATAAAATCACTCCCCACAAGGGCCAAATGTATAGGCTATAATTATTTCGCTGGCCACATCCGCATCGAATGAACTCACACACTAAGAGTTTAAGGTATAACTGCCGATTCAGTGAGAGAGTAAAATGTGTTTCTTTCAGCACAATATTAGGATAATACCTTATACTCTATTATCCTCTATTACGCTCTATTACACTCTATTACGCTCTTTTATACTATATTATGCTCTTTAATCTCTATTACGCTCTATTACACTCTATTACACTCTATTATCCTCTATTATCCTCTATTACACTCTATTACACTGTATTACACTCTATTATACTATATTATGCTCTTTAATCTCTATTACGCTATATTACACTCTATTATACTATATTATGCTCTTTAATCTCTATTAGACTCTATTACGCTCTATTACACTATTACACTCTATTACACTCTATTACACTCTATTACGCTCTATTACACTCTATTGCACTCTATTACACTCTATTACACTCTATTGCACTCTATAACGCTCTATTGCACTCTATTACGCTCTATTGCACTCTATTGCACTCTATTACACTCTATTACGCTCTATTACACTCTATTACACTCTATTACGCTCTATTACACTCTATTACGCTCTATTACACTCTATTACACTCTATTGCACTCTATTGCACTCTATTACACTCTATTACGCTCTATTATACTCTATTGCACTCTATTACGCTCTATTACACTCTATTACACTATTACACTCTATTACGCTCTATTACACTCTATTACGCTCTATTACACTCTATTACACTATTACGCTCTATTACACTCTATTATGCTCTATTACACTCTATTACGCTCTATTACACTCTATTACACTCTATTGCACTCTATTACACTCTATTGCACTCTATTAAACTCTATTACGCTCTATTACACTCTATTACACTCTATTACGCTCTATTACACTCTATTATGCTCTATTACACACTATTACACTCAGTTACAGTCTATTACACTCTATTACACTCTATTACACTATTACACTCTGTTACACTCTATTGCACTCTATTGCACTCTATTACACTCTATTACACTATTACACTCTGTTACACTCTATTACGCTCCATTACACTCTGTTACACTCTATTACGCTCTATTACACTCTATTACACTCTATTACGCTCTATTACACTCTATTACACTCTATTACGCTCTATTACACTCTATTACGCTCTATTACACTCTATTACACTCTATTACGCTCTATTACACTCTGTTACGCTCTATTACACTCTATTACACTATTACACTCTGTTACACTCTATTACGCTCCGTTACACTCTGTTACACTCTATTACGCTCTATTACACTCTATTACGCTCTATTACGCTCTATTACACTCTATTACACTCTATTACACTCCATTACACTCTGTTAAGCTCTATTACGCTCTATTACGCTCTATTACACTCTATTAGGCTCTATTACGCTCTATTACACTCTATTACACTATTACACTCTATTACACTCTATTACGCTCTATTACACTCTATTACGCTCTATTACACTCTATTGCACTCTATTACACTCTATTGCACTCTATTAAACTCTATTACGCTCTATTACACTCTATTACACTCTATTACGCTCTATTACACTCTATTATGCTCTATTACACACTATTACACTCAGTTACAGTCTATTACACTCTATTACACTCTATTACGCTCTATTACACTCTATTACACTATTACACTCTGTTACACTCTATTACGCTCCATTACACTCTGTTACACTCTATTACGCTCTATTACACTCTATTACGCTCTATTACACTCTATTACACTCTATTACGCTCTATTACACTCTATTACACTCTATTACGCTCTATTACACTCTATTACACTCTATTACGCTCTATTACGCTCTATTACGCTCTATTACGCTCTATTACACTTTATTACGCTCTATTACGCTGTATTACGCTCTATTACGCTCTATTACACTCTATTACGCTCTATTACACTCTATTACGCTCTATTACGCTCTATTACACTCTATTACGCTCTATTACGCTCTATTACACTCTATTACACTCTATTACGCTCTATTACGCTCTATTACACTCTATTACACTATTACGTTCTATTACGTTCTATTACGCTCTATTACGCTCTATTACGCTCTATTACGCTCTATTACACTCTATTAGGCTCTATTACACTCTATTACACTCTATTACGCTCTATTACGCTCTATTACACTCTATTACACTCTATTACACTATTACGCTCTATTACACTCTATTACACTCTATTAGGCTCTATTACGCTCTATTACGCTCTATTATTCATGATATTGATGGACACTCAATTCACCCTTTCAAAGATTTGACACCAACAACCAATGCTGCACTAGAATGTAATTAGGCCTATTGCGTATTTTCCGACCTTCTTGACCATTCTGAGTGACAAAATATATTGTTCAAAGAAATATGTCTGTCTGTGAGAATCATTATTTGCTGCTCTCTTTGTTAACTGGATTTTGACTGGTGTGGACTGTTTCATTCCATTAACTTAAAATATGATGAACGTCGTTATTCAATGTTCATTCGTCATTCAAAATACTCAAGAAGATTGGATAATATGCCAGACACCTAATTCCATTTTACAGCCGTGCTGGCTAATTGTGTCAAATAATCACTTAAAACCACAATCGCTTGAGTTAATGGAACAAACCAATATATTCATTGTGAGACAATCCACCCGAGTCAAAAACAAAGTTTTACCAAGAGAGAGCAACCCAGAAGACTCATTATTCTCACAGAAAGACAAACTTGTCTTCATCGGTTGCTGGGAGCATATGTTATCGAACAATCACACAGCGTAATTCTATTTTTACGAGAACGAGAATCCTTCTTAACTCTTCTAATTGCTACAGGGGTCATAAGGGGTGATAAGAGAAGAGAAAAATCACCCCTTCCCACAAAAAAGCAGTAAATACTAACTACAGCATTCTGTGTTACAGGAAGTCCAAGAAGATCATCAAGGACCTCAGCCATCCGTTATAACAGGAAAGACAAGAAGATCATCAAGGACCTCAGCCATCCGTTATAACAGGAAAGACAAGAAGATCATCAAGGACCTCAGCCATCCGTTATAACAGGAAGTCCAAGAAGATCATCAAGGACCTCAGCCATCCGTTATAACAGGAAAGACAAGAAGATCATCAAGGACCTCAGCCATCCGTTATAACAGGAAGTCCAAGAAGATCATCAAGGACCTCAGCCATCCGTTATAACAGGAAGGACAAGAAGATCATCAAGGACCTCGTTATAACAGGAAGGACAAGAAGATCATCAAGGACCTCAGCCATCCGTTATAACAGGAAGGACAAGAAGATCATCAAGGACCTCAGCCACCCGTTATAACAGGAAAGACAAGAAGATCATCAAGGACCTCAGCCATCCGTTATAACAGGAAGGACAAGAAGATCATCAAGGACCTCAGCCATCCGTTATAACAGGAAGGACAAGAAGATCATCAAGGACCTCAGCCATCCATTATAACAGGAAGGACAAGATCATCAAGGACCTCAGCCATCCGTTATAACAGGAAGGACAAGAAGATCATCAAGGACCTCAGCCATCCGTTATAACAGGAAAGACAAGAAGATCATCAAGGACCTCAGCCATCCGTTATAACAGGAAGGACAAGAAGATCATCAAGGACCTCAGCCACCCGTTATAACAGGAAGGACAAGAAGATCATCAAGGACCTCAGCCATCCGTTATAACAGGAAGGACAAGAAGATCATCAAGGACCTCAGCCACCCGTTATAACAGGAAAGACAAGAAGATCATCAAGGACCTCAGCCATCCGTTATAACAGGAAGGACAAGAAGATCATCAAGGACCTCAGCCATCCGTTATAACAGGAAGGACAAGAAGATCATCAAGGACCTCAGCCATCCGTTATAACAGGAAGGACAAGATCATCAAGGACCTCAGCCACCCAAGCCACGACCTGTTCACCCCGGTACCATCTAGAAGGCAGAGACAGTACAGGTGCATCAAAGCTGAAAAACAGCTTCTCTTTCATCAGGCTATTAAATAGTCACCACTAGCCAGCATCCACCCAGTACCCTGCACTGAACTTAGTCACTGTTACTAGCCGGCTACCACCCGGTACTCCACCCTGCGCCTTAGAGACTGCTGCCATATGTATATAGTCAACTTTGCATTCTACTGCAAAGATAGTGTGCAGAGTTCTGTATTTACTATCCAGGTCTGTACCCAAACAATTCGAGCTTCTACTTCTAAAAATGAACCTTTCCAGAAACAAGTCTCTCCCTGTTGCCGCTTGCTCTAGACCTCCCTCTGCCCCCTGCTGTGCCCTCGATACCATATGTGAATTGATTGCCCCCCCATTTATCTTCTGAGCTCGTGCTACTAGGAGACCTAAACTGGGACATGCTTAACATCCTACAATCCAAGCTTGATGCCCTCAATCTCACACAAATTATCAATGAGCCTACCATGTACAACTCCAAATCCGTAAACACGAGCACCCTCATAGATATCATCCTAACAAACTCACCCTCCAAACACACCTCTGCTGTTTTCAATCAAGAGCTCAGTGATCACTGCCTCATTGCCTGCATCCGTAATGGGTCTGCGGTCAAACGGCCTCCACTCATCACTGTCAAACGCTCCTTAAAACACTTCTGCAAGCAGGCCTTTCTAATTGACCTGGCCGGGGTATCCTGGAATGACATTGACCTCATCCCGTCAGTAGATGATGCCTGGCTATACTTTAAAAGTGCCTTCCTCACCATCTTAAATAAGCATGCCCCATTCAAAAAATATAGAACTAGGAATAGATATAGTCCTTGGTTCACTCCAGACCTGTCTGCCCTTGACCAGCACAAAAACATCCTGTGACGTTCTGCATTAGCATCGAATAGTCCCCGCGATATGCAACTTTTCAGGGAAGTTAGGAACAAATATACACAGGCAGTTAGGAAAGCTAAGGCTAGCTTTTTCAAACAGAAATTTGCATCCTGTAGTACTAACTCAAAAAAGTTCTGGGACACTGTATAGTCCATGGAGAATAAGAGCACCTCCTCCCAGCTGCCCACCGCTCTGAGGCTAGGAAACACTGTCACCACCGATAAATCCACTATAATTGAGAATTTCAATAAGCATTTGCTTTCCACCTGGCTACCCCTACCCCGGTCAACTGCCCGGCACCCTCCACAGCAACCCGCCAAACCCCCACCATTTCTCCTTTACCCAAATCCAGATAGCTGATGTTCTGAAAGAGCTGCAAAATCTGGAACCCTACAAATCAGTCGGGCTAGACAATCTGGACCTTCTCTTTCTAAAATGATCTGCCTAAATTGTTGCAACTCCTATTACTAGCCTGTTCAACCTCTCTTTCGTATCGTCTGAGATTCCCAAAGATTGGAAAGCTGCTGTGGTCATCCCCCTCTTCAAAGGGGGTGACACTCTAGATCCAAACTGCTACAGACCTATATCTATCCTACCCTGTCTTTCTAAGGTCTTCGAAAGCCAGGTTAACAAACAGATTACTGACCATTTCAAATCTCACCATACCTTCTCCGCTATGCAATCTGGTTTCAGAGCTGGTCATGGGTGCACCTCAGCCACGCTCAAGGTCCTAAACGACATCATAACCGCCATCGATAAGAGACATTACTGTGCAGCCGTATTCATCGACCTGGCCAAGGCTTTCGACTCTGTCAATCACCACATTCTTATTGGCAGACTCGACAGCCTTGGTTTCTCAAATGATTGCCTCGCCTGGTTTACCAACTACTTCTCTGATAGAGTCCAGTGTGTCAAATCGGAGGTCCTGATGTCCAGACCTCTGGCAGTCTCTATGGGTGTGCCACAGGGTTCAATCCTCGGGCCGACTCTCTTCTCTGTAAACATCAATGATGTTGCTCTTGCTGCTGGTGATTCTCTGGTACACCTCTACGCAGACGACACCATTCTGTATACTTCTGGCACTTATTTGGACACTGTGTTAACTAACCTCCAGACGGGCTTCAATGCCATACAACTCTCCTTCCAACTGCTCTTAAACACAGGGAAAACTAAATGCATGCTCTTCAACCGATCGCTGCCTGCACCGCCTGTCCAACATCACTACTCTGGACGGCTCTGACTCTGAATACGTGGACAACTACAAATACTTAGGTGTCTGGTTAGACTGTAAACTCTCCTTCCAGACTCACATTAAAATTCAATCTAGAATTGGCTTCCTATATCGCAACAAAGCATCCTTCACTCATGCTGCCAAACATACCCTCGTAAAACTGACCATCATACCGATCCTCGACTTCGGTGATGTCATCTATAAAATAGCCTCCAACACTCTACTCAACAAACTGGATGCAGTCTATCACAGTGCCATCTGTTTTGTCACCAAAGCCCCATATACTACCCACCAATACGACCTGTACGCTCTCGTTGGTTGGCCCTCGCTTCATACGTGTCGCCAAACCCACTGGCGCCAGGTTATATACAAGTCTCTGCTAGGTAAAGCCCCGCCTCATCGCAGCTCACTGGTCACCATAGCAGCACCCACTCGTAGCACGCGCTCCAGCAGGTATATCTCACTGGTCACCCTCATAGCCAATTCCTCCTTTGGTTGTCTTTCCTTCCAGTTCTCTGCTGCCAATGACTGGAACGAACTGCAAAAATCTCTGAAGCTGGAGACTCATATCTCCCTCACTAGCTTTAAGCACCAGCTGTCAGAGCAGCACCTGCACCTGTACATAGCCCATCTGTAAACAGCCCATCTATCTACCTCATCCCCATACAGTATTTATTTATTTATCTTGCTCCTTTGCACCCCAGTATCTCTACTTGCACATTCATCTTCTGCACATCTACCATTTCAGTGTTGAATTGCTATATTGTAATTAATCCGCCACCATGGCCTATTTATTGCCTTACCTCCCTTATCTTACCTCATTTGCACTCACTGTATATAGACTTTTTGTTTTCTTTTATTCAACTGTATTATTGACTGTTTTGTTCATTCCATGTGTAACTCTGTGTTGTTCTGTCACACTGCTATGCTTTATCTTGGCCAGGTCGCAGTTGCAAATGAGAACTTGTTCTCAACTAGCCTACCTGGTTAAATAAAGGTGTTCTCAACTAGCCTACCTGGTTAAATAAAGGTGTTCTCAACGAGCCTTCCTGGTTAAATAAAGGTGTTCTCAACGAGCCTTCCTGGTTAAATAAAGGTGTTCTCAACGAGCCTTCCTGGTTAAATAAAGGTGTTCTCAACGAGCCTTCCTGGTTAAATAAAGGTGTTCTCAACGAGCCTTCCTGGTTAAATAAAGGTGTTCTCAACGAGCCTTCCTGGTTAAATAAAGGTGTTCTCAACTAGCCTTCCTGGTTAAATAAAAGGTGTTCTCAACGAGCCTTCCTGGTTAAATAAAGGTGTTCTCAACGAGCCTTCCTGGTTAAATAAAGGTGTTCTCAACGAGCCTACCTGGTTAAATAAAGGTGTTCTCAACTAGCCTTCCTGGTTAAATAAAGGTGTTCTCAACGAGCCTACCTGGTTAAATAAAGGTGTTCTCAACGAGCCTTCCTGGTTAAATAAAGGTGTTCTCAACGAGCCTTCCTGGTTAAATAAAGGTGTTCTCAACGAGCCTTCCTGGTTAAATAAAGGTGTTCTCAACGAGCCTTCCTGGTTAAATAAAGGTGTTCTCAACGAGCCTACCTGGTTAAATAAAGGTGTTCTCAACGAGCCTTCCTGGTTAAATAAAGGTGTTCTCAACGAGCCTACCTGGTTAAATAAAGGTGTTCTCAACGAGCCTTCCTGGTTAAATAAAGGTGTTCTCAACGAGCCTACCTGGTTAAATAAAGGTGTTCTCAACGAGCCTTCCTGGTTAAATAAAGGTGTTCTCAACGAGCCTTCCTGGTTAAATAAAGGTGTTCTCAACGAGCCTTCCTGGTTAAATAAAGGTGTTCTCAACGAGCCTTCCTGGTTAAATAAAGGTGTTCTCAACGAGCCTTCCTGGTTAAATAAAGGTGTTCTCAACGAGCCTTCCTGGTTAAATAAAGGTGTTCTCAACTAGCCTTCCTGGTTAAATAAAGGTGTTCTCAACGAGCATTCCTGGTTAAATAAAGGTGTTCTCAACGAGCCTTCCTGGTTAAATAAAGGTGTTCTCAACGAGCCTACCTGGTTAAATAAAGGTGTTCTCAACTAGCCTTCCTGGTTAAATAAAGGTGTTCTCAACGAGCCTACCTAGTTAAATAAAGGTGTTCTCAACGAGCCTTCCTGGTTAAATAAAGGTGTTCTCAACGAGCCTTCCTGGTTAAATAAAGGTGTTCTCAACGAGCCTTCCTGGTTAAATAAAGGTGTTCTCAACTAGCCTTCCTGGTTAAATAAAGGTGTTCTCAACGAGCCTTCCTGGTTAAATAAAGGTGTTCTCAACGAGCCTTCCTGGTTAAATAAAGGTGTTCTCAACGAGCCTACCTGGTTAAATAAAGGTGTTCTCAACTAGCCTTCCTGGTTAAATAAAGGTGTTCTCAACTAGCCTACCTGGTTAAATAAAGGTGTTCTCAACGAGCCTTCCTGGTTAAATAAAGGTGTTCTCAACTAGCCTTCCTGGTTAAATAAAGGTGTTCTCAACTAGCCTTCCTGGTTAAATAAAGGTGTTCTCAACGAGCCTTCCTGGTTAAATAAAGGTGTTCTCAACGAGCCTTCCTGGTTAATTAAAGGTGTTCTCAACGAGCCTTCCTGGTTAAATAAAGGTGTTCTCAACGAGCCTTCCTGGTTAAATAAAGGTGTTCTCAACGAGCCTACCTGGTTAAATAAAGGTGTTCTCAACTAGCCTTCCTGGTTAAATAAAGGTGTTCTCAACTAGCCTACCTGGTTAAATAAAGGTGTTCTCAACGAGCCTTCCTGGTTAAATAAAGGTGTTCTCAACTAGCCTTCCTGGTTAAATAAAGGTGTTCTCAACTAGCCTTCCTGGTTAAATAAAGGTGTTCTCAACGAGCCTTCCTGGTTAAATAAAGGTGTTCTCAACGAGCCTTCCTGGTTAAATAAAGGTGTTCTCAACGAGCCTTCCTGGTTAAATAAAGGTGTTCTCAACGAGCCTTCCTGGTTAAATAAAGGTGTTCTCAACTAGCCTTCCTGGTTAAATAAAGGTGTTCTCAACGAGCCTTCCTGGTTAAATAAAGGTGTTCTCAACGAGCCTTCCTGGTTAAATAAAGGTGTTCTCAACGAGCCTACCTGGTTAAATAAAGGTGTTCTCAACGAGCCTTCCTGGTTAAATAAAGGTGTTCTCAACTAGCCTTCCTGGTTAAATAAAGGTGTTCTCAACTAGCCTTCCTGGTTAAATAAAGGTGTTCTCAACTAGCCTTCCTGGTTAAATAAAGGTGTTCTCAACGAGCCTTCCTGGTTAAATAAAGGTGTTCTCAACAAGCCTTCCTGGTTAAATAAAGGTGTTCTCAACGAGCCTTCCTGGTTAAATAAAGGTGTTCTCAATGAGCCTTCCTGGTTAAATAAAGGTGTTCTCAACGAGCCTTCCTGGTTAAATAAAGGTGTTCTCAACGAGCCTACCTGGTTAAATAAAGGTGTTCTCAACTAGCCTTCCTGGTTAAATAAAGGTGTTCTCAACTAGCCTACCTGGTTAAATAAAGGTGTTCTCAACGAGCCTTCCTGGTTAAATAAAGGTGTTCTCAACTAGCCTTCCTGGTTAAATAAAGGTGTTCTCAACTAGCCTTCCTGGTTAAATAAAGGTGTTCTCAACGAGCCTTCCTGGTTAAATAAAGGTGTTCTCAACGAGCCTTCCTGGTTAAATAAAGGTGTTCTCAACGAGCCTTCCTGGTTAAATAAAGGTGTTCTCAACGAGCCTTCCTGGTTAAATAAAGGTGTTCTCAACTAGCCTTCCTGGTTAAATAAAGGTGTTCTCAACGAGCCTTCCTGGTTAAATAAAGGTGTTCTCAACGAGCCTTCCTGGTTAAATAAAGGTGTTCTCAACGAGCCTTCCTGGTTAAATAAAGGTGTTCTCAACTAGCCTTCCTGGTTAAATAAAGGTGTTCTCAACTAGCCTTCCTGGTTAAATAAAGGTGTTCTCAACTAGCCTTCCTGGTTAAATAAAGGTGTTCTCAACGAGCCTTCCTGGTTAAATAAAGGTGTTCTCAACGAGCCTTCCTGGTTAAATAAAGGTGTTCTCAACGAGCCTTCCTGGTTAAATAAAGGTGTTCTCAACGAGCCTTCCTGGTTAAATAAAGGTGTTCTCAACTAGCCTTCCTGGTTAAATAAAGGTGTTCTCAACGAGCCTTCCTGGTTAAATAAAGGTGTTCTCAACGAGCCTTCCTGGTTAAATAAAGGTGTTCTCAACGAGCCTTCCTGGTTAAATAAAGGTGTTCTCAACTAGCCTTCCTGGTTAAATAAAGGTGTTCTCAACTAGCCTTCCTGGTTAAATAAAGGTGTTCTCAACTAGCCTTCCTGGTTAAATAAAGGTGTTCTCAACTAGCCTTCCTGGTTAAATAAAGGTGTTCTCAACTAGCCTACCTGGTTAAATAAAGGTGTTCTCAACGAGCCTTCCTGGTTAAATAAAGGTGTTCTCAACGAGCCTTCCTGGTTAAATAAAGGTGTTCTCAACGAGCCTACCTGGTTAAATAAAGGTGTTCTCAACGAGCCTTCCTGGTTAAATAAAGGTGTTCTCAACTAGCCTTCCTGGTTAAATAAAGGTGTTCTCAACGAGCCTTCCTGGTTAAATAAAGGTGTTCTCAACGAGCCTTCCTGGTTAAATAAAGGTGTTCTCAACGAGCCTTCCTGGTTAAATAAAGGTGTTCTCAACGAGCCTACCTGGTTAAATAAAGGTGTTCTCAACGAGCCTTCCTGGTTAAATAAAGGTGTTCTCAACTAGCCTTCCTGGTTAAATAAAGGTGTTCTCAACGAGCCTTCCTGGTTAAATAAAGGTGTTCTCAACGAGCCTTCCTGGTTAAATAAAGGTGTTCTCAACGAGCCTACCTGGTTAAATAAAGGTGTTCTCAACGAGCCTACCTGGTTAAATAAAGGTGTTCTCAACGAGCCTACCTGGTTAAATAAAGGTGTTCTCAACTAGCCTTCCTGGTTAAATAAAGGTGTTCTCAACTAGCCTTCCTGGTTAAATAAAGGTGTTCTCAACGAGCCTACCTGGTTAAATAAAGGTGTTCTCAACGAGCCTACCTGGTTAAATAAAGGTGTTCTCAACGAGCCTTCCTGGTTAAATAAAGGTGTTCTCAACTAGCCTTCCTGGTTAAATAAAGGTGTTCTCAACTAGCCTTCCTGGTTAAATAAAGGTGTTCTCAACTAGCCTTCCTGGTTAAATAAAGGTGTTCTCAACGAGCTTTCCTGGTTAAATAAAGGTGTTCTCAACGAGCCTTCCTGGTTAAATAAATGTGTTCTCAACGAGCCTTCCTGGTTAAATAAAGGTGTTCTCAACGAGCCTACCTGGTTAAATAAAGGTGTTCTCAACTAGCCTTCCTGGTTAAATAAAGGTGTTCTCAACTAGCCTTCCTGGTTAAATAAAGGTGTTCTCAACTAGCCTTCCTGGTTAAATAAAGGTGTTCTCAACTAGCCTTCCTGGTTAAATAAAGGTGTTCTCAACTAGCCTACCTGGTTAAATAAAGGTGTTCTCAACTAGCCTTCCTGGTTAAATAAAGGTGTTCTCAACTAGCCTACCTGGTTAAATAAAGGTGTTCTCAACTAGCCTTCCTGGTTAAATAAAGGTGTTCTCAACTAGCCTTCCTGGTTAAATAAAGGTGTTCTCAACGAGCCTTCCTGGTTAAATAAAGGTGTTCTCAACGAGCCTTCCTGGTTAAATAAAGGTGTTCTCAACTAGCCTACCTGGTTAAATAAAGGTGTTCTCAACTAGCCTTCCTGGTTAAATAAAGGTGTTCTCAACGAGCCTTCCTGGTTAAATAAAGGTGTTCTCAACTAGCCTACCTGGTTAAATAAAGGTTTTCTCAACGAGCCTACCTGGTTAAATAAAGGTGTTCTCAACGAGCCTTCCTGGTTAAATAAAGGTGTTCTCAACGAGCCTACCTGGTTAAATAAAGGTGTTCTCAACGAGCCTTCCTGGTTAAATAAAGGTGTTCTCAACTAGCCTTCCTGGTTAAATAAAGGTGTTCTCAACGAGCCTTCCTGGTTAAATAAAGGTGTTCTCAACGAGCCTTCCTGGTTAAATAAAGGTGTTCTCAACTAGCCTTCCTGGTTAAATAAAGGTGTTCTCAACGAGCCTACCTGGTTAAATAAAGGTGTTCTCAACGAGCCTTCCTGGTTAAATAAAGGTGTTCTCAACGAGCCTTCCTGGTTAAATAAAGGTGTTCTCAACGAGCCTTCCTGGTTAAATAAAGGTGTTCTCAACTAGCCTTCCTGGTTAAATAAAGGTGTTCTCAACGAGCCTTCCTGGTTAAATAAAGGTGTTCTCAACGAGCCTACCTGGTTAAATAAAGGTGTTCTCAACGAGCCTTCCTGGTTAAATAAAGGTGTTCTCAACTAGCCTACCTGGTTAAATAAAGGTGTTCTCAACTAGCCTTCCTGGTTAAATAAAGGTGTTCTCAACTAGCCTTCCTGGTTAAATGAAGGTGTTCTCAACGAGCCTTCCTGGTTAAATAAAGGTGTTCTCAACTAGCCTTCCTGGTTAAATAAAGGTGTTCTCAACGAGCCTTCCTGGTTAAATAAAGGTGTTCTCAACGAGCCTTCCTGGTTAAATAAAGGTGTTCTCAACGAGCCTACCTGGTTAAATAAAGGTGTTCTCAACGAGCCTTCCTGGTTAAATAAAGGTGTTCTCAACGAGCCTTCCTGGTTAAATAAAGGTGTTCTCAACTAGCCTACCTGGTTAAATAAAGGTGTTCTCAACGAGCCTACCTGGTTAAATAAAGGTGTTCTCAACGAGCCTACCTGGTTAAATAAAGGTGTTCTCAACGAGCCTTCCTGGTTAAATAAAGGTGTTCTCAGCTAGCCTTCCTGGTTAAATAAAGGTGTTCTCAACGAGCCTTCCTGGTTAAATAAAGGTGTTCTCAACTAGCCTTCCTGGTTAAATAAAGGTGTTCTCAACGAGCCTTCCTGGTTAAATAAAGGTGTTCTCAACTAGCCTACCTGGTTAAATAAAGGTGTTCTCAACTAGCCTTCCTGGTTAAATAAAGGTGTTCTCAACGAGCCTTCCTGGTTAAATAAAGGTGTTCTCAACGAGCCTTCCTGGTTAAATAAAGGTGTTCTCAACGAGCCTACCTGGTTAAATAAAGGTGTTCTCAACGAGCCTTCCTGGTTAAATAAAGGTGTTCTCAACGAGCCTTCCTGGTTAAATAAAGGTGTTCTCAACTAGCCTACCTGGTTAAATAAAGGTGTTCTCAACGAGCCTTCCTGGTTAAATAAAGGTGTTCTCAACGAGCCTTCCTGGTTAAATAAAGGTGTTCTCAACGAGCCTTCCTGGTTAAATAAAGGTGTTCTCAACGAGCCTTCCTGGTTAAATAAAGGTGTTCTCAACGAGCCTTCCTGGTTAAATAAAACTCAATGTTATGAAGGTGTTTTTAATGTTTTGTACACTCAGTGTACACACACATATATATATATATTTCAGACTCTGACATTGCTCTCTCCGAGAGGGTATACTGCACTGTTGGAGCTAGAAACACAAGCATTTCACTACACCTGCAATAACATCTGTTAAAGTGTGTACGCGACCATTACAATTGCATTTGATCACTAGTGGCAAGAGAGACATGCCAGGACACAAAGAGGAAGGGGGAGAGAGAGAACAGAGCAGTGAAAAGGAGAGAGAGAGAGAGAAAGAGAGAGAGACAGAGAGAGAGAGAGAGAGAGAGAGAGAGAGAGAGAGAGAGAGAGAGAGAGAGAAAGAGAGAAAGAAAGAGAAAGAGAGTGACGTCTTGTATTCCTTTTTCCACACAGAACCAGAATCTCCAAAAAGCCACAGCCGAAAGATAAGGAACACGAACCTCCAAAACGACACAACTAAAGAGCCTTTCTCCTTTCTACATCACCCACACTGTTTGTGTGTTGGGGTATCTATTGTTCAGTTCCATAGAAAAGTTCTGCTAAGTGTACTACTTTCCCCCGGCGCGGAAATTTAAAACACAATGTCAAAGTGGCTCCCTCTCTTCTGTTAATAATATGCACTGGCATCGCATCTCATTCAGCTGTGAAGTGTTTTGGAAATGGACACGGATGGATGCACAGCCGTCCACAGATAAAGAGAAGAAAGAGAAGAGATTCCTCTCATTCGTTTGCTTGGTTTCTTTTATCTAGGTTAAGTGCCTCTCTCTGTATGTTGTGTTTACCCCTATGAATATTCACTTGACTACAGACGAGAGGAGAGGCAGGAAGAATCAACCACTTGACTACAGACGAGAGGAGAGGAAGAATCAACCACTTGACTACAGACGAGAGGAGAGGAAGAATCAACCACTTGACAACAGACGAGAGGAGAGGAAGAATCAACCACTTGACTACAGACGAGAGGAGAGGAAGAATCAACCACTTGACTACAGACGAGAGGAGAGGAAGAATCAACCACTTGACTACAGACGAGAGGAGAGGAAGAATCAACCACTTGACTACAGACGAGAGGAGAGGAAGAATCAACCACTTGACAACAGACGAGAGGAGAGGAAGAATCAACCACTTGACTACAGACGAGAGGAGAGGAAGAATCAACCACTTGAAACAGACGAGAGGAGAGGCAGGAAGAATCAACCACTTGACTACAGACGAGAGGAGAGGCAGGAAGAATCAACCACTTGACTACATACGAGAGGAGAGGAAGAATCAACCACTTGACTACAGACGAGAGGAGAGGAAGAATCAACCACTTGAAACAGACGAGAGGAGAGGCAGGAAGAATCAACCACTTGACTACAGACGAGAGGAGAGGCAGGAAGAATCAACCACTTGACTACAGACGAGAGGAGAGGAAGAATCAACCACTTGACTACAGACGAGAGGAGAGGAAGAATCAACCACTTGACTACAGACGAGAGGAGAGGAAGAATCAACCACTTGACAACAGACGAGAGGAGAGGCAGGAAGAATCAACCACTTGACAACAGTAAAAGGACACAATCAAAACACATCAAATGAATGCTACAATATAACTACTGATGAATATTAATATGCATTGACGAACCACCATTTATGATATCTACAGTGTCTTCACAAAGTATTCATAGAAAGTGAGGTTAAAATGGGGCGGCAGGAAGCCTAGTGGTTAGAGTGTTGGACGAACAACCGGAAGGTTGCTTGATCGAATCCCCGAGATGACAGGATAAACATCTGTCGTTCTGCCCCCTGAACAAGGCAGTTAACCCACTGTTCCTAGGCAGTTAACCCACTGTTCCTAGGCAGTTAACCCACTGTTCCTAGGCAGTTAACCCACTGTTCCTAGGCAGTTAACCCACTGTTCCTAGGCAGTTAACCCCCTGTTCCTAGGCAGTTAACCCCCTGTTCCTAGGCAGTTAACCCACTGTTCCTAGGCAGTTAAACCCACTGTTCCTAGGCAGTTAACCCACTGTTCCTAGGCAGTTAACCCACTGTTCCTAGGCAGTTAACCCACTGTTCCTAGGCAGTTAACCCCACTGTTCCTAGGCAGTTAACCCACTGTTCCTAGACCAGTTAACCCACTGTTCCTAGACAGTTAACCCCCTGTTCCTAGGCCGTCTTTGTAAATAAGAATTTTTATTAATTGACTTGTCTAGTTACATAAAAAATGTAAATGTTTTTTAAATATTTTTTTTTACAATCAACACAAAACTACTCTGTCGTGTTGGAAGTTAAATTCTAACATTAGTACAAAATTAAGGAAAAATTTAAAAACATGAATATATCTTGATTAGATAAGTATTCAACCCCTTAAGTCAATACATGTTAGAATCACCCTTGGCAGAGATTATAGCTGTGAGTCTTTCTGGGTAAGTCTCAACAAAAACAACAACAAAAAACACATTCTTTTTTTAAAGTCTCTTAAGAGCTTTGCACACCTGGATTGTACAATATTTGCACATTATTCTTTACAAAATTCATCAAGCTCTGTCAAGTTGGTTGTTGATCATTGCTAGACAGCCATAGATTCTCAAGTCAAAACTGTCACTAGGGAACTCAGGAACATTCAATGTGGTCTTTGGCAAGCAACTCCAGTGTATATTTGTCCTTCTGCTTTAGGTTATTGTCCTGCTGAAAGGTGAGTTAGTCTCCCAGTATCTGTTGTCCTCTAGGACATGTGTAGTCAACTCTGACCCTACGATGTCCAGAGCCTGCTAGTTTTCTGTTCTACCTGGTAATTAATTGCACACACCTGGTGCCCCAGGTCTAAGTCAGTCCTGATTAGAGGGGAATCACACACCCGGTGCCCCAGGTCTAAGTCAGTCCCTGATTAGAGGGGAATCACACACTCGGTGCCCAGGTCTAAGTCAGTCCCTGATTAGAGGGGAATCAGGTCAGTCAGTCCCTGATTAGAGGGGAACCCGGTGCCCCAGGTCTAAGTCAGTCCCTGATTAGAGGGGAATCACACACCCGGTGCCCCAGGTCTAAGTCAGTCCCTGATTAGAGGGGAATCACACACCCGGTGCCCCAGGTCTAAGTCAGTCCCCGATTAGAGGGGAATCACACACCCGGTGCCCCAGGTCTAAGTCAGTCCCCGATTAGAGGGGAATCACACACCCGGTGCCCCAGGTCTAAGTCAGTCCCTGATTAGAGGGGAATCACACACCCGGTGCCCCAGGTCTAAGTCAGTCCCCGATTAGAGGGGAATCACACACCCGGTACCCCAGGTCTAAGTCAGTCCCTGATTAGAGGGGAACAATGAAAAAATGCAATGGAACTGGCTTCAAAGTCCAGTGTTGAGTTTGAGAGCTCGAGGATTTTACCTTAGCTCTAATCCGTTTATTTTTATTCATTAAAAAAACTCCCTAGTCCTTACCGATGGCAAGCATACCCATAACATGATGCAGCCACCACCATGCTTGAAAATATGAAGAGTGGTACTCAGTGAGGTGTTGGACTTGCCCAAAACATAACACTTTGTATTCAGGACATAAAGTTCATTTCTTTGCCACATCTTTTTGTTTGCAGTTTTACTTTAGTGCCTTGTTTCAAACAGGATGCATGTTTTTGAATATTTGTTTTCGGTACAGGATTCTTTATTTTCACTCTGTCAATTAGGTTAGTAGTGTGGAGTAACTACTTTATTTTTATCAATGCTTATCCCTCCAAATGGTCCATTGTAGCAACTAGCGAGCGTCCATCTTTGATTTTTGATGCATTATGGATATTTTGAGGAGTACGACGAACAGTACAGAGCACCGCATTAAAAATGACACAGCAGACAATGCTACACCCTTGGCAGGGTATAGATAGATACTCTACACCCAGACATACATAATCGATTCACTCTAAGGAAATGGAGAGCCACTCTACTAAGCCATACACACTCAGCTGACACATTATCCTGTCTTGCCTAATGGCTTTGGGTTGTGTGAATGCTGGGCCCGTATTCCTAAAGCGTCTCAGAATAGAAATGCTGATCTAGGATCCAGTCATTATAATCTAAAAGGCCACACTGATCCTAGACCGGCACTTTGAGACACTTTACTAACACGGGCCCAGCCTAGGTTTTCTCTGCATTAATTTACTGGTAAACTACTAGCAAAATGTTACTGTTAAAGAAGGCCATTGAGACCACCCACCCTGCGTTTCCATGTATCTGAACCAGTGGTGCAGTTCAGAATAAGAGCCCTCTGGTGGGTGCAGTTCAAAATAAGA
>NC_088403.1:64008509-64028509 GCF_034236695.1 Oncorhynchus nerka
CTGCTGACTGAATGTGACTGAATGTGACTGGTGACTGAATGTGACTGCTGACTGAATGTGACTGGTGACTGAATGTGACTGAATGTGACTGCTGACTGAATGTGACTGCTGACTGAATGTGACTGGTGACTGAATGTGACTGAATGTGACTGCTGACTGAATGTGACTGCTGACTGAATGTGACTGAATGTGACTGCTGACTGAATGTGACTGCTGACTGAATGTGACTGAATGTGACTGCTGACTGAATGTGACTGCTGACTGAATGTGACTGCTGACTGAATGTGACTGAATGTGACTGCTGACTGAATGTGACTGCTGACTGAATGTGACTGAATGTGACGTGACTGAATGTGACTGAATGTGACTGCTGACTGAATGTGACTGAATGTGACTGCTGACTGAATGTGACTGCTGACTGAATGTGACTGAATGTGACTGCTGACTGAATGTGACTGCTGACTGAATGTGACTGAATTTGACTGGTGACTGAATGTGACTGCTGACTGAATGTGACTGAATGTGACTGAATGTGACTGCTGACTGAATGTGACTGACTGAATGTGGCTGCTGACTGAATGTGGCTGACTGAATGTGGCTGCTGACTGAATGTGGCAGGCTGCTGGACATAACACATAAGAAATGTTTAGCTGGCAGGGGTTTGTCCCCCTGCCTGTGGATGGAGAGCCAGATGACAACTGTTGCTTTTCCAACATTTTTATGGAAAATTCAAACCTACAATCTACCTGCAGTGAAGCCGTTCAACATTTACATTACTGTTGACAACTGGTGCTTGCATACAGGCAGGGACTACACTGGCAATACAATAGCTACCTCTGATCAGGACCCTGCCACACACACCCACACACTGAACAGACACTAAATACACACACCTACACACGCACACTGAACACACACACAGTGCGTGACTGCACAGAGGCTCATTCATCCAGAGGCCATAGAGGAGGAGAGACAGGTTGCCAGCCCCTAATTACCACGGAATAATTGATCCCATCCCCTGCACGTAGCATGTAGCACGTAGCATGTAGCATGTAGCGCGTAGCGTGTAGCATGTAGCACGTAGCACGTAGCACATAGCACTACTATAAGACACTCGCTACTGTAGCTTCCAGACCCATCTCCATACTTAACAGTTAATAAAAAAACAGACAAAGATGTTTCTTTCTTCCCCGACGTCACCCGCAATGGAGTTTGGGTATTCTGTGTCGTGAGACTTCAAGCAGAGACTCATATCATTTTGGGTACATATCTATTTTCTTATTCTCCTCAAAGCATCTTCATTTCTAGTCACAAGCCTCCATTATTTTCATGTTTTTTTGTATCTTCAATATCTCATGAATATGAAAATATGGTGAAAAGTAGGTCAAACATATGTAGATATTAATGTCAAAACTCCATTGACATACTCTTGCACGACACTACCATCAGGTGGAAAATAAAAAGTTAACACCCCCCCCACCAAAAAAGACAGAGAGAGAGAGAGACAGACAGAGCAAGAGATAGAGTATGTTTCCTTGGCTTCCGCCCCCTGGCCTCTCTCTCTCTTTCTCTTTCACTCCTACCATGTGGTTTGGCTCTGAATGACAGTGATTCTAAGTGAGTTACCAACCATGGGAAGGGATCGGTCTGCATGGAAACGAGAGGAGGAAGGCTTTTAAAGAGACACACGTCCACATGTCAAACGTTCAGAGAAAACCACTGACGTAGACTCGTGCACGAACGCAGGACTAAAAACGACACGAGAAAGTCTAAATAATGTATTTCTTTCTTTTCCCAAGAAGAGACAAATCAATACAGGGACCTGTCTTAGAGAAGTCCTTCATAACATACCCCTCATCTTCAGGGAAGTCGACTGGTATACACAAGACACAAACCACACAGCATCCCCACCGAGGAAATCAACTTTCCTCTTAAACGACGAGGCTGTCCGTGCGCCCTCTGATGAGGCACTATGACAAATGGTCGTGTCTGAGCAGAGTACACGTGGAGAAGGCCAGATTTGAGATGTGCCCTCCGAACAGTACTTCTCATTCAACGCTTGTTTGCCGTGAGATGGGGGGGGGGAGAAATAGCAAGAGAGAAAGAGTAGTGTAAAGGGGAAGTAAAGGGGAAAGTAGTTGAAAGGAAAAGGGCATTTGAAAAAAAATACAGAGAGACTGCTTCCACATACATCAAGAGCAATACAGAGAGAGAGAGAGAGACTGCTTCCACATACATCAAGAGCAATACAACGAGAGAGAGAGAGACTGCTTCCACATACATCAAGAGCAATACAACGAGAGAGACTGCTTCCACATACATCAAGAGCAATACAACGAGAGAGACTGCTTCCACATACATCAAGAGCAATACAACGAGAGAGAGAGAGACTGCTTCCACATACATCAAGAGCAATACAACGAGAGAGACTGCTTCCACATACATCAAGAGCAATACAACGAGAGAGACTGCTTCCACATACATCAAGAGCAATACAACGAGAGAGACTGCTTCCACATACATCAAGAGCAATACAACGAGAGAGACTGCTTCCACATACATCAAGAGCAATACAGCGAGAGAGAGAGAGACTGAGAGTATAAAGGCTGTGTGATGATGGGAGCAGCCCAAGTATAAAGGCTGTGTGATGATGGGAGCAGCCCAAGTATAAAGGCTGTGTGATGATGGGAGCAGCCCAAGTATAAAGGCTGTGTGATGATGGGAGCAGCCCAAGTATAAAGGCTGTGTGATGATGGGAGCAGCCCAAGTATAAAGGCTGTGTGATGATGGGAGCAGCCCAAGTATAAAGGCTGTGTGATGATGGGAGCAGCCCAAGTATAAAGGCTGTGTGATGATGGACGCAGGTGCTGCAGTGTACTAATTAAAAATGATCAGAAAGACACACACACACACACACACACACACACACACACACACACACACACACACACACACACACACACACACACACACACACACACACACAGGTATATGAGGAAAGGTCCACTCCAGCCAGCCCTCCCCTCCTCTTAGTTCCTGAGGCCTTGGACATGTCATTGGCTTGATTGTGAATGTGTGTTGTGGTATTTGAGCTGGGCCCACTCAGTGAGAATGTGTCATTCTCAATCAGCCACAGTACAATCGCTAACAGTAGGATGTAATACCGTATTAACTAACAATAGGATGTAATACCATATTAACTAACAGTAGGATGTAATACCGTATTAACTAACAATAGGATGTAATACCGTATTAACTAACAGTAGGATGTAATACCGTATTAACTAACAGTAGGATGTAATACTGTATTAACTAACAGTAGGATGTAATACCGTATTAACTAACAGTAGGATGTAATACCGTATTAACTAACAGTAGGATGTAATACCATATTAACTAACAGTAGGATGTAATACCGTATTAACTAACAGTAGGATGTAATACCATATTAACTAACAGTAGGATGTAATACCGTATTAACTAACAGTAGGATGTAATACCGTATTAACTAACAGTAGGATGTAATACCATATTAACTAACAGTAGGATGTAATACCGTATTAACTAACAGTAGGATGTAATACTGTATTAACAGTAGGATGTAATACCCTATTAACAGTAGGATGTAATACTGTATTAACTAACAGTAGGATGTAATACCGTATTAACTAACAGTAGGATGTAATACCGTATTAACTAACAGTAGGATGTAATACCATATTAACTAACAGTAGGATGTAATACCGTATTAACTAACAGTAGGATGTAATACTGTATTAACAGTAGGATGTAATACCCTATTAACAGTAGGATGTAATACCGTATTAACTAACAGTAGGATGTAATACTGTATTAACAGTAGGATGTAATACCCTATTAACTAACAGTAGGATGTAATACCCTATTAACAGTAGGATGTAATACCGTATTAACTAACAGTAGGATGTAATACTGTATTAACTAACAGTAGGATGTAATACTGTATTAACAGTAGGATGTAATACCATATTAAATAACAATAGGATGTAATACCCTATTAACTAACAGTAGGATGTAATACCATATTAACTAACAGTAGGATGTAATACCATATTAACTAACAGTAGGATGTAATACCCTATTAACAGTAGGATGTAATACTGTATTAACTAACAGTAGGATGTAATACCGTATTAACAAACAGTAGGATGTAATACTGTATTAACTAACAGTAGGATGTAATACTGTATTAACAGTAGGATGTAATACCCTATTAACAGTAGGATGTAATACCATATTAACTAACAGTAGGATGTAATACCATATTAACTAACAGTAGGATGTAATACCATATTAACTAACAGTAGGATGTAATACCCTATTAACAGTAGGATGTAATACCATATTAACTAACAGTAGGATGTAATACCCTATTAACAGTAGGATGTAATACTGTATTAACTAACAGTAGGATGTAATACCGTATTAACTAACAGTAGGATGTAATACTGTATTAACTAACAGTAGGATGTAATACCGTATTAACTAACAGTAGGATGTAATACTGTATTAACTAACAGTAGGATGTAATACCGTATTAACTAACAGTAGGATGTAATACTGTATTAACTAACAGTAGGATGTAATACCGTATTAACTAACAGTAGGATGTAATACCCTATTAACAGTAGGATGTAATACCGTATTAACTAACAGTAGGATGTAATACTGTATTAACAGTAGGATGTAATACCCTATTAACAGTAGGATGTAATACCGTATTAACTAACAGTAGGATGTAATACTGTATTAACTAACAGTAGGATGTAATACCGTATTAACTAACAGTAGGATGTAATACCGTATTAACAGTAGGATGTAATACTGTATTAACTAACAGTAGGATGTAATACCGTATTAACTAACAGTAGGATGTAATACCGTATTAACAAACAGTAGGATGTAATACCGTATTAACTAACAGTAGGATGTAATACCGTATTAACTAACAGTAGGATGTAATACTGTATTAACTAACAGTAGGATGTAATACCGTATTAACAGTAGGATGTAATACTGTATTAACTAACAGTAGGATGTAATACCGTATTAACTAACAGTAGGATGTAATACCGTATTAACAAACAGTAGGATGTAATACCGTATTAACAAACAGTAGGATGTAATACTGTATTAACAGTAGGATGTAATACCATATTAACTAACAGTAGGATGTAATACCCTATTAACAGTAGGATGTAATACTGTATTAACTAACAGTAGGATGTAATACCGTATTAACTAACAGTAGGATGTAATACTGTATTAACTAACAGTAGGATGTAATACCGTATTAACTAACAATAGGATGTAATACCATATTAACTAACAATAGGATGTAATACCCTATTAACAGTAGGATGTAATACCATATTAACTAACAGTAGGATGTAATACCGTATTAACAGTAGGATGTAATACCATATTAACTAACAGTAGGATGTAATACTGTATTAACAGTAGGATGTAATACCATATTAACTAACAATAGGATGTAATACCCTATTAACTAACAGTAGGATGTAATACCGTATTAACTAACAGTAGGATGTAATACCATATTAACTAACAGTAGGATGTAATACCATATTAACTAACAGTAGGATGTAATACCCTATTAACAGTAGGATGTAATACTGTATTAACTAACAGTAGGATGTAATACCATATTAACTAACAGTAGGATGTAATACCATATTAACTAACAGTAGGATGTAATACCCTATTAACAGTAGGATGTAATACTGTATTAACTAACAGTAGGATGTAATACCGTATTAACTAACAGTAGGATGTAATACTGTATTAACTAACAGTAGGATGTAATACCGTATTAACTAACAGTAGGATGTAATACCGTATTAACAGTAGGATGTAATACCGTATTAACTAACAATAGGATGTAATACTGTATTAACTAACAGTAGGATGTAATACCGTATTAACTAACAGTAGGATGTAATACCGTATTAACTAACAGTAGGATGTAATACCGTATTAACTAACAGTAGGATGTAATACCGTATTAACTAACAGTAGGATGTAATACCGTATTAACTAACAGTAGGATGTAATACCGTATTAACTAACAATAGGATGTAATACCGTATTAACTAACAGTAGGATGTAATACTGTATTAACAGTAGGATGTAATACCGTATTAACTAACAGTAGGATGTAATACCGTATTAACTAACAGTAGGATGTAATACCCTATTAACTAACAGTAGGATGTAATACCGTATTAACTAACAGTAGGATGTAATACCGTATTAACTAACAATAGGATGTAATACCATATTAACTAACAGTAGGATGTAATACCCTATTAACAGTAGGATGTAATACCGTATTAACTAACAGTAGGATGTAATACTGTATTAACAGTAGGATGTAATACCGTATTAACTAACAGTAGGATGTAATACCGTATTAACAGTAGGATGTAATACCGTATTAACTAACAGTAGGATGTAATACTGTATTAACTAACAGTAGGATGTAATACTGTATTAACTAACAGTAGGATGTAATACCGTATTAACAGTAGGATGTAATACCGTATTAACTAACAGTAGAATGTAATACTGTATTAACAGTAGGATGTAATACCGTATTAACTAACAGTAGAATGTAATACTGTATTAACAGTAGGATGTAATACCGTATTAACTAACAGTAGGATGTAATACCGTATTAACTAACAGTAGAATGTAATACTGTATTAACAGTAGGATGTAATACCGCATTAACAAAAAGTAGGATGTAATACCATATTAAGTCTGATATTTCAAAAGTAAAGAAGCATTTATCCAGGCAGACCCATTAGACCCATCAGACCCATCAGACCCGTCAGACCCATTAGACCCTTCAGACCCTTCAGACCCATTAGACCCTTCAGACCCATTAGACCCATCAGACCCATTAGACCCATCAGACCCTTCAGACCCATTAGACCCTTCAGACCCATTAGACCCATCAGACCCATTAGACCCATCAGACCCATCAGACCCTTCAGACCCATTAGACCCATCAGACCAAGGCAGACCCATCAGACCCAGGCAGACCCATCAGACCCATTAGACCCATCAGACCCATCAAACCCATTAGACCCATCAGACCCAGGCAGAACCATCAGACCCATCAGACCCATTAGACCCATTTGAAGTCCTCTTTTAAAGGGGACTATAGAAAGAGAAGGATGATGGAATGAAAGTCACAGTTAAAGGGTTTGCGATGGACTATAGTCACAGTTAAAGGGTTTGCCATGGACTATAGTCACAGTTAAAGGGTTTGCCATGGACTATAGTCACAGTTAAAGGGTTTGCCATGGACTATAGTCACAGTTAAAGGGTTTGCCATGGACTATAGTCACAGTTAAAGGGTTTGCCATGGACTATAGTCACAGTTAAAGGGTTTGCCATGGGCTACAGTCACAGTTAAAGGGTTTGCCATGGACTATAGTCACAGTTAAAGGGTTTGCCATGGACTATAGTCACAGTTAAAGGGTTTGCCATGGACTATAGTCACAGTTAAAGGGTTTGCCATGGACTATAGTCACAGTTAAAGGGTTTGCCATGGACTATAGTCACAGTTAAAGGGTTTGCCATGGACTATAGTCACAGTTAAAGGGTTTGCCATGGACTATAGTCACAGTTAAAGGGATTGCCATGGACTATAGTCACAGTTAAAGGGTTTGCCATGGACTATAGTCACAGTTAAAGGGTTTGCCATGGACTATAGTCACAGTTAAAGGGTTTGCCATGGACTATAGTCACAGTTAAAGGGTTTGCCATGGACTATAGTCACAGTTAAAGGGATTGCCATGGACTATAGTCACAGTTAAAGGGTTTGCCATGGACTATAGTCACAGTTAAAGGGTTTGCCATGGACTATAGTCACAGTTAAAGGGTTTGCCATGGGCTATAGTCACAGTTAAAGGGTTTGCCATGGACTATGGTCACAGTTAAAGGGTTTGCCATGGGCTATAGTCACAGTTAAAGGGTTTGCCATGGACTATAGTCACAGTTAAAGGGTTTGCCATGGACTATAGTCACAGTTAAAGGGTTTGCCATGGACTATAGTCACAGTTAAAGGGTTTGCCATGGGCTATAGTCACAGTTAAAGGGTTTGCCATGGACTATAGTCACAGTTAAAGGGTTTGCCATGGACTATAGTCACAGTTAAAGGGTTTGCCATGGACTATAGTCACAGTTAAAGGGTTTGCCATGGACTATAGTCACAGTTAAAGGGTTTGCCATGGACTATAGTCACAGTTAAAGGGTTTGCCATGGACTATAGTCACAGTTAAAGGGTTTGCCATGGACTATAGTCACAGTTAAAGGGTTTGTCATGGGCTATAGTCACAGTTAAAGGGTTTGCCATGGGCTATAGTCACAGTTAAAGGGATTGCCATGGACTATAGTCACAGTTAAAGGGTTTGTTATGGACTATAGTCACAGTTAAAGGGTTTGCCATGGACTATAGTCACAGTTAAAGGGTTTGTTATGGACTATAGTCACAGTTAAAGGGATTGCCATGGACTATAGTCACAGTTAAAGGGTTTGCCATGGACTATAGTCACAGTTAAAGGGTTTGCCATGGACTATAGTCACAGTTAAAGGGTTTGCCATGGACTATAGTCACAGTTAAAGGGATTTGTTATGGACTATGGTCTCTTATTACCTTATTTCCTAAATAAAGGAGGAATGCCACTATTGCTTTCCACCACATGCAGTTCAACATTGACCTGTTGTTGTGGTTGACAAATTAAAACATGTCCTTTGTGTGTTTCGAACAGATTGTGAGCCGATTTGTTGCATCGCTGCAAGCACTGAGCCTCTAAAGTAGACTAATCCCCAAAACAGACCTCCGGTCTTGGCTAAGGGACGAGGAGAGGATGAGGAATGAAGGAGGAGACGGCCCAATGGCCTCATTCCCATTACTGGGACAAGAAAGGACACGATGAAAAAGAGTGAGAGATGTATGACAGTGAGAGACATATGACAGTGAGAGATTTATTAAAGTGAGAGACGTATGACAGTGAGAGATGTATGACAGTGAGAGATGTATGACAGTGAGAGATGTATGACAGTGAGAGATGTATGGCAGTGAGAGATGTATGGCAGTGAGAGATGTATGGCAGTGAGAGATGTATGGCAGTGAGAGATGTATGACAGTGAGAGATGTATGGCAGTGAGAGATGTATGACAGTGAGAGATGTATGACAGTGAGAGATGTATGACAGTGAGAGATGTATGGCAGCGAGAGATGTATGGCAGTGAGAGATCAAATCAAATCAAATGTATTTGTCACATACACATGGTTAGCAGATTTTAATGCGAGTGTAGCGAAATGCTTGTGCTTCTAGTTCCGACAATGCAGTAATAACCAACAAGTAATCTAACTAACAATTCCAAAACTACTGTCTTATACACAGTGTAAGGGGATAAAGAATATGTACATAAAGATATATGAATGAGTGATGGTACAGAGCAGCATAGGCAAGATACAGTAGATGGTATCGAGTACAGTATATACATATGAGATGAGTATGTAAACAAAGTGGCATAGTTAAAGTGGCTAGTGATACATGTATTACGTAAGGATGCAGTAGATGATATAGAGTACAGTATATACGTATGCATATGAGATGAATAATGTAGGGTATGTAACATTATATTAGGTAGCATTGTTTAAAGTGGCTAGTGATATATTTTACATAATTTCCCATCAATTCCCATTATTAAAGTGGCTGGAGTTGAGTCAGTGTCAGTGTGTTGGCAGCAGCCACTCAATGTTAGTGGTGGCTGTTTAACAGTCTGATGGCCTTGAGATAGAAGCTGTTTTTCAGTCTCTCGGTCACAGCTTTGATGCACCTGTACTGACCTCGCCTTCTGGATGATAGCGGGGTGAACAGGCAGTGGCTCGGGTGGTTGTTGTCCTTGATGATCTTTATGGCCTTCCTGTAACATCGGGTGGTGTAGGTGTCCTGGAGGGCAGGTAGTTTGCCCCCGGTGATGCGTTGTGCAGACCTCACTACACTCTGGAGAGCCTTACGGTTGTGGGCGGAGCAGTTGCCGTACCAGGCGGTGATACAGCCCGCCAGGATGCTCTCGATTGTGCATCTGTAGAAGTTTGTGAGTGCTTTTGGTGACAAGCCGAATTTCTTCAGCCTCCTGAGGTTGAAGAGGCGCTGCTGCGCCTTCTTCACAATGCTGTCTGTGTGAGTGCACCAATTCAGTTTGTCTGTGATGTGTATGCCGAGGAACTTAAAACTTACTACCCTCTCCACTACTGTTCCATCGATGTGGATAGCGGGGTGTTCCCTCTGTTTCCTGAAGTCCACAATCATCTCCTTAGTTTTGTTGACGTTGAGTGTGAGGTTATTTTCCTAACACCACACTCCGAGGGCCCTCACCTCCTCCCTGTAGGCCGTCTCGTCGTTGTTGGTAATCAAGCCTACCACTGTTGTGTCGTCCGCAAACTTGATGATTGAGTTGGAGGCGTGCGTGGCCACGCAGTCGTGGGTGAACAGGGAGTACAGGAGAGGGCTTAGAACGCACCCTTGTGGGGCCCCAGTGTTGAGGATCAGTGGGGTGGAGATGTTGTTGCCTAGCCTCACCACCTGGGGGCGGCCCGTCAGGAAGTCCAGTACCCAGTTGCACAGGGCGGGGTCGAGACCCAGGGTCTCGAGCTTGATGACGAGCTTGGAGGGTACTATGGTGTTGAATGCCGAGCTGTAGTCGATGAACAGCATTCTCACATAGGTATTCCTCTTGTTCAGATTGGTTAGTGCAGTGTGCAGTGTGGTTGAGATTGCATCGTCAGTGGACCTATTTGGGCGGTAAGCAAATTGGAGTGGGTCTAGGGTGTCAGGTAGGGTGGAGGTGATATGGTCCTTGACTAGTCTCTCAAAGCACTTCATGATGACGGAAGTGAGTGCTACGGGGCGGTAGTCGTTTAGCTCAGTTACCTTAGCTTTCTTGGGAACAGGAACAATGGGGGCCCTCTTGAAGCATGTGGGAACAGCAGACTGGCATAGGGATTGATTGAATATGTCCGTAAACACACCGGCCAGCTGGGCTGCGCATGCTCTGAGGGTGCGGCTGGGGATGCCGTCTGGGCCTGCAGCCTTGCGAGGGTTAACACGTTTAAATGTCTTACTCACCTCGGCTGCAGTGAAGGAGAGTCCGCATGTTTTCGTTGCAGGCCGTGTCAGTGGCACTGTATTGTCCTCAAAGCGGGCAAAAAAGTTATTTAGTCTGCCTGGGAGCAAGACATCCTGGTCCGTGACTGGGCTGGTTTTCTTCTTGTAGTCCGTGATTGACTGTAGACCCTGCCACATACCTCTTGTGTCTGAGCCGTTGAATTGAGATTCTACTTTGTCTCTATACTGACCCTTAGCTTGTTTGATAGCCTTGCGGAGGGAATAGCTGCACTGTTTGTATTCGGTCATGTTACCAGTCACCTTGCCCTGATTAAAAGCAGTGGTTCGCGCTTTCAGTTTCACGCGAATGCTGCCATCAATCCACGGTTTCTGGTTAGGGAATGTTTTAATCGTTGCTATGGGAACGACATCTTCAACGCCGGAACGACATCTTCAACGCACGTTCTAATGAACTCGCACACCGAATCAGCGTATTCGTCAATGTTGTTATCTGACGCAATACGAAACATATCCCAGTCCACGTGATGGAAGCAGTCTTGGAGTGTGGAGTCAGCTTGGTCGGACCAGCGTTGGACAGACCTCAGCGTGGGAGCTTCTTGTTTTAGTTTCTGTCTGTAGGCAGGGATCAACAAAATGGAGTCGTGGTCAGCTTTTTCCCGAAAGGAGGGCGGGGCAGGGCCTTATATGCGTCGCGGAAGTTAGAGTAACAATGATCCAAGGTTTTTCCACACCTGGTTGCGCAATCGATATGCTGATAAGATTTAGGGAGTCTTGTTTTCAGATTAGCCTTGTTAAAATCCCCAGCTACAATGAATGCAGCCTCCGGATAAATCGATTCCAGTTTGCAAAGAGTCAAATAAAGTTAGTTCAGAGCCATCGATGTGTCTGCTTGGGGGGGAATATATACGGCTGTGATTATAATCGAAGAGAATTCTCTTGGTAGATAATGCGGTCGACATTTGATTGTGAGGAATTCTAAATCAGGTGAACAGAAGGATTTGAGTTCCTGTATGTTTCTTTCATCACACCATGTCTCGTTAGCCATAAGGCATACGCCCCCGCCCCTGTTCTTACCAGAAAGATGTTTGTTTCTGTCGGCGCGATGCGTGGAGAAACCCGCTGGCTGCACCGCCTCCGATAGTGTCTCTCCAGTAAGCCATGTTTCCGTGAAGCAAAGAACGTTACAGTCTCTGATGTCCCTCTGGAATGCTACCCTTGCTCGGATTTCATCAACCTTGTTGTCAAGAGACTGGACATTGGTGAGAAGAATGCTAGGGAGTGGTGCACGATGTGCCCGTCTCCGGAGTCTGACCAGAAGACCGCCTCGTTTCCCTCTTTTACGGAGTCGTTTTTTTGGGTCGCCGCATGGGATCCATTCCGTTGTCCTGGTTGAAAGGCAGAACACAGGATCCGCGTCGCGAAAATCATATTCTTGGTCGTACTGATGGTGAGTTGACGCTGATCTTATATTCAGTACTTCTTCTCGACTGTATGTATTGAAACCTAAGATGACCTGGGGTACTAATGTAAGAAATAACACGTAAAAAAACAAAAAACTGCATAGTTTCCTAGGAACGCGAAGCGAGGCGGCCATCTCTGTCGGCGCCGGAGATGTATGGCAGCGAGAGATGTATGACAGTGAGAGATGTATGGCAGCGAGAGATGTATGACAGTGAGAGATGTATGACGGTGAGAGATGTATGACGGTGAGAGATGTATGACAGTGAGAGATGTATGACAGTGAGAGATGTATGGCAGCGAGAGATGTATGGCAGTGAGAGATGTATGGCAGTGAGAGATGTATGGCAGTGAGAGATGTATGGCAGTGAGAGATGTATGGCAGTGAGAGATGTATGGTAGCGAGAGATGTATGGCAGCGAGAGATGTATGGCAGCGAGAGATGTATGGCAGCGAGAGATGTATGACAGTGAGAGAGACCTATGGCAGTGAGAGATGTATGGCAGTGAGAGATGTATGACAGTGAGAGAGACCTATGGCAGTGAGAGATGTATGACAGTGAGAGATGTATGACAGTGAGAGATGTATGGCAGTGAGAGATGTATGGCAGTGAGAGATGTATGGCAGCGAGAGATGTATGGCAGTGAGAGATGTATGACAGTGAGAGATGTATGACAGTGAGAGATGTATGACAGTGAAAGATGTATGGCAGTGAGAGATGTATGACAGTGAGAGATGTATGACGGCGAGAGAGAAAGAGAGCAAGCTCTGCACTTAACGTGTAAAATGACAGCAGCCAGACACACACACACACCGCGGCCCGCTCCAAAGACATCCATGACTCACTACAGCCCATAATAGAAAACCCGGAGCCCGTTAGTTCACAGCTCCAGGTGTAACAGAAGAGGCCTGCGCCACGCAGTGAACAGCAACAGAGGCGGAGAGAGGCTGAGTGTCACTCAACATAGCTGCTCAGCGCTAACCGACGCGGCTCACTATTAATACCCTTTTCATGTCGGTAGTGGGTGTTGAGGCATTTATGTTATGTATCCCTGGTTTGAAACAGGATACTTGAAAAGCGCTCTTCTGAAGCTGTCACTGATGTCATGTATCCCTGGTTACGAAATGAAAAGGAATCTCCGCGCAACCTCAGGATCAATGCATAGTTTTCAATATATTTAGGGCTGAGCTTTCGGTTGTCAGACCTTCATCAGAGTATCCCTGGTTTGAAACAATGTCCTTTAGAAGCATTCTACCGAAGCTGAAATTTGTTGCTGTTAGTACACAGTCACAAAGACTGAATGGTACAGAATTTATATTTAGTATTTAACACAGCGGAGTCTCTACGCTGACTGACTGATAGTATTTAACACTACAGAGTCTCTACGCTGACTGACTGGTAGTATTTAACACTGCAGAGTCTCTACGCTGACTGACTGGTAGTATTTAACACTGCAGAGTCTCTACGCTGACTGACTGATAGTATTTAACACTACAGAGTCTCTATGCTGACTGACTGGTAGTATTTAACACTGCAGAGTCTCTACGCTGACTGACTGGTAGTATTTAACACTGCAGAGTCTCTACGCTGACTGACTGATAGTATTTAACACTACAGAGTCTCTACGCTGACTGACTGATAGTATTTAACACTACAGAGTCTCTACGCTGACTGACTGATAGTATTTAACACAGCAGAGTCTCTACGCTGACTGACTGATAGTATTTAACACTGCGGAGTCTCTACACTGACTGAATGATAGTATTTAACACTGCAGTTGGGATTTCCAACCCTTCCTGGGCTATACTGACTCTCTGGGCAATACAGTATTCTACTCTATCCTAAAGCACCTCGAAGTACCTGGGAGTAGTGGAGCCGAACTACAAATACTGTTCCTATCTCTAACACTTGGACGGTTACCATTGGCCATGTGGATTCCTATAACACGTCAGGGGGTAACATTATACTGACGTAACTCTCACACCTTGAAATTAACTACATCCCACTATGCCCCTCCTACGGTTTGACTGATGGCACCAACCCTCTGCTCAACAGGCAAATTACAATAAACCCCCACTGTTGCCCAGCATGGTCCGGACTGAGCTGTGTGATTGGGGTTGCTGATTGCAGTTGCGAACGCCCACCGCCACTCACTCCTAATGACACTGCACCGGTGTTATACCCGGGCTAAAGCTGTGAGTGTGTCACATAGCAGCCCTGCAAAGGCGTCAGAGCAAGTATTCCCAAACTGTAAATAAATAAAAAATTCTCCCTTATTCACATTTTCAAAAACAGCCCATTTATATTTTCCAACGAGGTTATACATTTGGGTGAGTTTTGGGGTGAGTTTCTTGTTTTCTTCCTCGCCTGAGTAGTCTCGTTTCACTACCATAAAATTAAACCAACTCGTGTTCAGCGAAATAACAACACAATGTCAAATAGGTAAAAAAAAAAAGGTGTCCTGGTCAAATAATTAACATCCAATCACATTAAGCGTTACTCATCCAATCATATTAAGTGTTACTCATCCCAATCACATTAAGCATTACTCATCCAATCACATTAAGCGTTACTCATCCAATCACATTAAGCATTACTCATCCAATCACATTAAGCGTTACTCATCCAATCACATTAAGCGTTACTCATCCAATCACATTAACCGTTACTCATCCAATCACATTAAGCATTACTCATCCAATCACATTAAGCGTTACTCATCCAATCACATTAAGCGTTACTCATCCAATCACATTAACCGTTACTCCTCCAATCACATTAACCGTTACTCATCCAATCACATTAAGCGTTACTCATCCAATCACATTAACCGTTACCCATCCAATCACATTAACCGTTACTCATCCAATCACATTAAGCGTTACTCATCCAATCACATTAACCGTTACTCCTCCAATCACATTAACCGTTACTCCTCCAATCACATTAACCGTTACTCTCTCGCAGGAAACCTTCACTCTTGCTCAGGCATTTAGAAACAAAACAGGACATTTTGAAAAATAAATCACGGGAGTTTTTTGAGCGAGAAGGAAGATTACTTTCGAGTAGTAAGACATGTATAAAAGCAACAGGTACCATTAATAAGAAGGTGCTAGAAACGTCTTATATGGTGAGCTACCGAGTGACTAGGACAGACAAGCCCCATACTATTGTGGAGGACTTCATTCTCCCTGCTGCTGCGGATATGGTTGGGACAATGCTGGGGGAAAAGGCCCAAAAACTATACAGACAATGACTTCATCAAACAACACTGTTTCACGACTCATCAGTGACATGGCAGGAGATGTTTTGAAACAATTACTGCTTGGCATACAAGCCAGTGAATTATATACGTTACAGCTGGATGAGTCAACAGAGGTGGCAGGCCTGGCACAGCTCCTGGTATATGTCCGTTATGTTTATGGGGGGTCAATTAAGGAAGACGTCATCTTCTGCAAACTGCTGGTAACCAGGACAACAGGAGCTGTGCCAGGCCCGCCACCTCTGTTGACTCATCCATTTTAAAGTACTGGATTTTAAAGTACTGGATCGCTTTGTGACATCAAATGTACTTTGGTGGTCAAGATGTATTGGTATCTGTACTGATGGCGCAAAAGCCATGACAGGGAGACATAGTGGAGTGGTAACGTGTGTGCAAGCAGTTGCTCTCCACGCCACTTGGGTAGACTGCAGCATCCACCCAGAGGCTCTTGCTGCCAAAGGAATGCCTGACAGCTTGAAAGATGATTTGGACACGACAGTGAAAATGGTTAACTTACTTCTTCACCTTTATGTAACCAGGTAGGCTAGTTGAGAACACCTTTATTTAACCAGGTAGGCTAGTTGAGAACACCTTTATGTAACCAGGAAGGCAAGTTGAGAACAGGTTCTCATTTACAATTACGACCTGGCCAAGATAAAGCAAAGCAGTTCGACACTTACAACAACACAGAGTTACACATGGAATAAAACAAACATACAGTCAATAATACAGTAGAAAAATAAGTCTATATACGATGTGAGCAAATGAGGTGAGATAAGGGAGGTAAAGGCAAAAAAAGAAAAAAGTAAAGAGTAAATACAATATAGCAAGTAAAACACTGGAATGGGAGATTTGCAGTGGAAGAATGTGCATGGTAGAGGTAGGAATAATGGGGTGCAAAGGAGAAAAGTAAATAAATTATAGGTGGGCTATGTACAGGTGCAGTAATCTGTGAGCTGCTCTGACAGCTGGTGCTTAAAGCTAGTGAGGGAAATAAGTGTTTCCAGTTTCTGAGATGTTTGTAGTTCGTTCCAGTCATTGGCAGCAGAGAACTGGAAGGAGAGGCGGCCAAAGGAAGAATTGGTTTTGGGGGTGACCAGAGAGATATACCTGCTGGAGCACGTGCTACAGGTGGGTGCTGCTATGGTGACCAGCGAGCTGAGATAAGGGGAGACTTTACCTAGCAGGGTCTTATAGATGACCTGGAGCCAGTGGGTTTGGCGACGAATATGAAGCCAAAGTCAGGGATCGGAAGGATAGTCAGTTTTACGAGGGTATGTTTGGCAGCATGAGTGAAGGATGCTTTGTTGGGAAATAGGAAGCTGATTCTAGATTTAATTTTGGATTGGAGATGCTTAATGTGAGTCTGGAAGGAGAGTTTACAGTCTAGCCAGACACCTAGGTATTTATAGTTGTCCACATATTCTGAGTCAGAACTGTCCAGAGTAGTCATGCTGGATGGGTGGGCAAGTGCGGGCAGCTATTGGTTGAAGAGCATGCATTTAGTTTTACTTGCATTTAAGAGCAGTTCGAGGCCGCGGAAGAGTTGTATGGCATTGAAGCTCATCTGGAGGTTAGCTTCCAAAGAAGTGCCAGAAGTATACAGAATGGTGTCGTCTGCGTAGAGGTGGATCAGAGAATCATCAGCAGTAAGAGCGACATCATTGATATATACAGATAAAATAGTCAGCCTGAGAATTGAATCCTGTGGCACCCCCATAGAGACTGCCAGAATTCCGGACAACAGGCCCTCCAATTTGACACACTGAACTCTATCTGAGAAGTAGTTGGTGAACCAGGCGAGGCAGTCATTTGAGAAACCAAGGCTGTTGAGTCTGCCGATAAGAATGTGGTGATTGACAGAGTCGAAGCCTTGGCCAGATAGATGAATACGGCTGCACAGTATTGTCTTTTATCGATGGCAGTTATGATATCGTTTGGGACCTTGAGCGTGGCTGAGGTGCACCCATGACCTGCTCGGAAACCAGATTGCATAGCGGAGAAGGTATGGTGGGATTCAAAATTATAACAAATCTGTTTGTTAAACTTCTTGCGACTCTCAAACCCGGATCCGGGAGCGTAATCATCGCCTCAAACTAATTAGCATAACGCAGCGGACATAAATCTTCCTAGAAAATGTTCCTATTCATGAAAATCACAAATGAAATATATTGAGACACAGCTTAGCCTTTTGTTAATCACACTGCCATCTCAGATTTTCAAAATATGCTTTACAGCCAACGCTAGACAAGCATTTGTGTAAGTTTGTCATGGCATAATGCTATGCTAGGCTCTGCCAGCAGCAGGCAACATTTTCACGAAAATAAGAAAAGCAATCAAATGAAATAATTTACCTTTGAGGAACTTCGGATGTTTTCACTCAGGAGACTTCCAGTTAGATAGCAAATGTTCCTGAGGCGAAATAGCTCCCGTTTGGCTGAGAAATCGACCGGAAAATGCGGTCAATACAACGCCAAACTTTTTTCCAAATTAGCTCCATAATATCGACAGAAACATGGCAAACGTTGTTTATAATCAATCCTCAAGGTGTTTTTCACATATCTATTCGATAATATATCCGTCGGGACAATTGGTTTCTCATTAGAAGCGATTGGAATAACGGCTACCTCAGTACTTTACGCAAGATTTCAGAGTGTTTTCTATCCAAAGCAATTCAATTATATGCATAGGCGAGCATCTTGTCGTGACAAAATATCCCGTTTAAAACAGGAACGTTTTTTATCCAAAAATGAAAAGTTACAAAAGGTTAACTTGGCTTTCAAAGACCTTAGAAAGGCAGGGTAGGATAGATATAGGTCTGTAACAGTTTGGGTCTAGATTGTCTCCCGCTTTGAAGAGGTGGATGACCGAGGCAGCTTTCCAATCTTTGGGGATCTCAGACGATACGAAAGAGAGGTTGAACAGGCTAGTAATAGGGGTGGCAACAATTTCGGCAGATAATTTTAGAAAGAAATGGTCCAGATTGTCTAGCCCGGCTGATTTGTAGGGGTCCAGATTTTGCAGCTCTTTCAGAACATCAGCTATCTGGATTTGGGTGAAGGAGAAATGGTGGAGGCTTGGGCAAGTTGCTGTGGGGGGTGCAGTGCTGTTGACCGGGGTAGGGGTAGCCAGGTGGAAAGCATGGCCAGCCGTAGAAAAATGCTTATTGAAATTCTCAATTATAGTGGATTTATCGGTGGTGACAGTGTTTCCTAGCCTCAGTGCAGTGGGCAGCTGGGAGGAGGTGCTCTTATTCTCCATGGACACTTTACAGTGTCCCAGAACTATTTGGAATTTGTGCTACAGGATGCAAATTTCTGTTTGAAGAAGCTAGTCTTTGCTTTCCTGTGTATATTGGTTCCTAACTTCCCTGAAAAGTTGCATATCGCGGGGGCTATCCGATTCTAATGCGGTACGCCACAGGATGTGTTTGTGCTGGTCGAGGGCAGTCAGGTCTGGAGAGAACCGAGGGCTATATCTGTTCCTGGTTCTACATTTTTGAATGGGCTATGCTTATTTAGATGGTGAGGAAAGCACTTTTAAAGAATAACCAGGCATCCTCTACTGACGGGATGAGGACTGATGCCATTTGCAACCACGTACCTATGTGAGAGTCGATTCTCAGCCCTCACTAGCATGAAAACTAAATACAGGCACAGACTGTGTATGGGAAATGATTCAAGACTGAGACTCTCTCCGATACAACCCAACATTGCAGAGTTATGTGTATCCTTTCAAGCACACCCTTCTCAGACTCCCAGAGTGAACTAAGAGCTGTTGTGAGAACAGTTGTAATTGTTCCATAAAACAGTTTTACTGGTGAACCGTAGTCCCCCGTTGGGTCTTTACAGGCCTATACCTGAGTCCCTAGATGAGTATGAATCTAGCTGCTAACTACACAAAGACATGCAGACTGCCGTACATATTCACACGGCTTTGGTTTCAGGCCTCGTCACAGCTGTCAGCCAATCAGCATGCAGGGTTCAAACCACCCATTTTAGAAATATGCGTATACCACAGCATTGTTGAATACTTGTTTCTGATTGGCTAGAAGGATATTCTAGAATAG
>NC_088403.1:64036009-64078509 GCF_034236695.1 Oncorhynchus nerka
AACCCTGTTAGAGATGTTAACCCTGTTAACCCTGTTAGAGGTGTTAACCCTGTTAACCCTGTTAGAGGTGTTAACCCTGTTAACCCTGTTAGAGGTGTTAACCTGTTAACCCTGTTAGAGGTGTTAACCCTGTTAGAGGTGTTAACCCTGTTAGAGGTGTTAACCTGTTAACCCTGTTAGAGGTGTTAACCCTGTTAGAGGTGTTAACCCTGTTGGAGGTGTTAACCTGTTAGAGGTGTTAACCTGTTAGAGGTGTTAACCCTGTTAGAGGTGTTAACCTGTTAACCCTGTTAGAGGTGTTAACCCTGTTAGAGGGGTTAACCTGTTAACCATGTTAGAGGTGTTAACCTGTTAGAGGTGTTAACCCTGCTAGAGGTGTTAACCTGTTAGAGATGTTAACCCTGTTAACCCTGTTAGAGATGTTAACCCTGTTAACCCTGCTAGAGGTGTTAACCCTGTTAGAGATGTTAACCCTGGTAGAGATGTTAACCCTGTTAGAGGTGTTAACCCTGTTAGAGGTGTTAACCTGTTAGAGGTGTTAACCTGTTAACCTGTTAACCCTGTTAGAGGTGTTAACCCTGTTAGAGGTGTTAACCTGTTAGAGGTGTTAACCTGTTAACCTGTTAGAGGTGTTAACCTGTTAACCTGTTAGAGGTGTTAACCTGTTAACCCTGTTAGAGGTGTTAACCCTGTTAGAGGTGTTAACCTGTTAGAGGTGTTAACCTGTTAACCCTGTTAGAGGTGTTAACCCTGTTAGAGGTGTTAACCTGTTAGAGGTGTTAACCTGTTAACCTGTTAGAGGTGTTAACCTGTTAACCCTGTTAGAGGTGTTAACCTGTTAGAGGTGTTAACCTGTTAACCTGTTAGAGGTGTTAACCTGTTAACCTGTTAGAGGTGTTAACCCTGTTAGAGGTGTTAACCTGTTAGAGGTGTTAACCTGTTAACCCTGTTAGAGGTGTTAACCTGTTAGAGGTGTTAACCTGTTAACCTTTTAGAGGCGTTAACCTGTTAACCTGTTAGAGGTGTTAACCCTGTTAGAGGTGTTAACCCTGTTAGAGGTGTTAACCCTGTTAACCTGTTAGAGGTGTTAACCCTGTTAGAGGTGTTAACCTGCTAACCTGTTAGAGGTGTTAACCCTGTTAGAGGTGTTAACCCTGTTAACCCTGTTAGAGGTGTTAACCTGTTAACCCTGTTAGAGGTGTTAACCTGTTAACCCTGTTAGAGGTGTTAACCTGTTAACCTGTTAGAGGTGTTAACCTGTTAACCCTGTTAGAGGTGTTAACCTGTTAACCCTGTTAGAGGTGTTAACCTGTTAACCCTGTTAGAGGTGTTAACTTGTTAACCCTGTTAGAGGTGTTAACCTGTTAACCCTGTTAGAGGTGTTAACCCTGTTAGAGGTGTTAACCCTGTTAGAGGTGTTAACCTGTTAACCCTGTTAGAGGTGTTAACCTGTTAACCCTGTTAGAGGTGTTAACCTGCTAGAGGTGTTAACCCTGTTAGAGGTGTTAACCCTGTTAACCCTGTTAGAGGTGTTAACCTGTTAACCCTATTAGAGGTGTTAACCTGTTAACCCTGTTAGAGGTGTTAACCCTGTTAGAGGTGTTAACCCTGTTAACCCTGTTAGAGGTGTTAACCCTGTTAGAGGTGTTAACCCTGCTAGAGGTGTTAACCCTGTTAACCCTGTTAGAGATGTTAACCCTGTTAGAGGTGTTAACCCTGTTAGAGGTGTTAACCTGCTAGAGGTGTTAACCCTGTTAACCCTGTTAGAGGTGTTAACCTGTTAACCCTGTTAGAGGTGTTAACCCTGTTAACTCTGTTAGAGGTGTTAACCCTGTTAGAGGTGTTAACCCTGTTAACCCTGTTAGAGGTGTTAACCCTGTTAGAGGTGTTAACCCTGTTAACCCTGTTAGAGGTGTTAACCCTGTTAGAGGTGTTAACCCTGCTAGAGGTGTTAACCCTGTTAACCCTGTTAGAGATGTTAACCCTGTTAGAGGTGTTAACCCTGTTAGAGGTGTTAACCTGCTAGAGGTGTTAACCCTGTTAACCCTGTTAGAGGTGTTAACCTGTTAACCCTGTTAGAGGTGTTAACCCTGTTAACTCTGTTAGAGGTGTTAACCCTGTTAGAGGTGTTAACCCTGTTAACCCTGTTAGAGGTGTTAACCCTGTTAGAGGTGTTAACCCTGTTAGAGGTGTTAACCTGCTAGAGGTGTTAACCTGTTAACCCTGTTAGAGGTGTTAACCCTGTTAGAGGTGTTAACCTGTTAACCCTGTTAGAGATGTTAACCCTGTTAGAGGTGTTAACCTGTTAACCCTGTTAGAGGTGTTAACCCTGTTAGAGGTGTTAACATGTTAACCCTGTTAGAGGTGTTAACCTGTTAACCCTGTTAGAGGTGTTAACCTGTTAACCCTGTTAGAGATGTTAACCCTGTTAGAGGTGTTAACCCTGTTAGAGGTGTTAACCTGTTAACCCTGTTAGAGGTGTTAACCTGTTAACCCTGTTAGAGATGTTAACCCTGTTAGAGGTGTTAACCTGTTAACCTGTTAGAGGTGTTAACCTGTTAACCCTGTTAGAGGTGTTAACCTGTTAACCCTGTTAGAGATGTTAACCCTGTTAGAGGTGTTAACCTTGTTAAATTTAACTAGGCGAGTCAGTTAAGAACAAATTCTTATTTACAATGACAGCCTACACCGGCCAAACCGGGATGATGCTGGGCCAATTGTGCGCCACCCTATGGGACTCCCAATCACAGCCGGTTGTGATACAGGCTGGATTCTAACCAGGGTGGCTGTAGTGAGAACTACAGCTTTGCAATGCAGTGCCTTAGACCGGTGTGCCACTCGGGAGATTTGCTTGATGTTATAATGAAGAATAATTCACAGCATAAACACACACACAAATCCTCACAAACGCACTCACACACACACACAACCTGTTGCTTTCGTAACCTGACACAGCTAACCTGGGAAGAGAAAAAGTATATGAAAAGATTGGAATAAAGATGAAAACAGAATGTTGACATATCCTCTCCCCCTCTCTTTTATTATCCAGCTGTTGTCTCTAGAGCTTCTCTCTAGGAGATCAGCAGTGTTTAACAGACAAGGTCTTCTCTCTAGGAGATCAGCTGTTTAACAGACAAGGTCTTCTCTCTAGGAGATCAGCAGTGTTTAACAGACTAGGAGATCAGCTGGTCTTTCTCTAGGAGATCAGCTGTTTAACAGACAAGGTCTTCTCTCTAGGAGATCAGCAGTGTTTAACAGACAAGGTCTTCTCTCTAGGAGATCAGCTGTTTAACAGACAAGGTCTTCTCTCTAGGAGATCAGCAGTGTTTAACAGACAAGGTCTTCTCTCTAGGAGATCAGCAGTGTTTAACAGACAAGGTCTTCTCTCTAGGAGATCAGCAGTGTTTAACAGACAAGGTCTTCTCTCTAGGAGATCAGCAGTGTTTAACAGACAAGGTCTTCTCTCTAGGAGATCAGCAGTGTTTAACAGACAAGGTCTTCTCTCTAGGAGATCAGCAGTGTTTAACAGACAAGGTCTTCTCTCTAGGAGATCAGCAGTGTTTAATAGACAAGGTCTTCTCTCTAGGAGATCAGCAGTGTTTAACAGACAAGGTCTTCTCTCTAGGAGATCAGCTGTTTAACAGACAAGGTCTTCTCTCTAGGAGATCAGCAGTGTTTAACAGACAAGGTCTTCTCTCTAGGAGATCAGCTGTTTAACAGACAAGGTCTTCTCTCTAGGAGATCAGCAGTGTTTAACAGACAAGGTCTTCTCTCTAGGAGATCAGCAGTGTTTAACAGACAAGGTCTTCTCTCTAGGAGATCAGCAGTGTTTAACAGACAAGGTCTTCTCTCTAGGAGATCAGCAGTGTTTAACAGACAAGGTCTTCTCTCTAGGAGATCAGCAGTGTTTAACAGACAAGGTCTTCTCTCTAGGAGATCAGCAGTGTTTAACAGACAAGGTCTTCTCTCTAGGAGATCAGCAGTGTTTAATAGACAAGGTCTTCTCCCCCACAGTCCCCATAGAAGATGGCTTGGAACACACCAGGAGTGTGTGGGCCGATACAGATAGCAGCTTTTTGTTGGAACGGTTCGACTTACACACACACACACACACACACACACACACACACAAATGTATGCCCACACACAATTTCGCTCTCATACACACACACACACACACACACACACACACACACACACACACACACACACACACACACACACACACACACACACACACAGAGACTTTCTCTCTCTTGGTTCAGTGCGTACACCGGCAGTGATTGCCAGGCAGGCCCAGTCTTGACATTTCTATGTCTTTGGGGCTCCCGTCTCGCTGGGACCCGAGAGGGGGTGCGTTCAAAAGGCCGAGGATTCTGGGATGCGTGGAGGGGGGGGGGTGTCAGGGTCCATCTCTAACCTCTCCTCCACAGATCTGAAATCCAGATGCATTCTAGAGGAGAGGAGGGGAATCAATCTCTGTTGACTCAAGAGTTGATACAGGAGAACAAAGCATTAAAGCAATACCTTTCATTTCTCCTCTGTCAGGGTGGGGTTGGGGGATCGGTTACTCGCTACGCTTTCAAGATGGAAAACGAATGTAAACATGATTTTCTCTCTCCATCTCTCTCTGTCTCATTGAGAGGTTGCTTGCGTTAAGGGAGGGGCTCTAGCCAGAGGATACATTCTTTACATTAAGTGTAAGACTCCAGTCAAGATGGGATGGTCTGAGTAGAGACTCCAGTCAAGATGGGATGGTCTGAGTGGAGACTGTAGTCAAGATGGGTTGGTCTGAGCTGTACAGAGTGGAGACTCCAGTCAAGATGGGATGGTCTGAGCTGTACAGAGTGGAGACTCCAGTCAAGATGAGATGGTCTGAGTAGAGACTCCAGTCAAGATGGCATGGTCTGAGTGGAGACTCCAGTCAAGATGGGTTGGTCTGAGCTGTACAGAGTGGAGACTCCAGTCAAGATGGGATGGTCTGAGCTGTACAGAGTGGAGACTCCAGTCAAGATGGGATGGTCTGAGCTGTACAGAGTGGAGACTCCAGTCAAGATGAGATGGTCTGAGTAGAGACTCCAGTCAAGATGAGATGGTCTGAGTGGAGACTCCAGTCAAGATGAGATGGTCTGAGCTGTACAGAGTGGAGACTCCAGTCAAGATGAGATGGTCTGAGTGGAGACTCCAGTCAAGATGAGATGGTCTGAGTAGAGACTCCAGTCAAGATGAGATGGTCTGAGTAGAGACTCCAGTCAAGATGAGATGGTCTGAGTGGAGACTCCAGTCAAGATGAGATGGTCTGAGTGGAGACTCCAGTCAAGATGAGATGGTCTGAGCTGTACAGAGTGGAGACTCCAGTCAAGATGAGACTGTCTGAGTAGAGACTCCAGTCAAGATGGGATGGTCTGAGTGGAGACTCCAGTCAAGATGGGTTGGTCTGAGCTGTACAGAGTGGAGACTCCAGTCAAGATGGGATGGTCTGAGCTGTACAGAGTGGAGACTCCAGTCAAGATGAGATGGTCTGAGTAGAGACTCCAGTCAAGATGGGATGGTCTGAGTGGAGACTCCAGTCAAGATGGGTTGGTCTGAGCTGTACAGAGTGGAGACTCCAGTCAAGATGGGTTGGTCTGAGCTGTACAGAGTGGAGACTCCAGTCAAGATGGGATGGTCTGAGCTGTACAGAGTGGAGACTCCAGTCAAGATGGGATGGTCTGAGCTGTACAGAGTGGAGACTCCAGTCAAGATGAGATGGTCTGAGTGGAGACTCCAGTCTAGATGAGATGGTCTGAGTAGAGACTCCAGTCAAGATGAGATGGTCTGAGTAGAGACTCCAGTCAAGATGGGATGGTCTGAGTGGAGACTCCAGTCAAGATGGGTTGGTCTGAGCTGTACAGAGTGGAGACTCCAGTCAAGATGGGATGGTCTGAGCTGTACAGAGTGGAGACTCCAGTCAAGATGAGATGGTCTGAGTAGAGACTCCAGTCAAGATGGGATGGTCTGAGTGGAGACTCCAGTCAAGATGGGTTGGTCTGAGCTGTACAGAGTGGAGACTCCAGTCAAGATGGGATGGTCTGAGCTGTACAGAGTGGAGACTCCAGTCAAGATGGGTTGGTCTGAGCTGTACAGAGTGGAGACTCCAGTCAAGATGGGATGGTCTGAGCTGTACAGAGTGGAGACTCCAGTCAAGATGGGATGGTCTGAGCTGTACAGAGTGGAGACTCCAGTCAAGATGAGATGGTCTGAGTGGAGACTCCAGTCAAGATGAGATGGTCTGAGTAGAGACTCCAGTCAAGATGAGATGGTCTGAGTAGAGACTCCAGTCAAGATGAGATGGTCTGAGTGGAGACTCCAGTCAAGATGAGATGGTCTGAGTGGAGACTCCAGTCAAGATGAGATGGTCTGAGCTGTACAGAGTGGAGACTCCAGTCAAGATGAGACTGTCTGAGTAGAGACTCCAGTCAAGATGGGATGGTCTGAGTGGAGACTCCAGTCAAGATGGGTTGGTCTGAGCTGTACAGAGTGGAGACTCCAGTCAAGATGGGATGGTCTGAGCTGTACAGAGTGGAGACTCCAGTCAAGATGGGATGGTCTGAGCTGTACAGAGTGGAGACTCCAGTCAAGATGGGTTGGTCTGAGCTGTACAGAGTGGAGACTCCAGTCAAGATGGGATGGTCTGAGCTGTACAGAGTGGAGACTCCAGTCAAGATGGGATGGTCTGAGCTGTACAGAGTGGAGACTCCAGTCAAGATGAGATGGTCTGAGTGGAGACTCCAGTCAAGATGAGATGGTCTGAGTGGAGACTCCAGTCAAGATGAGATGGTCTGAGCTGTACAGAGTGGAGACTCCAGTCTAGATGAGATGGTCTGAGTGGAGACTCCAGTCAAGATGGGATGGTCTGAGTGGAGACTCCAGTCAAGATGGGTTGGTCTGAGCTGTACAGAGGGGAGACTCCAGTCAAGATGGGATGGTCTGAGCTGTACAGAGTGGAGACTCCAGTCAAGATGAGATGGTCTGAGTAGAGACTCCAGTCAAGATGGGATGGTCTGAGTGGAGACTCCAGTCAAGATGGGTTGGTCTGAGCTGTACAGAGTGGAGACTCCAGTCAAGATGGGATGGTCTGAGCTGTACAGAGTGGAGACTCCAGTCAAGATGGGTTGGTCTGAGCTGTACAGAGTGGAGACTCCAGTCAAGATGGGATGGTCTGAGCTGTACAGAGTGGAGACTCCAGTCAAGATGGGATGGTCTGAGCTGTACAGAGTGGAGACTCCAGTCAAGATGAGATGGTCTGAGTGGAGACTCCAGTCTAGATGAGATGGTCTGAGTAGAGACTCCAGTCAAGATGAGATGGTCTGAGTGGAGACTCCAGTCAAGATGAGATGGTCTGAGTGGAGACTCCAGTCAAGATGAGATGGTCTGAGCTGTACAGAGTGGAGACTCCAGTCAAGATGAGATGGTCTGAGTGGAGACTCCAGTCAAGATGAGATGGTCTGAGTGGAGACTCCAGTCAAGATGAGATGGTCTGAGCTGTACAGAGTGGAGACTCCAGTCAAGATGAGATGGTCTGAGTGGAGACTCCAGTCAAGATGAGATGGTCTGAGCTGTACAGAGTGGAGACTCCAGTCAAGATGATATGGTCTGAGTGGAGACTCCAGTCAAGATGAGATGGTCTGAGTGGAGACTCCAGTCAAGATGAGATGGTCTGAGTAGAGACTCCAGTCGTCTGAGCTGTACAGAGTGGAGACTCCAGTCAAGATGAGATGGTCTGAGTAGAGACTCCAGTCGTCTGAGCTGTACAGAGTGGAGAACACCAGTCAAGATGAGATGGTCTGAGTGGAAACTTCAGTCTAGATGAGATGGTCTGAGTAGAGACTCCAGTCAAGATGAGATGGTCTGAGTAGAGACTCCAGTCAAGATGAGATGGTCTGAGTGGAGACTCCAGTCAAGATGAGATGGTCTGAGTGGAGACTCCAGTCAAGATGAGATGGTCTGAGCTGTACAGAGTGGAGACTCCAGTCAAGATGAGATGGTCTGAGTGGAGACTCCAGTCAAGATGAGATGGTCTGAGTGGAGACTCCAGTCAAGATGAGATGGTCTGAGTAGAGACTCCAGTCGTCTGAGCTGTACAGAGTGGAGAACACCAGTCAAGATGAGATGGTCTGAGTGGAGAACACCAGTCAAGATGAGATGGTCTGAGTGGAGACTGCATCCCCCCCCCGCATGTTTGTAGCAGTGAGAGAAACGTTATCTTGTGTAACTACCTAGATAAACACCAGCCAAGCATCACATTTGGGTACTAATTACGTTTTTGGCTGGATTTTTACAGACATGGGTGGTTTTGTTTTGCGTGCCTGCCTGTCAGTGTGTGTGTGTGTACTGTGTGTGTGTGTACTGTGTGTGTGTGTGTACTGTGTGTGTGTGTGTACTGTGTGTGTGTGCTGTGTGTGTGTACTGTGTCTGTATGTGTGTGTGCGCTGTGTGTGTGTGTGTGTGTGTGTGTGTGTGTGTGTGTGTGTGTGTGTGTGTGTGTGTGTGTGTGTGTGTGTGTGTACGTGGTGTGTGTGTGTGTGTGTGTGTGTGTGTGTGTGTGTGTGTGTGTGTGTGTGTGTGTGTGTGTGTGTGTGTGTGTGTGTGTGTGTGTGTGTGTGTGTGTACGTGTGTGTAGCCTACGGATCATTGAAAGTCATCTGTGCCCTGCGGGGGGAATTGACCGCGGTGGGCAAGCGGGTGAATGTCAGGCCTGTCTTCGGATGTCTCTTACTCTGCTTGTTTACGGGGGTGAGAGATGGGCGCACGTACCACCCAATCTAATCAGAAGGTAGACATGAGACTGCAGAGCTCAGGGAACGAAGGAGGAGAAAAAATAATGAAAAGGGGGAGGGAGGGAGAGAGAGAGAGAAAGGCCTCTGTGATAACGTTCTCTTTCTCTGAGAAGGAATGAGAGGCTGGAGAGTTGAGACAGAGTACTGCGGCTATAACAACAAATAGTGTTTACGAAAAACGGACAATGTTGGAAATTATACACAGCTGTGAACTCTTTCTGTGGGAGTGTGATTTCTGCTGTCCAACACCCACTCAATACACATCTGGTAACTGTTTGTCTCAGGAAAATAATATAACTCATAACTCATACTGAAACGGAAGATATCCACATAACTGAACTACACCAAATAATTCTATAGGGAAGTACCTACAGTATTAACTAACACCACTGAATCAAATCCATATATTTTGGCCTACAACCACTGAATCAAATCCATATATTTTGGCCTACAACCACTGAATCAAATCCATATCTTTTGACCTACAACCACTGAATCAAATCCATATATTTTGGCCTACAACCACTGAATCAAATCCATATATGTTGGCCTACAACCACTGAATCAAATCCATATATTTTGGCCGACAACCACTGAATCAAATCCATATATTTTGGCCTACAACCACTGAATCAAATCCATATATTTTGGCCTACAACCACTGAATCAAATCCATATATTTTGGCCTACAACCACTGAATCAAATCCATATATTTTGGCCTACAACCACTGAATCAAATCCATATATTTTGGCCTACACCACTGAATCAAATCCATACTACAACCACTGAATCAAAATACAACCCAAATCCATATTTTGGCCTACAACCACTGAATCAAATCCATATATTTTGGCCTACAACCACTGAATCAAATCCATATATTTTGGCCTACAATCACTGAATCAAATCCATATATTTTGGCCTACAACCACTGAATCAAATCAATATATTTTGGCCTACACCACTGAATCAAATCCATATATGTTGGCCTACAACCACTGAATCAAATCCATATATTTTGGCCTACAACCACTGAATCAAATCCATATATTTTGGCCTACAACCACTGAATCAAATCCATATATTTTGGCCGACAACCACTGAATCAAATCCATATATTTTGGCCTACAACCACTGAATCAAATCCATATATTTTGGCCTACAACCACTGAATCAAATCCATATATTTTGGCCTACAACCACTGAATCAAATCCATATATTTTGGCCTACAACCACTGGATCAAATCAATATATTTTGGCCTACACCACTGAATCAAATCCATATATTTTGGCCTACAACCACTGAATCAAATCCATATATTTTGGCCTACAACCACTGAATCAAATCCATATATTTTGGCCTACAACCACTGAATCAAATCCATATATTTTGGCCTACAACCACTGAATCAAATCCATATATTTTGGCCTACAACCACTGAATCAAATCCATATATTTTGGCCTACAACCACTGAATCAAATCCATATATTTTGGCCTACAACCACTGAATCAAATCCATATATTTTGGCCTACAACCACTGAATCAAATCCATATATTTTGGCCTACAATCACTGAATCAAATCCATATATTTTGGCCTACAACCACTGAATCAAATCCATATATTTTGGCCTACAACCACTGAATCAAATCCATATATTTTGAGCTACAATTAGTGATGTTACATTTGATACCAGGATCTCCGAGGCACTCGTCAAAATCGCTAAGCAGCTAACTCCGAAGCAGTGTGCCGATGCGCGCATCACTTTATCAGCAGGAAGTACGTCAAAATGCGAGATCCCCCATTGATTTCACAGTGGTTCCGGTGTTTTCTTCGATTCCAAGCCGCTTTCAAACAATGACCTCTACTGGACACCGTACTTACAAATATAGTTAGGAGTTGGACAAAACCTTCCACTTGACAGTGTCTCCTGACCCCTCCTGTCTCAGCCTCCAGTATTTATGCTGCATTAGTTTATGTGTCGGGGGGCTAGGGTCAGTTTGTTATATCTGGAGTACTTCTCCTGTCCTATTCGGTGTCCTGTGTGAATCTAAGTGTGCGTTCTCTAATTCTCTCCTTCTCTCTTTCTTTCTCTCTCTCGGAGGACCTGAGCCCTAGGACCATGCCCCAGGACTACCTGACATGATGACTCCTTGCTGTCCCCAGTCCACCTGGCCATGCTGCTGCTCCAGTTTCAACTGGCCTGGGCCCTAGGACCATGTCCCAGGACTACCTGACATGATGACTCCTTGCTGTCCCCAGTCCACCTGGCCATGCTGCTGCTCCAGTTTCAACTGTTCTGCCTTACTATTATTCAACCATGCTGGTCATTTATGAACATTTGAACATCTTGGCCACGTTCTGTTATAATCTCCACCCGGCACAGCCAGAAGAGGACTGGCCACCCCACATATGCTCTCTCTAATTCTCTCTTTCTTTCTCTCTCTCTCGGAGGACCTGAGCCCTAGGACCGTGCCCCAGGACTACCTGACATGATGACTCCTTGCTGTCCCCAGTCCACCTGACTGTGCTGCTGCTCCAGTTTCAACTGTTCTGCCTTATTATTATTCGACCATGCTGGTCATTTATGAACATTTGAACATCTTGGTCATGTTCTGTTATAATCTCTACCCGGCACAGCCAGAAGAGGACTGGCCACCCCACATAGCCTGGTTCCTCTCTAGGTTTCTTCCTAGGTTTTGGCCTTTCTAGGGAGTTTTTCCTAGCCACCGTGCTTTTACACCTGCATTGTTTGCTGTTTGGGGTTTTAGGCTGGGTTTCTGTACAGCACTTTGAGATATCAGCTGATGTACGAAGGGCTATATAAATAAATTTGATTTTTGATTTGATTTGATTGGTTGCTTAGCAGGTAGAGTAGGGGACTATGGAACAGTCATGGACGCGAGGGTATGAGGTTGTGAAGGCATAATGTTTAGAAAATAGTTGAATGTGAAACCACACATTTTGCACTTTTGTTCAAATCATTTGTTGTATTTAGTATGGTATGAAGTACCTGTTATTCCTACTGATTATCGGCTACTTAAGCCAATGACTCATCGCTTCTCCACAGAGTTCTGATGGAAATGAAAACAGTGTAGAAAGAATAAACGTCTCTGATAAGCACACGTCGCTATTTATCGCTGACCAGCAAATGTCAGTAATGTGATTTGTGAACAGATAATGAAGTTCAGAGTAATGAACGGTTTTTTTTTCGGCACAATTTGGTGAAAGCAGCGCTAAAAGCCTTCAGAAAGACTTGTTTTCCCCATCACTAAATTAAAGATATTCTCAGTATAAAACTATTCAGGCACCTAAACTCAGGTATGGCTCTACCCTAGCCAATCTGTTACCTACCAAAGCGTGCTCTCCTCCAAGGCAAAAGGTCACCAGAGCACGTTACGAACTCTTTCCTATTGGAATTTTTTATTTGACCTTTATTTTACTAGGCAAGTCAGTTAAGAACAAATTCTTATTTTCAATGACGGCCTAGGAACAGTGGGTTAACTGCCTGTTCAGGGGCAGAACAACAGATTTTGTACCTTGTCAGCTCGGGGATTTGAACTTGCAACCTTTTGGTTATTAGTCCAACTACCCTGCCGCCTCTACACTCTAACCACTAGACTACCCTGCCTCCTCTACACTCTAACCACTAGACTACCCTGCCGCCTCTACACTCTAACCACTAGACTACCCTGCCGCCTCTACACTCTAACCACTAGACTACCCTGCCGCCTCTACACTCTAACCACTAGACTACCCTGCCGCCTCTACACTCTAACCACTAGGCTACCTGCCGCCTCTACACTCTAACCACTAGGCTACCCTGCCGCCTCTACACTCTAACCACTAGGCTACCTACCGCCCCTCCCCTCTAACCACTAGGCTACCTACCGCCCCTCCCCTCTAACCACTAGACTACCCTGCCGAATGTTCCTTCATTCATCCCCAAAACACGTTTTAAACCGTAAATGCATAATTTTTTACACACATCCTAAACAACAGTTTTACATAGAACCCGAACTTCCAAGAACTTGTGGCGTAACTTCCTCTTTAAGACACACCATACACATTTCATAAAGTAATTAACCCCCCCCGGGATAATTAATAACTTTGGTTATTCCCATCAACCAACAAAATGTTCCTCGATGACTCGTAAACTAATGAGCGTCATGCGTATCGTGCACCGGCACTTCAACAGGGAAACAGCACGTCGCTCCAGACAAACTTCAGCTAGGTTCAATTATAGGATTGTTCTCTCCTAAAACACTTCAATTCTTATTCTAACAATATATTTCACATTTGCTAGAGGATGTACGTTTAAAAATGGGCAGCTTTATACACGCCATAAACATTGTTAACAAGTTCCATTGTTTTAGTAACTGGCGTGCACAACAAACACTCGACTTCTGAAGCCTTATTGTCAAAGTATTGCTGGCAAACGGAACGCGCTACTCTCTTTAGTTACAGGATTCTTGGCTATACCTTGAAGAGATACAATAGGGGAGCTTCTCTAACAAATCATTTATTTAAAAAGTGTCATTGACAAACCCCTGAATCAAATCCACAGATTACAACCCCCTGAATTAAAGGAGAGGGAAGAGGAGGAAAAACAGAAGGGAGGAGGAAGGAAGGAAGGAAGGAAGGAAGGAAGGAAGGAAGGAAGGAAGGAAGGAAGGAAGGAAGGAAGGAAGGAAGGAAGGAAGGAAGGAAGGAAGGAAGGAAGGAAGGAAGGAGGAGAAGAGGAGGAAGGAAGGAGGGGAGGAAGAAAGAGGAGGAAGGGTGGAGTGGAGTGAGGAGGATGGAGGAGAGGAGGAAGGAGAGGGAAGGAGCAGGAGGGGAGGAGGAAGGAGGGGAAGGAGGAGGGAGGAGGAAGGAGGAGAGAGGAAGGAGGGAGGATAAGGGGAGGGAACAAGGGGAGGAAAGAGGAAGGAAGGAGACAAGGAAGGAAGAAGAAGGAGGGAGGATGAGGGGAGGAGGAAGGAGGAGGGGAGGTATGAGGATGGAAGAGGGGAGGAAGGAGGAAGGAGAGGATGGGAGGAGGAAGGTGGAGAAGGAGTTCTGTAGAGAGTAAGAGAGTGATTAGCTTGGTTTTGTGATCACTGATCTGAGAGGAATCAACAGACCACCACATTGTGTCTACCTATTCCACCTTTTCAAGTACTTGAGATTTGGGGAAAACATCTTAAATTAGCCTTCCTTCTATGCAATATAAACATCTTAAATGTGCCTTCCAACCTATGCAATATAAAGTGTTGCTGTATGGTTTGTTGTTTTCTCCAGGACCCACAATTCATCTGTTGAATATAGGCCCTGGGAGAAGGCAGCTAGCCATGCCTGGAGGTCTCCCTCTATCTCAATCTCCCTGGCTAGCAGCAGGCCTCTCCCTTTCCCTGGCTAGCACCAGGCCTCTCCCTGGCTAGCACCAGGCCTCTCCCTCTCCCTGGCTAGCACCAGGCCTCTCCCTCTCCCTGGCTAGCACCAGGCCTCTCCCTCTCCCTGGCTAGCACCAGGCCTCTCCCTGGCTAGCACCAGGCCTCTCCCTCTCCCTGGCTAGCACCAGGCCTCTACCTCTCCCTGGCTAGCACCAGGCCTCTCCCTGGCTAGCACCAGGCCTCTCCCTCTCCCTGGCTAGCACCAGGCCTCTACCTCTCCCTGGCTAGCACCAGGCCTCTCCCTGGCTAGCACCAGGCCTCTCCCTCTCCCTGGCTAGCACCAGGCCTCTCCCTCTCCCTGGCTAGCACCAGGCCTCTCCCTCTCCCTGGCTAGCACCAGACCTCTCCCTAGCTAGCACCAGGCCTCTACCTCTCCCTGTCTCTAGCTAGCACCAGGCCAAGCGAGGCCATCTGTTCCCCTACAATAGGGCCCTCTGCCATCTCCACATGCCTCTCTCCGTAGCCACAGCCAACTACATGGAAATATACGAGATACACATAGAGCTCTATTCATCCCTCTCCTACCCCATGAGTCCATGGACAGTTAATCACAGTCACATCTGCCACAGTTGCTTCCAAAAGGTTTGTTGAGATGGATGGATGGGGGGCGTCTTGAGGTCTTGTTCTGAATAAAGGTCAACTTAAGCTTCCCCCCCCATCCCCCAAACAAAGAGCAGAGGTGCAAGTACATGCATTTGGTATTTTGATCTTTTCATATTCATCACATCCACCTCGACACGTTGGTACCATAATATAACAGCCGAAATGTCAGAGTAACACAGATTATTGTCGCAAACAGAACTACAGAGACAGAGAGAGAGAGAGAGAGAGAGAGAGAGAGAGAGAGAGAGAGAGAGAGAGAGAGAGAGAGAGAGAGAGAGAGAGAGAGAGAGAGAGAGAGAGAGAGAGAGAGAGAGAGAGATGGAATTTTGGATCAGGCATTCATTCTCTCTTCTGTATGTCTGTCTGTGTCCACAGACGACAACAAGACGATCCGGTTGCCAATAGTGACCATGTTTACAGTCAACATTCCATTTAAGGAGAGCACAAAGGAGGTGACAATAGCTCTGTGGTGATTTGCACCACGGAGCTATTGCCACATCGGACAAAGCCAACGGTGACGGATGGATTCAGACGTTCAGACGGGTTTAGTTCGTGTTCCAAGTCGATCTTTACACAAAACCCACATTGACTCGGAGTGCATTCAAGACTTAACAGAGTTATACAAACCTGACATAGAAACATGTCCAAAGAAAACCTTCCATAGAAATTGTCATAGAACTCGAGACAACTCTAACGTGTTTTTTTTTCTTTTCCCAAGAGCCTGTTCGACATGGTCTTGAGTAAGACTTGAATAATAGTTGCGATAGTTCATTCAGACTGCCAAACAGACGATGTCAGAAGATATTCGGCTCGTTGACAGGAGCAGTTTCCTCAGTTCCTGCTGCCTGCGGGGAAGATGACAGACAACTGTTCCATGGGAGAGTTTTATGAACCAGCTGAACTTCAGCGTAAATGTCCCGTTGTTAATCTTCCCTCAATCTGCTGTTGGAAGGGTAAATGGAATGGCCCAACCTTTGGTGAATGAGCAGTACTGTAAATAACCATTATAACCCGTAATAAAACAGTATTGTAGAATATCATGATAATATACTACATTTACTCCACATCATTTTTCTAAAGGGCACATATTGGTTTATTGTCTCTCAGCAGTACTCCTCCTAGAGCTGTGTGTGCGTGCGTGTGTGTGTGTGTGTGTGTGTGTGTGTGTGTGTGTGTGTGTGTGTGTGTGTGTGTGTGTGTGTGTGTGTGTGTGTAGGAGGATGTCTATGTGGGCAGACAACGTAGGCACCTTTGCATAACGATTATATCACATAAACCAACCCTTCTCCCAAGATGGCGTAGCAGTCGGACGTGTGTTTTGTCTTGTCCCGTCCTGTCCGGTGTAAATATAGTGTAAATATAGTTTTCCTCGTTTTTTTTATGTATATATTTCGTACATATTTTAATCTCACTTTCCAACTACAGGCTGAATATACTCTCCTGCAACCCGCATCACCCAATGTGGTACGGATCTGCTTTTTCTATACTTTAGAACCGGAACCCTCATCAGAAGCTAGCCAACTAACTAGCTACTAGCTAGTAGCTAGCCACTGCTAGCGGTCTTCAAAGCTAACTAGGACACCAAGCGCGACATCAACCCAGAGCATATCAGACTGCTTTTTCTCTACCACATCTCCGGATTCCTACCGCAAGCTCTGAACCTTTACACCGGATCATCGCAACTAACTAGCTGCAATCCGAGTGGCACCGAGTGGCACCAGTTAGCCTTGAGCTAGCCTCGAGCTAAGCCCATCTCCCGACTAGCCGAAGAGGTCCAACAATACCCTCTACTGCCGACACGGAGCCCCGCCGATCCATCACGACTGGTCCGCCGACGTAATCGTCCGAGGTGGTTTCAACAGGCTTTTCCGTTGCGACATCGCCAAAGATCCATCTGCTGGCCAAGGCCCGCGAGCTTTCTGAATCGCTGTGTCTCCAGCTCACCTAGCGTACTAGAGCACCTGTAGCATACTCCTGGGCTACAATTACCCGGGCCCACGACCGGTCTGTCGATGTCACCGCATGAAGAGGAATAAACAGACTCACCCCATCGCGACGTCCCCCAAAGGTTAACTCTCTAGCCCTCGCTATCTCCCTGCTTGCTAATTCGGCCTGCTAACGGCTAGCTTGTCAAGCTCCGGTCCGCTAACTGCTACCTTGTCTAGCCCGGGCCTACGAACTGTTAGCTTGTTAGCACAGGCCTGCTAACCGTCTGAACCACCGCGTCCCAATCACTCTCTGAACCCATTTACTTTCTATCTCTTTTTGATTTTTAATTTGTTTATACCTTCCGGAAACCTGCCTCAACCAATGTGATACGGAATCGCTATTACTTTTAATTTAATTTTTATTTTTATGACACACTCAAGAACCTCCAGACGCTAACCAGCTAACTAGCTACAAGCTATTTAGTCATTGTTAGTTTTTTAAAAACCTGTATAACACTCGCCAGCCCAGCTTCCCTGCCCATCCACCGCTGCCCCCTGGACACTGATCTCTTGGCTACATAGCTGACGCACGCTGGACTGTCCATTAATCACGGTACTCCATTCTGCTTGTTTGTTTTACCTGTCGGCCCCGTTGCCTAGTCAACGCCATTTTACCTGCTGTTTGTTGTGCTAGCTAATTAGCCTCGCCTACTGTTTTTAGCTAGCTTTCCAAATTCAACACCTGTGATTACTGTATGCCTCGCTGTATGTCTCTCTCAAATGTCAATATGCCTTGTATACTGTTGTTCAGGTTAGTTATCATTGTTTTAGTTCACAATGGAGCCCCTAGATCCACTCTGCATACCCCTGTTACCTCCTTTGTCCCACCTCCCACACATGCGGTGACCTCACCCATTACAACCAGCATGTCCAGAGATACAACCTGTTTCATCATCACCCAGTGCCTGGGCTTACCTCCGCTGTACCCGCACCCCACCATACCCCTGTCTGCGCATTATGCCCTGAATATATTCTACCATGCCCAGAAACCTGCTCCTCTTATCCTCTGCCCCCAACGCTCTAGGCGACCAGTTTTGATAGCCTTTAGCCGCACCCTCATACTACTCCTTCTCTGTTCCGCGGGTGATGTGGAGGTAAACCCAGGCCCTGCATGTCCCCAGGTACCCTCATTTGTTGACTTCTGTGATCGAAAAAGCCTTGGTTTTATGCATGTCAACATCAGAAGCCTCCTCCCTAAGTTTGTTTTACTCACTGCTTTAGCACACTCTGCTAACCCTGATGTCCTTGCCGTGTCTGAATCCTGGCTCAGGAAGGCCACCAAAAATTCAGAGATTTCCATACCCAACTATAACATCTTCCGTCAAGATAGAACTGCCAAAGGGGCGGAGTTGCAGTCTACTGCAGAGATAGCCTGCAAAGTAATGTCATACTTTCCAGGTCCATACCCAAACAGTTCGAACTACTAATTTTGAAAATTACTCTCTCCAGAAATAAGTCTCTCACTGTTGCCGCCTGCTACCGACCACCCTCAGCTCCCAGCTGTGCCCTGGACACCATTTGTGAATTGATCGCCCCCATCTAGCTTCAGAGTTTGTTCTGTTAGGTGACCTAAACTGGGATATGCTTAACACCCCGGCAGTCCTACAATGTAAGCTAGATGCCCTCAATCTCACTCAAATCATCAAGGAACCCACCAGGTACAACCCTAACTCTGTAAACAAGGGCACCCTCATAGACGTCATCCTGACCAACTGGCCCTCCAAATACACCTCCGCTGTCTTCAACCAGGATCTCAGCGATCACTGCCTCATTGCCTGTATCCGCCACGGAGCCGCAGTCAAACGACCACCCCTCATCACTGTCAAACGCTCCCTAAAACACTTCTGTGAGCAGGCCTTTCTAATCGACCTGGCCCGGGTATCCTGGAAGGACATTGACCTCATCCCGTCAGTTGAGGATGCCTGGTCATTCTTTAAAAGTAACTTCCTCACCATTTTAGATAAGCATGCTCCGTTCAAAAAATGCAGAACCAAGAACAGATACAGCCCTTGGTTCACTCCAGACCTGACTGCCCTCGACCAGCACAAAAACATCCTGTGGCGGACTGCAATAGCATCGAATAGCCCCGTGATATGCAACTGTTCAGGGAAGTCAGGAACCAATAGACGCAGTCAGTCAGGAAAGCTAAGGCCAGCTTCTTCAGGCAGAAGTTTGCATCCTGTAGCTCCAACTCCAAAAAGTTCTGGGACACTGTGAAGTCCATGGAGAACAAGAGCACCTCCTCCCAGCTGCCCACTGCACTGAGGCTAGGTAACACGGTCTCCACCGATAAATCCACGATTATCGAAAACTTCAATAAGCACTTCTCAATGGCTGGCCATGCCTTCCGCCTGGCTACTCCAACCTCGGCCAACAGCTCCGCCCCCCCCCGCAGCTCCTCGCCCAAGCCTCTCTAGGTTCTCCTTTACCCAAATCCAGATAGCAGATGTTCTGAAAGAGCTGCAAAACCTGGACCCGTACAAATCAGCTGGGCTTGACAATCTGGACCCTCTATTTCTGAAACTATCTGCCGCCATTGTCGCAACCCCTATTACCAGCCTGTTCAACCTCTCTTTCATATCGTCTGAGATCCCCAAGGATTGGGAAAGCTGCCGCAGTCATCCCCCTCTTCAAAGGGGGAGACACCCTGGACCCAAACTGCTATAGACCTATATCCATCCTGCCCTGCCTATCTAAGGTCTTCGAAAGCCAAGTCAACAAACAGGTCACTGACCATCTCGAATCCCACCGTACCTTCTCCGCTGTGCAATCTGGTTTCCGAGCCGGTCACGGGTGCACCTCAGCCACACTCAAGGTACTAAACGATATCATAACCGCCATCGATAAAAGACAGTACTGTGCAGCCGTCTTCATCGACCTCGCCAAGGCTTTCGACTCTGTCAATCACCATATTCTTATCGGCAGACTCAATAGCCTCGGTTTTTCGGATGACTGCCTTGCCTGGTTCACCAATTACTTTGCAGACAGAGTTCAGTGTGTCAAATCGGAGGGCATGCTGTCCGGTCCTCTGGCAGTCTCTATGGGGGTGCCACAGGGTTCAATTCTCGGGCCGACTCTTTTCTCTGTATATATCAATGATGTTGCTCTTGCTGCGGGCGATTCCCTGATCCACCTCTACGCAGACGACACCATTCTATATACTTTCGGCCCGTCATTGGACACTGTGCTATCTAACCTCCAAACGAGCTTCAATGCCATACAGCACTCCTTCCGTGGCCTCCAACTGCTCTTAAACGCGAGTAAAACCAAATGCATGCTTTTCAACCGATCGCTGCCTGCACCCGACTAGCATCACCACCCTGGATGGTTCCGACCTTGAATATGTGGACATCTATAAGTACCTAGGTGTCTGGCTAGACTGCAAACTCTCCTTCCAGACTCACATCAAACATCTCCAATCGAAAATCAAATCAAGAGTCGGCTTTCTATTCCGCAACAAAGCCTCCTTCACTCACGCCGCCAAGCTTACCCTAGTAAAACTGACTATCCTACCGATCCTCGACTTCGGCGATGTCATCTACAAAATGGCTTCCAACACTCTACTCAGCAAACTGGATGCAGTCTATCACAGTGCCATCCGTTTTGTCACCAAAGCACCTTATACCACCCACCACTGCGACTTGTATGCTCTAGTCGGCTGGCCCTCGCTACATATTCGTCGCCAGACCCACTGGCTCCAGGTCATCTACAAGTCCATGCTAGGTAAAGCTCCGCCTTATCTCAGTTCACTGGTCACAATGGCAACACCCATCCGTAGCACGCGCTCCAGCAGGTGTATCTCACTGATCATCCCTAAAGCCAACACCTCATTTGGCCGCCTTTCGTTCCAGTACTCTGCTGCCTGTGACTGGAACAAACTGCAAAAATCGCTGAAGTTGGAGACTTTTATCTCCCTCACCAACTTCAAACATCAGCTATCCGAGCAGCTAACCGATCGCTGCAGCTGTACATAGTCTATTGGTAAATAGCCCACCGATTTTCACCTACCTCATTCCCATACTGTTTTTTATTTATTTACTTTTCTGCTCTTTTGCACACCAATATCTCTACCTGTACATGACCATCTGATCATTTATCACTCCAGTGTTAATCTGCAAAATTGTATTATTCGCCTACCTCCTCATGCCTTTTGCACACATTGTATATAGACTGCCCATTTTTTTCTACTGTGTTATTGACTTGTTAATTGTTTACTCCATGTGTAACTCTGTGTTGTCTGTTCACACTGCTATGCTTTATCTTGGCCAGGTCGCAGTTGCAAATGAGAACTTGTTCTCAACGAGCCTACCTGGTTAAATAAAGGTGAAAAAAATAAATAATAATAAATAAATAAATAAATAAAATTGTGTGTGATTGCAAATCACGACATACCAAAGTGAATTTAGAAAGCTGCTCAGCACATCCCACACAGCCAAAATATGTCCTGTGTGTGGACATGGTGGAGAGGCCAGAGGAACGAAAGGAGAGGGGTTGGAGTGACGTTGATGGATGGTTATGACTGACCTGTTTTGCAGCAGTACCACCATCTTCCCTCTTGGTGCGTCCAGGAGAGATCCACTGTGCTGTCACCGTCTGTCCCCTTAACTCTCCTGTCAAAGACACAAACACAGGAGGTCAATGAGGAGCAAGACACATTCATTACCACACAGGAGGTCAATGAGGAGTAAGACCCATTCATGACCACACAGGAGGTCAATGAGGAGCAAGACCCATTCATGACCACACAGGAGGTCAATGAGGAGTAAGACACATTCATTACCACACAGGAGGTCAATGAGGAGTAAGACACATTCATTACCACACAGGAGGTCAATGGGGAGCAAGACACATTCATTACCACACAGGAGGTCAATGAGGAGCAAGACAGATTCATTACCACACAGGAGGTCAATCGGGGGTAAGACCCATTCATGACCACACAGGAGGTCAATGAGGAGTAAGACACATTCATTACCACACAGGAGGTCAATGAGGAGTAAGACCCATTCATGACCACACAGGAGGTCAATGAGGAGCAAGACCCATTCATGACCACACAGGAGGTCAATGAGGAGCAAGACACATTCATGACCACACAGGAGGTCAATGAGGAGTAAGACCCATTCATGACCACACAGGAGGTCAATGAGGAGCAAGACAGATTCATTACCACACAGGAGGTCAATGAGGAGCAAGACAGATTCATTACCACACAGGAGGTCAATCGGGGGTAAGACCCATTCATGACCACACAGGAGGTCAATGAGGAGCAAGACCCATTCATGACCACACAGGAGGTCAATGAGGAGTAAGACCCATTCATTACCACACAGGAGGTCAATGAGGAGTAAGACACATTCATGACCACACAGGAGGTCAATGAGGAGTAAGACCCATTCATTACCACACAGGAGGTCAATGAGGAGCAAGACACATTCATTACCACACAGGAGGTCAATGAGGAGTAAGACACATTCATTACCACACAGGAGGTCAATGAGGAGTAAGACCCATTCATGACCACACAGGAGGTCAATGAGGAGCAAGACCCATTCATGACCACACAGGAGGTCAATGAGGAGTAAGACCCATTCATTACCACACAGGAGGTCAATGAGGAGTAAGACCCATTCATGACCACACAGGAGGTCAATGAGGAGTAAGACACATTCATTACCACACAGGAGGTCAATGAGGAGTAAGACCCATTCATGACCACACAGGAGGTCAATGAGGAGTAAGACCCATTCATTACCACACAGGAGGTCAATGAGGAGTAAGACAGATTCATTACCACACAGGAGGTCAATGAGGAGTAAGACACATTCATTACCACACAGGAGGTCAATGAGGAGCAAGACACATTCATTACCACACAGGAGGTCAATGAGGAGTAAGACATTCATTACCACACAGGAGGTCAATGAGGAGTAAGACCCAGTCATGACCACACAGGAGGTCAATGAGGAGTAAGACCCATTCATTACCACACAGGAGGTCAATGAGGAGTAAGACCCATTCATGACCACACAGGAGGTCAATGAGGAGTAAGACCCATTCATTACCACACAGGAGGTCAATGAGGAGTAAGACCCATTCATGACCACACAGGAGGTCAATGAGGAGCAAGACCCATTCATTACCACACAGGAGGTCAATGAGGAGCAAGACACATTCATTACCACACAGGAGGTCAATGAGGAGTAAGACAGATTCATTACCACACAATAAGAGGGCAACAGAGGGGTTGTGGCTCTCAAGAAGGTTATAAAGGAGTTATATAGAGGTTTCCAGAGATTGTTTCATTTACTGATCTATAAATGGCTAATTAATTCGGATTAAGGTTGTTTGTTCTCATTTTTTTTTTTTATGTTTTGAATGTGGGTAACTATAAGGGTGGTTGTGGAAGACAGTGGGCAGCAGGGGAGGTATGCAACCATAATGCTCTATGTTGCCTTTGTGCCGTGGCCTACGACTAACTAGCAGAGGGCATTTCATCCAGACTATTCACAGAGGAAAATTCCCTTGAAAAAAAATGCATTGAATGTGAATGAGTCAAGGTCCAGAATGAGTCAAAGTCCTGACTATATCAAGGTCCACAATGAGTCAAGGTGCAGAATGAGTCAAGGCCCAGAACGAGTCAAGGTCCAAACTATATCAAGGCCCAGAACGAGTCAAGGTCCAAACTATATCAAGGTCCAGAATGAGTCAAGGTGCAGAATGAGTCAAGGTGCAGAATGAGTCAAGGTCCAAACTATATCAAGGTCCAGAATGAGTCAAGGTCCAAACTATATCAAGGTCCAGAATGAGTCAAGGTGCAGAATGAGTCAAGGTCCAGAATGAGTCAAGGTGCAGAATGAGTCAAGGTGCAGAATGAGTCAAGGTCCAGAATGAGCCAAGGTGCAGAATGAGTCACGGTCCAGAATGAGTCAAGGTGCAGAATGAGTCAAGGTGCAGAATGAGTCAAGGTGCAGAATGAGTCAAGGTTCAAACTATATCAAGGTCCAGAACGAGTCAAGGTCCAGAACGAGTCAAGGTCCAGAACGAGTCAAGGTGCAGAATGAGTCAAGGTGCAGAATGAGTCAAGGTGCAGAATGAGTCAAGGTGCAGAATGAGTCAAGGTGCAGAATGAGTCACGGTCCAGAAAGAGTTAAGGTGCAGAAAGAGTCAAGGTTCAGACTCACAATACGTGAATAATAACTGGAGCACAAATTAATTACAGTCAGATTGTTGTAGTCATAAGAAAGCGACCTTGAACTAAAACTGTATATATTAACTCTCCACTGCCATCTCAAACATTCCTCCACTTAAACCGTGATGATGATTGCAGATGGTCAACAGCCATTTTGGGGGGGGGGGGGGCGAGACGGAGAGAGAGACTTGACATGATGACAATATTACTTCCAATGAATCTCTAGCCCAATCAGAGGCCACAAAATAACCCTTCTGTGGTCCCCCCCCCGGTGCACATTTAGTTATTTTGCTCTAGCACAATACAGATAATTAATATGATAAACGAATCATAAAGCTTTGATTATTTTAATTAGCTGTGTAGTGCTAGGGTGCTAGGGTGCTAGGGTGCTTGGGTGCTTGGGTGCTAGGGTGCTTGGGTGCTTGGGTGCTTGGGTGCTAGGGTGCTTGGGTGCTAGGGTGCTTGGGTGCTAGGGTGCTTGGGTGCTAGGGTGCTTGGGTGCTAGGGTGCTTGGGTGCTTGGGTGCTAGGGTGCTTGTGTGCTTGGGTGCTAGGGTGCTTGGGTGCTTGGGTGCTAGGGTGCTAGGGTGCTTGGGTGCTAGGGTGCTTGGGTGCTAGGGTGCTTGGGTGCTAGGGTGCTAGGGTGCTTGGGTGATAGGGTGCTTGGGTGCTAGGGTGCTTGGGTGCTAGGGGGGGGGGGTCGAGTTTGAAAAAACACTGCTATAGGGAATAGGGTGCCATTTTGTGCGAAGTCAATGTACTACTGTCGGAAAAGATTACAGTGTATGTGTTGATCTTTATTATTTATAACCTAGGTAGCTATTCTCTGTAACGTGAGTCATGGTCATGCTGTATGCTGAACATCAACAGACACATCAAAGGGTCATTGTATCCGCTGAGAAATCAAGGTCTACTCTCCTTTTCTTTCCTCTCATGTATTTTCCATTCCTTTCCTCTCCTCTAATTAATTTTCCTTTCCTTTCCTCCCCTCTCATTTCCTTTCCTCTACTCTCATTTCCTTTCCTTTCCTCTCCTATAATTTCCTTTCCTCTCCTCTCATTACCTTTCCTCTCATTTCCTTTCCTCTCCTCTCATTTCCTTTACTTTCCTCTCCTCTAATTTCCTTTCCTCTCCTCTCCTCTCATTTAATTTCCTCTCCTCTCATTTCCTTTCCTCTCCTCTAATTTCCTTTCCTTTCCTCTCCTCTAATTTCCTTTCCTCTCCTCTAATTTACTTTCCTCTCCTCTCAGTTCCTTTCCTTTCCTGTAATTTCCTCTCCTCTCTCCCTCCATGTACCACTGAATGAGAGAATCCCCCTGCCTGTGGACGCAAACCCAGAATCATCCTTCCAGGAAATGAGAAAGAACAAATTTGGGCATGGAGAGGATAGACCCCTCGTTTGTCTGAGTCTAGCCCCACAACTATCGCCTGCTCGATCTCTGGCCTACTGATTGAATGAGTCACCGCCGGGGCCAATCAGGTGGTGCCGGGTCATTAACAAGGACCCTTGCATAGAAGACGCATGGAAATAAATAGGCTTATCATTATGCTGCATTATGGTCAATACCAAATCAACACTGTCGCTATGGCAGTTAAATAGAGAGGTGTGGGTGTGGAGGAGAGAGAGAGAGAGAGAGAGAGAGAGAGAGAGAGAGCGAGAGAGAGAGCGAAAGAGAGCGAGAGAGAGAGGGGGGAGGGAGGGAGGGAGAGAGAGAGAGAGAGAGAGAGCGAGAGAGAGAGAGGGGGAGGAGAGAGAGAGAGAGAGAGAGGGGGGAGGGAGGGAGGGAGAGAGAGAGAGAGAGAGCGAGAGAGAGAGAGAGAGATCGCCGATTGAATGATTCCTGTCTAGATGGGGAAATAGCCGGTACTTGATCAGAACATTAGTGGTTTAAGACATGTCTATTGTGAGGTCTTGCTGTGGGGGCTTTACGCACCCCTCGTGATGAGACCTAAGTATGTTATGTTCAGCCTTATCATGCACATCCCAGTCATTCTGAATCTGAGATAAACATCTAATGGTTTTTGCTGTGCTGATGCTGTTGTCACCGAAGCAGATAACATTGGCAAGTCTCTACACAGACAACTCATCAACGCTCTTTGATTTGAATACAACGTTCCCGTTGTGTGTAATTAAGTCGAGGCACCAGTCCATGATGGCGAAGCTGCGAACACCAGATACCCTGCCCTCTAACCCCGCAGTCGCCATAATTGTGCCTTTTTGCCTTTAATTGAGTGGCTTTTGGGTCGAGGGCTCTCTGAGAAAGACAATGGCCACCCAGCAAGAGAGAGGGTGGCTTTTGTATTGAACCTCTTTCCACGCCTGTGTCAGGTACCGCTTCTGAAAGCACATCCAAACCACACTGCAAATGCTGTCAAAACACCTTGTTAACCACTGTCTATTAACAGCCGCTTATATCGGAATACGTTCATTCTCCTCAGTGTATTTCTACATAACACCTATTCAGTCAGTGCTTTGCGGGGGGATTTTGTATGTGAGCCACACAGGGTTTTTAGTGTGGGGTTGGTGGATAATCATAGCTCACCCAATAGGCGACTTTGGCTTTTTAAAATATGAATTCAGATAATCCCCTCTGTGTTACCTCGAAGGGGGGGTTTCAGATCAAATGATACGCTCCCGGTTAAGGTCACCAATTAATAACTGATATGAGTGAGAGGACTCCATAAATGTCAGCAGTATTTTCCCTGTACCTTCTACAGGGAATTATTACCACCGTAACATTTGAGTCTTTCACAATCAGAATTGGGACGGTGAAACACAACAGGAATGTCACGGAGCACCCGACCCGAGTAACAAAAAGGTATTGACAATCATTTCAAATACTTTGTCTGGGTTTGATTGAGCTTGCCTGGCGCAAAGGAACCAATGTCTGTCCAATCGAGGCAGACTAATGCAAACGCACAAAGTATTTGAAAGATTTCAAGTAGTACTTGAACGCAGGTCTACACGGGGAGCATCCATCCAGGTTGCCTGGATGGGGTCTGTTTTTGTACTCCTTTTGTGACTTGACTACCGCACCTATGACCTGTAAGACAACCGTATGGACTCACCCATCTCCCCCGGATCTCCTCTCCAACACCCACCCCAGCCATATCCTCTTTCCCCTCCCATAGCTAAACCCTCAGAAACATCTACACCTCCCCTCCCATAGCTAAACCTCCAGAAACATCTACACCTCCCCTCCCATAGCTAAACCCTCAGAAACATCCACACCTCCCCTCCCATAGCTAAACCCTCAGAAACATCCACACCTCCCCTCCCATAGCTAAACCCTCAGAAACATCCACACCTCCCCTCCCATAGCTAAACCCTCAGAAACATCCACACCTCCCCTCCCATAGCTAAACCCTCAGAAACATCCACACCTCCCTCCCATAGCTAAACCCTCAGAAACATCCACACCTCCTCCCATAGCTAAACCCTCAGAAACATCCACACCTCCCCTCCCATAGCTAAACCCTCAGAAACATCCACACTCCCCTCCCATAGCTAAACCCTCAGAAACATGCACACATCCCCTCCCATAGCTAAACCCCCAGAAACATCCACACCTCCCCTCCCATAGCTAAACCCTCAGAAACATCCACACTGCAGCCCTATAGCTAAACCCTCAGAAACATCCACACCTCCCCTCCCATAGCTAAACCCTCAGAAACATCCACACCTCCCCTCCCATAGCTAAACCCTCAGAAACATCCACACCTCCCCTCCCATAGCTAAACCCTCAGAAAAATCCACACTGCAGCCCTATAGCTAAACCCTCAGAAACATCCACACTGCAGCCCTATAGCTAAACCCTCAGAAACATCCACACTGCAGCCCTATAGCTAAACCCTCAGAAACATCCACACCTCCCCTCCTATAGCTAAACCCTCAGAAACATCCACACCTCCCCTCCTATAGCTAAACCCTCAGAAACATCCACACTGCAGCCCTATAGCTAAACCCTCAGAAACATCCACACCTCCCCTCCTATAGCTAAACCCTCAGAAACATCCACACCTCCCCTCCTATAGCTAAACCCTCAGAAACATCCACACTGCAGCTCTATAGCTAAACCCTCAGAAACATCCACACTGCAGCCCTATAGCTAAACCCTCAGAAACATCCACACCTCCCCTCCTATAGCTAAACCCTCAGAAACATACACACTGCAGCCCTATAGCAGCCTGACCAGTTTCAGGGAGGTTAATACCGACTCCATTTTGGGGCTTTATGAAATTGATCTCTCATGACCATGGATGTATTATTGATCTATTGATTGATCAGCTGTGGTATGTGTTGCGTCTGTGAGTGTCTGCCAGATCTGTCTTAGTGCCTGGTTTTTCTCTGCAGAGGCACTTAGGGAAATCTAAGTGTCAAAAGGTATGATCAGAAGCAGTTGGATATACCCTCTAGAATACCACACAGAACTGCTGAGGCGAAGCACTTCAAATGAAGGAAATGGCTAAAAATGAGTGCCCAGAAATTCATCTTCCGGATATCCTGTCTAACCGTAAAACTAGCTTGCACATCTGTTATGAAAAATTGCCCGGTTGAATAAAAACCAGACGTCAGACTCCAAACCAAGACATTTTAAGCTGTGGCACACTCAAGTAACCTTTCCCGAGACCAGAAAACGTCCATTGGCTCCCCAAACGAATGCCTATGCTTTAGCGCAGTGGGCTAACAGAATCTTCTGGCACGCAGGGGACCCAGTGTTCAAACCCAAGGTCGATCACACAAGCAACAGCATACAGTAGGAAAATACTGTGCCTGGCTGCCAAGCTCCAGAAATGCCACAACGACTCCCCTGCTCTGTCATTAAAGGCATATTCTCTGCAGAAATCATTAACCCAGCGTAATGGCTTTCGCACACCGCATTAGAGAGTGGAGGGGGAATGGGGTCCTCCATCACTATTGCCCCCCAAAATGATGGACCGCAGCTAGACGAAGGCTCCGGGGCGGTTAATGAACGCCCAGCGCCCAGTCAACAAATCACCACTTTCCCCCTTTCTATTCTCTCCATCTCTCCGTCTCTCTTCGCAGGCAACACTTTCAAAGGGACCTCCATTGAGGCTTTTTCAATTACTGTGTGTGTGTGTGTGTGTGTGTGTGTGTGTGTGTGTGTGTGTGTGTGTGTGTGTGTGTGTGTGTGTGTGTGTGTGTGTGTGTGTGTGTGTGTGTATATATATATATATGTATACATACATACATAAATTACAGATCTTGGAATCTATCTAGGGTTAAATAATCTCCAGTTCGAGGGTGTGTAATCTCTCTAGGGTTAAATAATCTCCAGTTTGAAGGTGTGTAATCTCTCTAGCGTTGTTAATCTCCAAATTACAGGGTGTGTAATCTCTCTAGGGTTGATAATCTCCAGTTCGAGGATGTGTAATCTCTCTAGGGTTAAATAATCTCCAGTTACAGGGTGTGTAATCTCTCTAGGGTTAAATAATCTCCAGTTTGAGGGTGTGTAATCTCTCTAGGGTTAAATAATCTCCAGTTTGAGGGTGTGTAATCTCTCTAGGGTTAAATAATCTCCAGTTTGAGGGTGTGTAATCTCTCTAGGGTTAAATAATCTCCAGTTTGAGGGTGTGTAATCTCTCTAGGATTAAATAATATCCAAATTACAGGGTGTGTAATCTCTCTAGGGTTAAATCATCTCCAAATTACAGGGTGTGTAATCTCTCTAGGGTTAAATAATCTCCCAATTACAGGGTGTGTAATCTCTCTAGGGTTAAATAATCTCCAGTTCGAGGGTGTGTAATCTCTCTAGGGTTAAATAATCTCCAATTACAGGATGTGTAATCTCTCTAGGGTTAAATAATCTCCAGTTTGAGGGTGTGTAATCTCTCTAGGGTTGATAATCTCCAGTTTGAGGGTGTGTAATCTCTCTAGGGTTAAATAATCTCCAGTTTGAGGGTGTGTAATCTCTCTAGGGTTAAATAATCTCCAGTTTGAGGATGTGTAATCTCTCTAGGGTTAAATAATCTCCCAATTACAGGGTGTGTAATCTCTCTAGGGTTAAATAATCTCCAAATTACAGGGTGTGTAATCTCTCTAGGGTTGAATAATCTCCAGTTACAGGGTGTGTAATCTCTCTAGGGTTAAATAATCTCCAGTTCCAGGGTGTGTAATCTCTCTAGGGTTAATAATCTCCAGTTCGAGGGTGTGTAATCTCTCTAGGGTTAAATAATCTCCAGTTTGAGGGTGTGGAATGTCTCTAGGGTTAAATAATCTCCAGTTACAGGGTGTGGAATCTCTCTAGGGTTAAATCATCTCCAGTTACAGGATGTGGAATCTCTCTAGGGTTAATAATATTTGATGTCTGTCTGCTTCTCTCTCTCTCCAAGCTTGCCAAAGGTTCTATTCCAAATGACACCCTATTCCCTACATAGTGAACTACTTTTGACCAGAATCCTATGGGCCCTTGTCAAAAGTAGTGCCCTTATATAGGGAATAGGGTGCCATTTGTGACTCATCCTATGTCTCCTATTACTGCTGTTAGTACAGCTGGTTGTGCTTTATGTCTGTGTGTGTAGGGAGAAGTAAAGTGTGTGGTACAGTATGGCAGGGTTGTTTCCAGACTTCCTGCCCTCTTCTAGCCCACTCAGACAAGGGATTGATTAGATGGAAGTAAAAAGAAAGAGTGCTCAGAGAAAATGTGTAGGTCGTACTAGTGTTGTAGGTTGTACTAGTGTTGTAGGTCATACTAGTGTTGTAGGTTGTACTAGTGTTGTAGGTGTACTAGTGTTGTAGGTCGTACTAGTGTTGTAGGTTGTACTAGTGTTGTAGGTCGTACTAGTGTTGTAGGTCGTACTAGTGTTGTAGGTTGTACTAGTGTTGTAGGTTGTACTAGTGTTGTAGGTTGTACTAGTGTTGTAGGTCGTACTAGTGTTGTAGGTCGTACTAGTGTTGTAGGTTGTACTAGTGTTGTAGGTTGTACTAGTGTTGTAGGTTGTACTAGTGTTGTAGGTTGTACTAGTGTTGTAGGTCGTACATGTACTAGTGTTGTAGGTTGTACTAGTGTTGTAGGTCGTACTAGTGTTGTAGGTTGTACTAGTGTTGTAGGTCGTACTAGTGTTGTAGGTTGTACTAGTGTTGTAGGTCGTACATGTACTAGTGTTGTAGGTTGTACTAGTGTTGTAGGTCGTACTAGTGTTGTAGGTCGTACTAGTGTTGTAGGTTGTACTAGTGCTGTAGGTTGTACTAGTGTTGTACATGTACTAGTGTTGTAGGTCGTACTAGTGTTGTAGGTCGTACTAGTGTTGTAGGTCGTACATGTACTAGTGTTGTAGGTTGTACTAGTGTTGTAGGTCGTACTAGTGTTGTAGGTTGTACTAGTGTTGTAGGTTGTACTAGTGTTGTAGGTCGTACTAGTGTTGTAGGTCGTACTAGTGTTGTAGGTCGTACTAGTGTTGTAGGTCGTACATGTACTAGTGTTGTAGGTCGTACTAGTGTTGTAGGTCGTACATGTACTAGTGTTGTAGGTCGTACTAGTGTTGTAGGTCGTACATGTACTAGTGTTGTAGGTCGTACTAGTGTTGTAGGTTGTACTAGTGTTGTAGGTCGTACAGGTACTAGTGTTGTAGGTCGTACATGTACTAGTGTTGTAGGTCGTACTAGTGTTGTAGGTTGTACTAGTGTTGTAGGTCGTACATGTACTAGTGTTGTAGGTCGTACTAGTGTTGTAGGTTGTACTAGTGTTGTAGGTCGTACTAGTGTTGTAGGTCGTACATGTACTAGTGTTGTAGGTTGTACTAGTGTTGTAGGTCGTACAGGTACTAGTGTTGTAGGTCGTACTAGTGTTGTAGGTTGTACTAGTGTTGTAGGTTGTACTAGTGTTGTAGGTCATACTAGTGTTGTAGGTTGTACTAGTGTTGTAGGTGTACTAGTGTTGTAGGTCGTACTAGTGTTGTAGGTGTACTAGTGTTGTAGGTTGTACTAGTGTTGTAGGTGTACTAGTGTTGTAGGTCGTACTAGTGTTGTAGGTCATACTAGTGTTGTAGGTCGTACTAGTGTTGTAGGTTGTACTAGTGTTGTAGGTTGTACTAGTGTTGTAGGTTGTACTAGTGTTGTAGGTCGTACTAGTGTTGTAGGTCGTACTAGTGTTGTAGGTTGTACTAGTGTTGTAGGTTGTACATGTACTAGTGTTGTAGGTCGTACAGGTACTAGTGTTGTAGGTTGTACTAGTGTTGTAGGTTGTACTAGTGTTGTAGGTCGTACTAGTGTTGTAGGTTGTACAGGTACTAGTGTTGTAGGTTGTACTAGTGTTGTAGGTTGTACTAGTGTTGTAGGTTGTACTAGTGTTGTAGGTCGTACTAGTGTTGTAGGTCGTACAGGTACTAGTGTTGTAGGTTGTACTAGTGTTGTAGGTTGTACTAGTGTTGTAGGTTGTACTAGTGTTGTAGGTTGTACTAGTGTTGTAGGTCGTACTAGTGTTGTAGGTTGTACTAGTGTTGTAGGTTGTACTAGTGTTGTAGGTTGTACTAGTGTTGTAGGTTGTACTAGTGTTGTAGGTTGTACTAGTGTTGTAGGTCGTACATGTACTAGTGTTGTAGGTCGTACATGTACTAGTGTTGTAGGTCGTACATGTACTAGTGTTGTAGGTCGTACTAGTGTTGTAGGTTGTACTAGTGTTGTAGGTTGTACTAGTGTTGTAGGTTGTACTAGTGTTGTAGGTTGTACTAGTGTTGTAGGTCGTACATGTACTAGTGTTGTAGGTCGTACATGTACTAGTGTTGTAGGTCGTACATGTACTAGTGTTGTAGGTCGTACTAGTGTTGTAGGTTGTACTAGTGTTGTAGGTTGTACTAGTGTTGTAGGTTGTACATGTACTAGTGTTGTAGGTCGTACATGTACTAGTGTTGTAGGTCGTACTAGTGTTGTAGGTCGTACTAGTGTTGTAGGTCGTACTAGTGTTGTAGGTTGTACTAGTGTTGTAGGTTGTACTAGTGTTGTAGGTTGTACTAGTGTTGTAGGTTGTACTAGTGTTGTAGGTCGTACTAGTGTTGTAGGTTGTACTAGTGTTGTAGGTCGTACTAGTGTTGTAGGTTGTACTAGTGTTGTAGGTCGCACTAGTGTTGTAGGTCGTACTAGTGTTGTAGGTCGTACTAGTGTTGTAGGTCATACTAGTGTTGTAGGTCGTACTAGTGTTGTAGGTCGCACTAGTGTTGTAGGTCATACTAGTGTTGTAGGTTGTACTAGTGTTGTAGGTCATACTAGTGTTGTAGGTCGTACTAGTGTTGTAGGTCGTACTAGTGTTGTAGGTCGTACTAGTGTTGTAGGTTGTACTAGTGTTGTAGGTCATACTAGTGTTGTAGGTCGTACTAGTGTTGTAGGTCGCACTAGTGTTGTAGGTCGTACTAGTGTTGTAGGTCGTACTAGTGTTGTAGGTCGTACTAGTGTTGTAGGTTGTACTAGTGTTGTAGGTTGTACTAGTGTTGTAGGTCGTACTAGTGTTGTAGGTCGTACATGTACTAGTGTTGTAAGTTGTACTAGTGTTGTAGGTTGTACTAGTGTTGTAGGTTGTACTAGTGTTGCAGGTTGTACTAGTGTTGCAGGTCGTACTAGTGTTGTAGGTTGTACTAGTGTTGTAGGTTGTACTAGTGTTGTAGGTTGTACTAGTGTTGTAGGTTGTACTAGTGTTGTAGGTTGTACTAGTGTTGCAGGTCGTACTAGTGTTGTAGGTTGTACTAGTGTTGTAGGTCGTACTAGTGTTGTAGGTCGTACTAGTGTTGTAGGTCGTACTAGTGTTGTAGGTCGTACTAGTGTTGTAGGTCGTACTAGTGTTGTAGGTCGTACATGTACTAGTGTTGTAGGTCGTACTAGTGTTGTAGGTCGTACTAGTGTTGTAGGTCGTACATGTACTAGTGTTGTAGGTTGTACTAGTGTTGTAGGTTGTACTAGTGTTGCAGGTCGTACTAGTGTTGTATGTTGTACTAGTGTTGTAGGTCGTACTAGTTTTGTAGGTCGTACTAGTGTTGTAGGTCGTACTAGTGTTGTAGGTCGTACTAGTGTTGTAGGTCGTACTAGTGTTGTAGGTCGTACTAGTGTTGTAGGTCGTACATGTACTAGTGTTGTAGGTCGTACTAGTGTTGTAGGTCGTACTAGTGTTGTAGGTCGTACATGTACTAGTGTTGTAGGTTGTACTAGTGTTGTACGTTGTACTAGTGTTGCAGGTTGTACTAGTGTTGTAGGTTGTACTAGTGTTGTAGGTCGTACTAGTGTTGTAGGTCGTACTAGTGTTGTAGGTCGTACTAGTGTTGTAGGTCGTACATGTACTAGTGTTGTAGGTCGTACTAGTGTTGTAGGTCGTACTAGTGTTGTAGGTCGTACATGTACTAGTGTTGTAGGTTGTACTAGTGTTGTAGGTTGTACTAGTGTTGCAGGTCGTACTAGTGTTGTAGGTTGTACTAGTGTTGTAGGTCGTACTAGTGTTGTAGGTCGTACTAGTGTTGTAGGTCGTACTAGTGTTGTAGGTCGTACTAGTGTTGTAGGTTGTACTAGTGTTGTAGGTCGTACTAGTGTTGTAGGTCGTACTAGTGTTGTAGGTTGTACTAGTGTTGTAGGTCGTACTAGTGTTGTAGGTCGTACTAGTGTTGTAGGTCGTACTAGTGTTGTAGGTCGTACTAGTGTTGTAGGTTGTACTAGTGTTGCAGGTCGTACTAGTGTTGTAGGTTGTACTAGTGTTGTAGGTTGTACTAGTGTTGTAGGTTGTACTAGTGTTGCAGGTCGTACTAGTGTTGTAGGTTGTAGTAGTGTTGTAGGTTGTACTAGTGTTGTAGGTTGTACTAGTGTTGTAGGTCATACTAGTGTTGTAGGTCGTACTAGTGTTGTAGGTCGTACTAGTGTTGTAGGTTGTAGTAGTGTTGTAGGTCGTACTAGTGTTGTAGGTCGTACTAGTGTTGTAGGTCGTACTAGTGTTGTAGGTTGTACTAGTGTTGTAGGTCGTACATGTACTAGTGTTGTAGGTCGTACATGTACTAGTGTTGGGAAAATATAAAAGATAGAAACGGCCCAAAACCATGAGCTCATCGTAGGAAAATGTTTGATGTTGAGCAAACTTCGCCAGTGCATTCTTTTCCAAATATGTAACTAAATATGTAGCTAAAATACATTATTAAGAACTAAAGAACTAAAATACATTAGTTGCTGCTTTTGCAACAGCTAATGGGGATCCTAATAAAATACCAACTACGGTTTTAGTCAACACATGGACAAAGTCTTACCAAATAACTTTTGGCACAATGCACACTTAGGACTTGGGAGAGCCATTAGAAAACTAAAGAACTGATGAAGGAGAAAACTCAGGCTTTCTCAAGCGCTTGTTTCACATCCCCCTTTCTCGCCTCACAATTTACCTCCATGTTGTTTTTCCACATTGATTGAGACGAACAAAAGGAAGAAACCAAGTGAACCACGGGGGAAAAAAGCTACGGATCGTTTCTCTTGACATATGTCCATGAGAATATCCCAGAGGAGGACAGACAGGATAGGATGCTTTCTCTTGACATATGTCCATGAGAATGTCACAGAGGACAGACAGGATATGATGCTTTCTCTTGACATATGTCCATGAGAATGTCACAGAGGACAGACAGGATAGGATGCTTTCTCTTGACATATGTCCATGAGAATGTCACAGAGGACAGACAGGATAGGATGGTTTCTCTTGACATATGTCCATGAGAATATCCCAGAGGACAGACAGGATAGGATGGTTTCTCTTGACATATGTCCATGAGAATGTCACAGAGGACAGACAGGATAGGATGGTTTCTCTTGACATATGTCCATGAGAATATCCCAGAGGACAGACAGGATAGGATGCTTTCTCTTGACATATGTCCATGAGAATGTCACAGAGGACAGACAGGATAGGATGCTTTCTCTTGACATATGTCCATGAGAATGTCCCAGAGGAGGACAGACAGGATAGGATGCTTTCTCTTGACATATGTCCATGAGAATGTCCCAGAGGAGGACAGACAGGATAGGATGCTTTCTCTTGACATATGTCCATGAGAATATCCCAGAGGAGGACAGACAGGATAGGATGCTTTCTCTTGACATATGTCCATGAGAATATCCCAGAGGAGGACAGACAGGATAGGATGCTTTCTCTTGACATATGTCCATGAGAATGTCCCAGAGGAGGACAGACAGGATAGGATGCTTTCTCTTGACATATGTCCATGAGAATGTCCCAGAGGAGGACAGACAGGATAGGATGGTTTCTCTTGACATATGTCCATGAGAATGTCCCAGAGGAGGACAGACAGGATAGGATGCTTTCTCTTGACATATGTCCATGAGAATGTCCCAGAGGAGGACAGACAGGATAGGATGCTTTCTCTTGACATATGTCCATGAGAATGTCACAGAGGACAGACAGGATAGGATGCTTTCTCTTGACATATGTCCATGAGAATGTCACAGAGGACAGACAGGATAGGATGCTTTCTCTTGACATATGTCCATGAGAATGTCACAGAGGACAGACAGGATAGGATGCTTTCTCTTGACATATGTCCATGAGAATGTCACAGAGGACAGACAGGATAGGATGCTTTCTCTTGACATATGTCCATGAGTGTCATTATCAGAGGTCTCTGCGTCGCTTTGAGCGTAGTGACACATCGTCCTGCCGGGTAACTGACCCGTCTGTCAGTGAGTTTGGGTCAAGGTAACAGCCAAAGTGACAGTATTCACCCAAAACTGAGACGACCTAAATTGATTGACGCACAAAATGGCTTCTGTGTTTCCTCGATGCTGTTACTGTCTGTGTGAGGGTCGACGCTGGAGACGAGAAGCAGGTAGAGGGAGATTTAATAACCAACGGACATGAAACAGAACGGGACCAGCGTCTTGGACAGGGGGGGAAATGCTGACACAGGGAACAAACTGAGGAGCAGACAGATATAGAGGGGGTAATCAAAAAAGTAATGGGAGTCCAGGTGAGTCCAAAATTGCACGGCTGAGCGTAGTGATGGTGACAGGTGTGCGTAATGAAGGGCAGGCGTGACTATCTGATCTGAATGCAATTACAATGTAATGATTTAAATACATGTTAATACAATGGTTATAGTTAACTGATTAATCTAATGTAAAGTATTCCATTATAACATACTTATATCTGTGAACCCACCATAAACCCACCATAAACCCACCATAAACCCACCATAAACCCACCATAAACCCACCATAAACCCACCATAATGGTTGGAAAGAGAACCTTTTTTAGCCTCGTTATAGTTATTTTGTATTGCGTTACTATTTTTCCTTTTCATTTTATTGAGCAAATTTTTTATCAATTATTATTATATATGTTTTTTTTTTAAACTCTGCATTGTTGGTTAAGGGCTCGTAAGTAAGCATTTCATTGTCCACATCTGTTGTATACGGCGCATGTGACCAATACAATTTGATTTGATTTGGGTTTGATTTAAGAGGTGAAATGAATAACGATGAACGGTGTCATCTTCCCCTCGCTAGACTAGACACTCACTCTCATCTTCCCCTCGCTAGACTAGACACTCACACTCATCTTCCCCTCGCTAGACTAGACACTCACACTCATCTTCCCCTCGCGAGACTAGACACTCACACTCATCTTCCCCTCGCTAGACTAGACACTCACTCTCATCTTCCCCTCGCTAGACTAGACACTCACTCTCATCTTCCCCTCGCTAGACTAGACACTCACACTCATCTTCCCCTCGCTAGACTAGACACTCACTCTCATCTTCCCCTCGCTAGACTAGACACTCACACTCATCTTCCCCTCGCTAGACTAGACACTCACACTCATCTTCCCCTAGCTAGACTAGACACTCACACTCATCTTCCCTCGCTAGACTAGACACTCACACTCATCTTCCCCTCGCTAGACTAGACACTCACACTCATCTTCCTCGCTAGACTAGACACTCACTCTCATCTTCCCTCGCTAGACTAGACACTCACTCTCATCTTCCCCGCTAGACTAGACACTCACACTCATCTTCCCCTCGCTAGACTAGACACTCACACTCATCTTCCCTCGCTAGACTAGACACTCACACTCATCTTCCCTCGCTAGACTAGACACTCACACTCATCTTCCCCTCGCTAGACTAGACACTCACTCTCATCTTCCTCGCGAGACTAGACACTCACTCTCATCTTCCCTCGCTAGACTAGACACTCACACTCATCTTCCCCTCGCTAGACTAGACACTCACTCTCATCTTCCCTCGCTAGACTAGACACTCACTCATCTTCCTCGCGAGACTAGACACTCACTCTCATCTTCCCCTCGCGAGACTAGACACTCACACTCATCTTCCCCTCGCTAGACTAGACACTCACACTCATCTTTCCTCGCTAGACTAGACACTCACTCTCATCTTCCCCTCGCTAGACTAGACACTCACACTCATCTTCCCCTCGCTAGACTAGACACTCACACTCATCTTCCCCTCGCTAGACTAGACACTCACACTCATCTTCCCTCGCTAGACTAGACACTCACTCTCATCTTCCCCTCGCTAGACTAGACACTCACACTCATCTTCCCTCGCTAGACTAGACACTCACACTCATCTTCCCCTCGCTAGACTAGACACTCACTCTCATCTTCCCCTCGCTAGACTAGACACTCACACTCATCTTCCCCTCGCGAGACTAGACACTCACTCTCATCTTCCCCTCGCTAGACTAGACACTCACACTCATCTTCCCTCGCTAGACTAGACACTCACACTCATCTTCCCTCGCTAGACTAGACACTCACACTCATCTTCCCTCGCTAGACTAGACACTCACACTCATCTTCCTCGCGAGACTAGACACTCACACTCATCTTCCCCTCGCTAGACTAGACACTCACACTCATCTTCCCTCGCTAGACTAGACACTCACACTCATCTTCCCCTCGCTAGACTAGACACTCACACTCATCTTCCCTCGCTAGACTAGACACTCACACTCATCTTCCCCTCGCTAGACTAGACACTCACACTCATCTTCCCCTCGCTAGACTAGACACTCACACTCATCTTCCCCTCGCTAGACTAGACACTCACACTCATCTTCCCCTCGCTAGACTAGACACTCACACTCATCTTCCCTCGCTAGACTAGACACTCACTCATCTTCATCTGGAGCACACAGGTAGATCTACCAGCAATCCCCCTCGCTAGACTAGACACTCACACTCATCTTCCTCGCTAGACTAGACACTCACACTCATCTTCCCCTCGCTAGACTAGACACTCACACTGCCTCATCTTCCCCTCGCTAGACTAGACACTCACACTCATCTTCCCTCGACTAGCACTGCCCACACTCAGAGACTAGACACTCACACTCATCTTCCCCTCGCTAGACTAGACACTCACACTCATCTTCCCTCGCTAGACTAGACACTCACACTCATCTTCCCCTCGCTAGACTAGACACTCACACTCATCTTCCTCGCTAGACTAGACACTCACACTCATCTTCCCCTCACTAGACTAGACACTCACACTCATCTTCCCCTCGCTAGACTAGACACTCACACTCATCTTCCCCTCGCTAGACTAGACACTCACACTCATCTTCCCCTCGCTAGACTAGACACTCACACTCATCTTCCCCTCGCTAGACTAGACACTCACACTCATCTTCCCCTCGCTAGACTAGACACTCACACTCATCTTCCCCTCGCTAGACTAGACACTCACTCCGGTGATCCATGCTAACACTGTTTTGGAAAAAATCTAACCTTCAAATCAAGACCAGTGACAGAAAATATATTTTTCGGAGAAAAAAAGTAATTATTCTTCCCATGGCTACGTCGACTCACAGCCTGCTCAGTCCATGTGATTCAGAATAATGACCATTCACTCATTTGTAATCATCTGGAGCACACAGGTAGAGTTCATTACCAGCAATGCTTTCTGCAGTACACAATTTAGACTTAATGGACTAATAACAGAAAACAAAAACACAATGCAGCAGGCAAACTTTTTAGTATTTTGTTTGTTTGTTTGTTTGTTTGTTTGTTTGTTTGTTTGTTTGTTTGTTTGTAGTCAACTGAGTCTGCTGAAGGAGAGCGCTGCTAGACAAACCCAGTCCTTTTTGGTTTGACAGAATGGACTTGGACAGGCCAGTTTGTAGAAGTAACATCTAGTTTAAAGTGCCATGAAATGAGGAGACCTGCCTGCTCGACTGCCTGCCCAACAGGCTCCTGTTCCCCTGACCTCCTGCTGGACTGCCTGCCCAACAGGCTCCTGTTCCCCTGACCTCCTGCTCGACTGCCTGCCCAACAGGCTCCTGTTCCCCTGACCTCCTGCTCGACTGCCTGCCCAACAGGCTCCTGTTCCCCTGACCTCCTGCTCGACTGCCTGCCCAACAGGCTCCTGTTCCCCTGACCTCCTGCTGGACTGCCTGCCCAACAGGCTCCTGTTCCCCTGACCTCCTGCTCGACTGCCTGCCCAACAGGCTCCTGTTCCCCTGACCTCCTGCTCGACTGCCTGCCCAACAGGCTCCTGCTCCCCTGACCTCCTGCTGGACTGCCTGCCCAACAGGCTCCTGTTCCCCTGACCTCCTGCTCGACTGCCTGCCCAACAGGCTCCTGTTCCCCTGACCTCCTGCTCGACTGCCTGCCCAACAGGCTCCTGTTCCCCTGACCTCCTGCTCGACTGCCTGCCCAACAGGCTCCTGTTCCCCTGACCTCCTGCTCGACTGCCTGCCCAACAGGCTCCTGTTCCCCTGACCTCCTGCTCGACTGCCTGCCCAACAGGCTCCTGTTCCCCTGACCTCCTGCTCGACTGCCTGCCCAACAGGCTCCTGTTCCCCTGACCTCCTGCTGGACTGCCTGCCCAACATGCTCCTGACCAATGTGACAACTCTCTCTCCCTGTTTCTCACATACCTAAACACATCTGACTACTCTCTCTCTCTCTCCCTGTTTCTCACATACCTAAACACATCTGACTACTCTCTCTCTCTCCCTGTTTCTCACATACCTAAACACATCTGACTACTCTCTCTCTCTCTCTCTCTCCCTGTTTCTCACATACCTAAACACATCTGACTATTCTCCCTGTTTCTCACATACCTAAACACATCTGACTACTCTCTCTCTCTCTCCCTGTTTCTCACATACCTAAACACATCTGACTACTCTCTCTCTCTCTCTCCCTGTTTCTCACATACCTAAACACATCTGACTACTCTCTCTCTCTCTCTCTCCCTGTTACTCACATACCTAAACACATCTGACTACTGTTTCTCTCTCTCTCTCCCTGTTTCTCACATACCTAAACACATCTGACTACTCTCTCTCTCCCTGTTTCTCACATACCTAAACACATCTGACTACCTAAACACATCTCTCTCTCCCTGTTTCTCACATACCTAAACACATCTGACTACTCTCTCTCTCTCTCTCCCTGTTTCTCACATACCTAAACACATCTGACTACTCTCTCTTCTCTCTCTACCTAAACCTGTTTCTCACATACCTAAACACATCTGACTACTCTCTCTCTCTCCCTGTTTCTCACATACCTAAACACATCTGACTACTCTCTCTCTCCCTGTTTCTCACATACCTAAACACATCTGACTACTCTCTCTCTCTCCCTGTTTCTCACATACCTAAACACATCTGACTACTCTCTCTCTCCCTGTTTCTCACATACCTAAACACATCTGACTACTCTCTCTCTCCCTGTTTCTCACATACCTAAACACATCTGACTACTCTCTCTCTCCCTGTTTCTCACATACCTAAACACATCTGACTACTCTCTCTCTCTCTCTCCCTGTTTCTCACATACCTAACACACCTAAACACATCTGACTACTCTCTCTCCCTGTTTCTCACATACCTAAACACATCTGACTACTCTCTCTCTCTCTCCCTGTTTCTCACATACCTAAACACATCTGACTACTCTCTCTTTCTCTCTCTCCCTGTTTCTCACATACCTAAACACATCTGACTACTCTCTCTCTCTCTCTCTCCCTGTTTCTCACATACCTAAACACATCTGACTACTCTCTCTCTCTCCCTGTTTCTCACATACCTAAACACATCTGACTACTCTCTCTCTCTCCCTGTTTACCTCACATACCTAAACACATCTGACTACTCTCTCTCTCCCTGTTTCTCTACCTAAACACATCTCTCTCTCTCCCTGTTTCTCACATACCTAAACACATCTGACTACTCTCTCTCCCTGTTTCTCACATACCTAAACACATCTGACTACCCTCTCTCTCCCTGTTTCTCACATACCTAAACACATCTGACTACTCTCTCTCTCCCTGTTTCTCACATACCTAAACACATCTGACTACTCTCTCTCTCTCCCTGTTTCTCACATACCTAAACACATCTGACTACTCTCTCTCTCTCTCTCTCTCCCTGTTTCTCACATACCTAAACACATCTGACTACTCTCTCTCTCTCCCTCCCTGTTTCTC
>NC_088403.1:64083509-64111009 GCF_034236695.1 Oncorhynchus nerka
TCTCTCTCTCCCTGTTTCTCACATACCTAAATTTACATCTGACTATTTAAGTCTCTCTCTTATCCAGAGCGATCTGACCTGTTTCTCACTTATACCTAAACACATCTGACTACTCTCTCTCTCCCTGTTTCTCACATACCTAAACACATCTGACTACTCTCTCTCTCTCCCTGTTTTCACATACCTAAACACATCTCACATACCTAAACACATCTGACTACTCTCATCTCTCTCTCTCCCTGTTTCTCACATACCTAAACACATCTGACTACTCTCTCTCTCTCTCTAAACCCTGTTTCTCACATACCTAAACACATCTGACTACTCTCTCTCTCTCTCTCTCCATCTGTTTCTCACATACCTAAACACATCTGACTACTCTCTCTCTCCCTGTTTCTCACATACCTAAACACATCTGACTACTCTCTCTCCCTGTTTCTCACATACCTAAACACATCTGACCTACATCTGACTACTCTCTCTCTCTCCCTGTTTCTCACATACCTAAACACATCTGACTACTCTCTCTCTCTCTCCCTGTTTCTCACATACCTAAACACATCTGACTACTCTCTCTTCTCTCTCCCTGTTTCTCACATACCTAAACACATCTGACTCATTCTCTCTCTCTCTCTCCCTGTTTCTCACATACCTAAACACATCTGACTACTCTCTCTCTCCCTGTTTCTCACATACCTAAACACATCTGACTATCTCTCTCTCTCTCCCTGTTTCTCACATACCTAAACACATCTGACTACTCTCTCTCCCTGTTTCTCACATACCTAAACACATCTGACTACTCTCTCTCTCTCTCTCTCCCTGTTTCTCACATACCTAAACACATCTGACTACTCTCTCTCTCCCTGTTTCTCACATACCTAAACACATCTGACTACTTTCTCTCTCTCCCTGTTTCTCACATACCTAAACACATCTGACTACTCTCTCTCTCTCCCTGTTTCTCACATACCTAAACCCATCTGACTACTCTCTCTCCCTGTTTCTCACATACCTAAACACATCTGACTACTCTCTCTCTCCCTGTTTCTCACATACCTAAACACATCTGACTACTCTCTCTCCCTGTTTCTCACATACCTAAACACATCTGACTACTCTCTCTCTCCCTGTTTCTCACATACCTAAACACATCTGACTACTCTCTCTCTCTCTCTCTCTCCCTGTTTCTCACATACCTAAACACATCTGACTACTCTCTCTCTCTCTCTCCCTGTTTCTCACATACCTAAACACATCTGACTACTCTCTCTGTCTCAATTCAATTTCAATTCAAGTTGCTTTACTGGCATGGGGAACATATGTTTACATTGCCAAAGCAAGTGAAATAGATAATAAACAAAAGTGAAATAACAAATAGAACATTAACAGTAAACATTACACTCACAAAAGTTCCAAAAGAATAAAGACATCAAATATCATAGTATGTATATATACTGTGTTAAAGTACAAAAGGGAAAATAAATAAATATAAATATAGGTTGTATTTACAATAATGTTTGTTATTCACTGGTTGCCCTTTTTCTTGTGGCAACAGGTCACAAATCTTGCTGCTGTGATGGAACACTGTGGAATTTCCGCCGATAGATATGGGAGTTAATCAAGATTGGACTTGTTTTTGAACTCTTTGTGGGTCTGTGTAATCTGAGGGGAAATATGTGTCTCTAATATGGTTGTGCATTTGGCAGGAGGTTAGGAAGTGTAGCCAGGTCTGCCTACAGTGGCCTTTCTCAATAGCAAGGCTATGCTCACTGAGTCTGTACATAGTCAAGGATTTCCATAATTTTGGGTCAGTCACACTGGTCAGGTATTCTGCCACTGTGTACTCTCTGTTTAGGGCCAAATAGCATTCCAGTTTGTTATGTTTTTTGGTAAATTCTTTCCAATGTGTCAAGTAATTATCTTTTTGTTTTCTCATGATTTGGTTGGGTCTGATTGTGTTGCTGTCCTGGGGCTCTGTGGGGTCTGTCTCTGCCTCTCTCTCTCTCAATTCAATTCAATTCAAGGGCTTTATTGACATGGGAAACATGTGTTAACATTGCCAAAGCAAGTAAGGTAGATAATATATAAAGTGAATATATAAAGTGAAAAACAATCAAAATGAACTCTCTCTCTCTCTCTGTCTCTGTCTCACTCTCTCTCTTTCTGCCTCTCTCTCTCTCACTCTCTCTCTCTCTCTCTCTCTCTCTCTCTTTCTGCCTCTCTCTCTCTCTGCCTCTCTCTCTCTGCCTCTCTCTCTCTCTATCGAGCTCCCTCTCTGCCTCTCTCTCTCTCTGATCCCTCTCTCTCTCTCTCTCTGCCCCTCTCTCTATCCTGCTCCCTCTCTCTATCTGCCTCTCTCTCTCTCTCCCTCTCTCTCTCTCCAGCTCCCTCTCTCTCTCACTCTCTCTCTCTGCCTCTCTCTCTCCCTCTCTGCCTCTCTCTCTCTCCAGCTCCCTCTCTCTCTCTCTCTCTACCTCTCTCTCTCTCTTATTACATCTCTCAGTGTTTTATCTCTCCTATCACCCTCTACATCTCAGTGTGTTATCTCTCCTATCCCCCTCTACATCTCTCAGTGTTTTATCTCTCCTATCACCCTCTACATCTCTCAGTGTTTTATCTCTCCTATCACCCTCCACATCTCTCAGTGTTTTATCTCTCCTATCACCCTCTACATCTCTCAGTGTTTTATCTCTTCTGTCACCCTCTACATCTCTCAGTGTGTTATCTCTTCTATCACCCTCTACATCTCAGTGTTTTATCTCTCCTATCACCCTCTACATCTCTCAGTGTTTTATCTCTTCTGTCACCCTCTACATCTCTCAGTGTGTTATCTCTTCTATCACCCTCTACATCTCAGTGTTTTATCTCTTCTGTCACCCTCTACATCTCTCAGTGTGTTATCTCTTCTATCACCCTCTACATCTCAGTGTTTTATCTCTTCTATCACCCTCTACATCTCTCAGTGTTTTATCTCTTCTATCACCCTCTACATCTCTCAGTGTTTTATCTCTCCTATCACCCTCTACATCTCTCAGTGTTTTATCTCTCCTATCACCCTCTACATCTCTCAGTGTTTTATCTCTTCTGTCACCCTCTACATCTATCAGTGTTTTATCTCTCCTATCACCCTCTACATCTCAGTGTGTTATCTCTCCTATCCCCCTCTACATCTCTCAGTGTTTTATCTCTCCTATCACCCTCTACATCTCTCAGTGTTTTATCTCTCCTATCACCCTCTACATCTCAGTGTGTTATCTCTCCTATCCCCCTCTACATCTCTCAGTGTTTTATCTCTTCTATCACCCTCTACATCTCTCAGTGTGTTATCTCTCCTATCACCCTCTACATCTCTCAGTGTTTTATCTCTCCTATCCCCCTCTACATCTCTCAGAGTGTTATCTCTCCTATCACCCTCTACATCTCTCAGTGTTTTATCTCTCCTATCACCCTCTACATCTCTCAGTGTTTTATCTCTCCTATCCCCCTCTACATCTCTCAGTGTGTTATCTCTCCTATCCCCCTCTACATCTCTCAGTGTTTTATCTCTCCTATCACCCTCTACATCTCAGTGTGTTATCTCTCCTATCACCCTCTACATCTCAGTGTTTTATCTCTCCTATCACCCTCTACATCTCTCAGTGTTTTATCTCTTCTATCACCCTCTACATCTCTCAGTGTTTTATCTCTTCTATCACCCTCTACATCTCTCAGTGTTTTATCTCTTCTATCACCCTCTACATCTCTCAGAGTTTTATCTCTCCTATCACCCTCTACATCTCAGTGTTTTATCTCTCCTATCACCCTCTACATCTCAGTGTTTTATCTCTCCTATCACCCTCTACATCTCAGTGTGTTATCTCTCCTATCACCCTCTATATCTCTCAGTGTTTTATCTCTTCTGTCACCCTCTACATCTCTCAGTGTTTTATCTCTTCTATCACCCTCTACATCTCTCAGTGTTTTATCTCTTCTGTCACCCTCTACATCTCTCAGTGTGTTATCTCTTCTATCACCCTCTACTTCTCAGTGTTTTATCTCTCCTATCACCCTCTACTTCTCTCTTACTGTTTTCTCTCTGTCCCACAGGGGACCATGAAGAAGCAGGAAGAGAGAGGAAGCCAGAGGATACTGCCTGGGTCTCTCTGCCTGGGTCTCTCTGTTAACCCAGCAAGCTGTCGCTAAGGGCTTTAGAGGGAAAACAATGAGAGAGGTGACATATATCTGACAGGTCTTCCTGCGGCGTGTGAGATAGAAGAGAGAGAGAGAGAGAGAGAGAGAGTGAGAGAGGGAGAGAGAGAGAGAGAGAGAGAGAGAGAGACAGACAGACAGAGAGAGAGAGACAGAGAGAGAGAGAGTGAGAGAGTGAGAGAGAGAGAGAGAGAGAGAGAGAGAGAGAGAGAGAGAGAGAGAGAGAGAGAGAGAGAGAGAGAGAGATGAATACCACAGACTGTGTGAACATTCCATCTTCCTTATGGACAGTATCTGTATAGAGAGGCTCCATGGTCACTAACTTGTGATAATTGGTATCACTAACTTGTGATAATTGGTATCACTAACTTGTGATCATTTGTATCACTAACTCCTGAGGGGAAAATCAACTTGTTATCTCAGATCTGGATCCTTCACACTAATGTCCATGCCTTTTCACATTGTTTGACACAACTCTTTTTCCGGCAATATCAGTATGGCACAAAGTGCAGAACAGACGATAAGACATAATGGTAGCTTTCATCCTGTCTTGTTCGCTACACTGCCCCATTCCAAATCATGCATGCGGAATCCCATACTGTTCCCAGTTGTTTTTCTCCTCTCCCCGGCTCTCCTTGGCTCCTTCTTTCCCTCAGGTGCATAACCAGCGTACATGGAGAAAGAACTGAGAGCACACAGCAACATGTTCGCTGATACGGAGTTACTGGCAAAATGGCATCAGATAACGGTCCACAATTTTCATGCTCTCTCTGTCTGGGTCTCTCTGTCTGGGTCTCTCTGTCTGGTCTCTCTGCCTGGGTCTCTCTGTCTGGGTCTCTCTGTCTGGGTCTCTCTGTCTGGGTCTCTCTGCCTAGGTCTCTCTGTCTGGGTCTCTCTGTCTGGGTCTCTCTGTCTGGGTCTCTCTGCCTAGGTCTCTCTGTCTGGGTCTCTCTGCCTGGGTCTCTCTGTCTGGGTCTCTCTGTCTGGGTCTCTCTGCCTGGGTCTCTCTCTCTGGGTCTCTCTGTCTGGGTCTCTCTGTCTGGGTCTCTCTGGTCTCTCTGTCTGGGTCTCTCTGTCTGGGTCTCTCTGGGTCTCTCTGTCTGGGTCTCTCTGTCTGGGTCTCTCTGCCTGGGTCTCTCTGCCTGGGTCTCTCTGTCTGGGTCTCTCTGCCTGGGTCTCTCTGTCTGGGTCTCTCTGTCTGGGTCTCTCTGCCTGGGTCTCTCTGTCTGGGTCTCTCTGCCTGGGTCTCTCTGCCTGGGTCTCTCTGTCTGGGTCTCTCTGCCTGGGTCTCTCTGTCTGGGTCTCTCTGTCTGGGTCTCTCTGTCTGGGTCTCTCTGCCTGGGTCTCTCTGTCTGGGTCTCTCTGTCTGGGTCTCTCTCTCTGGGTCTCTCTGTCTGGGTCTCTCTGCCTGGGTCTGGGTCTCTCTGCCTGGGTCTCTCTGTCTGGGTCTCTCTCTCTGTCTGGGTCTCTCTCTCTGTCTGGGTCTCTCTGCCTGGGTCTCTCTGTCTGGGTCTCTCTGCCTGGGTATCTCTGTCTGGTTCTCTCTGCCTGGGTCTCTCTGTCTGGGTCTCTCTGTCTGGGTCTCTCTGCCTGGGTCTCTCTGTCTGGGTCACTCTGTCGGGTCTCTCTGTCTGGGTCTCTCTGCCTGGGTCTCTCTGCCTGGGTCTCTCTGTCTGGATATCTCTGCCTGGGTCTCTCTGCCTGGGTCTCTCTGTCTGGGTCTCTCTGTCTGGGTCTCTCTGCCTGGGTCTCTCTATCTGGGTCTCTCTGCCTGGGTCTCTCTGCCTGGGTCTCTCTGCCTGGGTCACTCTATCTGGGTTTATCTGCCTGTGTCTCTCTGCCTGGGTCTCTCTGCCTGTGTCTCTCTGTCTGGGTTTCTCTGCCTGGATCTCTCTGCCTGGGTCTCTCTGCCTGGGTCTCTCTGTCTGGGTCTCTCTGCCTGTGTCTCTCTGTCTGGGTCTCTCTGCCTGGGTCTCTCTGTCTGGGTCTCTCTGCCTCGATCTCTCTGTGAAACGGTGTGTGTCGGGGGAGTTAGGGGGTGAGGCAGGAAATGCTGGGGGAGAAGACGGGTATGGTGGATGAATAGGGGATGGAGATGGGAGAGGTGTGGAGGCGCTGGTGGTGGGAGGAGAGGAGGATGATCTGCTGCCTGGCGTTCCATTCCCACCACCCCGGGCCATGGATCTTCCAACAGCCCCCGTTTCTCTCTGGCAGACAAATGAGGCCGTTTGGAACGGAAAGAGCAGGAGGACAGCCCCGCTTCTCTCAGCGAGTCAGCATGTCTACACGCTTAGAAACATGGTGCTATTTAGAACCTAAAAGGGTTATTTGGCTGTCCCCTTAGGAGAACCCTTTGAAGAACCCTTTTTGGTTCCATGTAGAACTATTTTGGTTCAAGGTAGAATCCTTTTGGGTTCAATCTAGGACCCTTTCTACTTGGAACGCAAAATGGTTCTACCTGGGACCAAAAAGGGTTCTACCTGGAACCAAAAGGTGTTCTACCTGGAACCAAAAGGGGTTCTACCTGGAACCAAAAGGTGTTCTACCTGGAACCAAAAAGGGTTCTACCTGGAACCAAAAGGGGTTCTCCTATGGTACAGAGTGTACTCTCCCACTCAGAGTCAATGCAGAGGGCCTGTAAACAAGGTGGTGTTTCTGGCTTCTGGCCTCTCTTCTCGCCATCCATGATATCCAAGTGCTAAAACTCATCAGCCAAAGTAAAGTGTGCTGCAAAGGGAAAGTGGTTTCTTGTCAACCCTGACACTGCTTAACGAGAGCCCACGGCTCTTTGCTCACCTCCTTTTCTCAATGAAACTTTCCTTAAGATGGCTGGATAGGTTCAACTCTACAGGGCAATGTGTTGGTCTCACTGTAATAACAAACTACAAAGCCAATCTGAAAAAGACCTATGAAAGTTTGGCGCTGTAAAGCCGCGTGGCTTTATTCCAAATTTGACAGAGTGGGAACCGGGAAAATAGTATTGATGGGAGAATATAGCCTCCTCTCAAGCGCTCAGGTTATATAACCTGGTAATGGTTTAAATAACTACTGACACATCATCCTCCTCCAATACCGCTATACTGTGATTATCTGTTGTGTAAGAGAAAGGCTGAAATCCAGTTCATCTCTCAAGTGGTTGGAAACTTTCCCTGAACCGAGAGAACAAATACAGGGATAGAGGCTATGCATGGGGCATCATAGTGGGATACATATCCTGATATAAGGCTTTTAGAAAGAGAGGTACACTCTAACATAAACGGTTTCAAAAGGGTTCTGAAGCTGTCCCCATAGGAGAACCCTTTTTTTAAAATTCCAGGTGGAACTCTTTTGGGATCCATGTAGAACCCTCTATGGAAATGGTTCTACCTGGAACCAAAGGGGATTCTTTAAAGGGTGGGGACAGCCGAAGAACCCTTTTTGGTTCTAGATAGCACCTTTTTTTCTAAGTATGTACTCCCCCCTACACACTGTTGAACTCCCCTACACACTGTTCAACTCCCCTACACACTGTTAAACTCCCCTACACACTGTTCAACTCCCCTACACACTGTTAAACTCCCCTACACACTGTTAAACTCCCCTACACACTGTTAAACTCCCCTACACACTGTTAAACTCCCCTACACACTGTTCAAGTCCCCTACACACTGTTCAACTCCCCTACACACTGTTCAACTCCCCAGTACACACTGTTCAACTCCCCTACCACTGTTCAACTCCCCTACACACTGTTAAACTCCCCTACACACTGTTAAACTCCCCTACACACTGTTAAACTCCCCTACACACTGTTCAACTCCCCAGTACACACTGTTCAACTCCCCTACTCACTGTTAAACTCCCCTACTCACTGTTAAACTCCCCTACATACAGTGGCTAATCAATACATAAAACATAACAGTTGGGATATGAATACTGACACTAAAAGGATCCCACACAGTGGACCAAAAAGGCTTCCATTAGTGGGCGGACTAAAAGAGCTTCCATTAGTGGGCGGACTAAAAAGGCTTTCATTAGTGGGCGGACTAAAAAGGCTTTCATTAGTGGGCGGACTAAAAAGGCTTTCATTAGTGGGCGGACTAAAAAGGCTTCCATTAGTGGGCGGACTAAAAAGGCTTCCATTAGTGGGCGGACTAAAAAGGCTTCCATTAGTGGGCGGACTAAAAAGAGCTTCCATTAGTGGGCGGACTAAAAAGGCTTTCATTAGTGGGCGGACTAAAAAGGCTTTCATTAGTGGGCGGACTAAAAAGGCTTTCATTAGTGGGCGGACTAAAAAGGCTTTCATTAGTGGGCGGACTAAAAAGGCTTCCATTAGTGGGCGGACTAAAAAGGCTTCCATTAGTGGGCGGACTAAAAGAGCTTTCATTAGTGGGCGGACTAAAAAGGCTTTCATTAGTGGGCGGACTAAAAAGGCTTTCATTAGTGGGCGGACTAAAAAGGCTTTCATTAGTGGGCGGACTAAAAATGCTTCCATTAGTGGGCAGACTAAAAAGGCTTTCATTAGTGGGCAGACTAAAAAGGCTTTCATTAGTGGGCTGACTAAAAAGAGCTTTCATTAGTGGGCGGACTAAAAAGGCTTCCATTAGTGGGCAGATAAAAAGGGGTATGACGCCTTGTTATAGTCCACATATCAAACCTTTGAGGAGAGGGAACCTACGGTCAAACCGACTGCATATTTGTAGTTAGCAAAAGGCCGGAGAGAGAAAAAGAGGTGAAATACATATAGGAGCGGGCGACTAATGGAAGTTGAGCTTTTCAGAGGAAGTCTGCCTCCTACTCGTCCGTCCTCCTCCTACTCGTCCGTCCTCCTCCTGCTCTTCCGTGGAAGTTAAACCAACACTCTCTCTCCCCTTTTCGCTCTCTCTCTGAGAGCTCTCATTCCATTACATCTTACTCAAGTTCCCCAGTCGAACCAACACTTTCTCTCCCCTTTTCGCTCTCTCTCTGAGAGCTCTCATTCCATTACATCTTACTCAAGTTCCCGAGTCGAGGCCCTGAAAGGCAGAGCATGTGGACAGCAGGACTCATACGGTACTTTGTAAATAGGTCTTGCTGTAAATGCACGGAAACAAGGCATATGTGTTGTAAGTAACTGCTGAGCGGATATCAATTTGAAAAGCACAATGATGGATAAGAGATTATTGATATTTACTCCTTAAGTGTAGGCTGAAGTCGAGTGAAAGTTAACAGTTAGCATGGGGATCGAGATAGGTTGGCTAACAAGAAGGGTAGCCTGGTGGTTAGAGTGTAGGGGGGTAGGTAGCCTAGTGGTTAGAGTGTAGAGGCAGCAGGTAGTCTAGTGGTTAGAGTGTAGAGGTGGCAGGGTAGCCTAGTGGTTAGAGTGTAGAGGCGGCAGGTAGTCCAGTGGTTAGAGTGTAGAGGCGGCAGGTAGTCTAGTGGTTAGAGTGTAGAGGTGGCAGGGTAGCCTAGTGGTTAGAGTGTAGAGGCGGCAGGTAGTCTAGTGGTTAGAGTGTAGAGGCGGCAGGTAGCCTAGTGGTTAGAGTGTAGGGGCGGCAGGTAGCCTAGTGGTTAGAGTGTAGGGGCGGCAGGTAGCCTAGTGGTTAGAGTGTAGGGGCGGCAGGTAGCCTAGTGGTTAGAGTGTAGGGGCGGCAGGTAGCCTAGTGGTTAGACTGTAGGGGCGGCAGGTAGCCTAGTGGTTAGAGTGTAGAGGCGGCAGGTAGTCTAGTGGTTAGAGTGTAGGGGCGGCAGGTAGTCTAGTGGTTAGAGTGTAGGGGCGGCAGGTAGACTAGTGGTTAGAGTGTAGAGGCGGCAGGTAGTCTAGTGGTTAGAGTGTAGGGGCGGCAGGTAGCCTAGTGGTTAGAGTGTAGGGGCGGCAGGTAGCCTAGTGGTTAGAGTGGCAGGGTAGCCTAGTGGTTAGAGTGTAGGGGCGGCAGGTAGCCTAGTGGTTAGAGTGTAGAGGTGGCAGGTAGTCTAGTGGTTAGAGTGTAGAGGTGGCGTAGTCAGGTAGCCTAGTGGTTAGAGTGTAGGGCGGCAGGTAGCCTAGTGGTTAGAGTGTAGGGGCGGCAGGTAGTCTAGTGGTTAGAGTGTAGGGCGGCAGGTAGCCTAGTGGTTAGAGTGTAGAGGGGCAGGTAGTCAGGTAGTCTAGTCTAGTGGTTAGAGTGTAGGGCGGCAGGTAGTCTAGTGGTTAGAGTGTAGGGGCGGCAGGTAGTCTAGTGGTTAGAGTGTAGGGGCGGCAGGTAGTCTAGTGGTTAGAGTGTAGGGGCGGCAGGTAGCCTAGTGGTTAGAGTGTAGGGCGGCAGGTAGCCTAGTGGTTAGAGTGTAGGGGCGGCAGGTAGCCTAGTGGTTAGAGTGTAGGGCGGCAGGTAGCCTAGTGGTTAGAGGTAGGTAGTCTAGTGGTTAGAGTGTAGGGCGGCAGGTAGCCTAGTGGTTAGAGTGTAGGGCGGCAGGGCCGGCAGGTAGTCTAGTGGTTAGAGTGTAGGGGCGGCAGGTAGTCTAGTGGTTAGAGTGTAGGGGCCTAGTCTAGTGGTTAGAGTGTAGGGGCGGCAGGTAGCCTAGTGGTTAGAGTGTAGGGGCGGCAGGTAGCCTAGTGGTTAGAGTGTAGGGGCGGCAGGTAGTCTAGTGGTTAGAGTGTGTAGGGGTAGGGGTGGCAGAGTGTAGGGCGGTAGGTAGCCTAGTGGTTAGAGGTAGCAGGTAGCCTAGTGGTTAGAGTGTAGGGGCGGCAGGTAGCCTAGTGGTTAGAGTGTAGGGGCGGCAGGTAGCCTAGTGGTTAGAGTGTAGAGGTGGCAGGGTCTAGTGGTTAGAGTGTAGAGGTGGCAGGTAGTCTAGTGGTTAGAGTGTAGGTAGTCTAGTGGTTAGGGCGGCAGGTAGTCTAGTGGTTAGAGTGTAGTGGATAGAGTGTAGGGCGGCAGGTAGCCTAGTGGTTAGAGTGTGGCGGCAGGTAGTCTAGTGGTTAGAGTGTAGGGGCGGTAGGTAGTCTAGTGGTTAGAGTGTAGGGGCGGCAGGTAGCCTAGTGGTTAGAGTGTAGGGGCGGCAGGTAGTCTAGTGGTTAGAGTGTAGGGGCGGCAGGTAGCCTAGTGGTTAGAGTGTAGGGGCGGCAGGTAGTCTAGTGGTTAGAGTGTAGGGGCGGCAGGCAGGTAGCCTAGTGGTGGTTAGAGTGGTAGGGGCGGCAGGTAGCCTAGTGGTTAGAGTGTAGGGGCGGCAGGTAGCCTAGTGGTTAGAGTGTAGGGCGGCAGGTAGTCTAGTGGTTAGAGTGTAGGGGCGGCAGGTAGCCTAGTGGTTAGAGTGTAGGGGCGGCAGGTAGCCTAGTGGTTAGAGTGTAGGGGCGGCAGGTAGCCTAGTGGCAGAGTGTAGGGGGGGTAGCCTAGTGGTTAGAGTGTAGGGGCGGCAGGTAGCCTAGTGGTTAGAGTGTAGTCTAGGGTTGGCAGGTAGCCTAGTGGTTAGAGTGTAGGGGCGGCAGGTAGTCTAGTGGTTAGAGTGTAGGGGCGGCAGGTAGCCTAGTGGTTAGAGTGTAGGGGCGGTAGGTAGCCTAGTGGTTAGAGTGTAGAGGCGGCAGGGTAGCCTAGTGGTTAGAGTGTAGGGGCGGCAGGTAGCCTAGTGGTTAGAGTGTAGGGATGGCAGGTAGCCTAGTGGTTAGAGTGTAGGGGCGGCAGGTAGCCTAGTGGTTAGAGTGTAGGGGTGGCAGGTAGCCTAGTGGTTAGAGTGTAGAGGCGGCAGGTAGCCTAGTGGTTAGAGTGTAGAGGTGGCAGGGTAGCCTAGTGGTTAGAGTGTAGAGGCGGCAGGTAGCCTAGTGGTTAGAGTGTAGAGGTGGCAGGGTAGCCTAGTGGTTAGAGTGTAGAGGCGGCAGGGTAGCCTAGTGATTAGAGCGTTGGACTAGTTACCGAAAGGTTGCAAGTTTCAAATCCCCGAGCTGACAAGGTACAAATCTGTCGTTCTGCCCCTGAACAGGCAGTTAACCCACTGTTCCTAGGCCGTCATTGAAAATAAGAATTTGTTCTTAACTGACTGGTTTTCTGAGCAATCTTTAGAATGATTAGGACAGCTGAATCAGCGTTCCGGAGGTGTATTTGATCTGCGTATGTGTCAGCAGTGCCAACCTCCCTCTTACGCACGTGAGTGAAGTGAGTTCGCAAAAACTGTAAAGTATGCGTCTTCGAAATACAAATACAAATAAAATAGTTAAATAACGAGCCTAGTTGGTTTAGCCACGGAAAAATATGGGATCCTTCCCGCTAGCCATGATTGGCTGAGATAATGGATGGGCTGGACATGCCGACAAAATGAGTTCGGATTGGTCTGCCATGTAGCAAGCTTCTGTCTATAACATGAGCTGGTCAGTGTAGATAATCCATTCTATGTGTGGCCCTCCACTTTCTGGAGGACCGAGTTTTAAATTCAGTGGAATGCCCGGTGTTATTATATTATGATAGCTAAGGAGATGGAGAAAATTCTGGTGTCACATCTTCCTCTATGGTTTACACACCAAGCCCCTCCCCCTGCCTCTCACGCCAACCATGTTATTAAGAGATCACATCTTCCTCTATGGTTTACACACCAAGCCCCTCCCCTTGCCTCTCATGCCAACCATGTTATTAAGAGATCACATCTTCCTCTATGGTTTACACACCAAGCCCCTCCCCCTGCCTCTCACACCAACCATGTTATTAAGAGATCACATCTTCCTCTATGGTTTACACACCAAGCCCCTCCCCCTGCCTCTCACGCCAACCATGTTATTAAGAGATCACATCTTCCTCTATGGTTTACACACCAAGCCCCTCCCCCTGCCTCTCACGCCAACCATGTTATTAAGAGATCACATCTTCCTCTATGGTTTACACACCAAGCCCCTCCCCTTGCCTCTCATGTCAACCATGTTATTAAGAGATCACATCTTCCTCTATGGTTTACACACCAAGCCCCTCCCCCTGCCTCTCACACCAACCATGTTATTAAGAGATCACATCTTCCTCTATGGTTTACACACCAAGCCCCTCCCCCTGCCTCTCACGCCAACCATGTTATTAAGAGATCACATCTTCCTCTATGGTTTACACACCAAGCCCCTCCCCTGCCTCTCACGCCAACCATGTTATTAAGAGATCACATCTTCCTCTATGGTTTACACACCAAGCCCCTCCCCCTGCCTCTCACACCAACCATGTTATTAAGAGATCACATCTTCCTCTATGGTTTACACACCAAGCCCCTCCCCCTGCCTCTCACACCAACCATGTTAAGAGATCACATCTTCCTCCTTGGTTTACACATCAAGCCCCTCCCCCTGCCTCTCACACCAACCATGTTAAGAGGTCACATCTTCCTCTATGGTTTACACACCAAGCCCCTCCCCCTGCCTCTCACACCAACCATGTTAAGAGATCACATCTTCCTCTATGGTTTACACACCAATCCCCTCCCCCTGCCTGATATCATTTTTTATGTCTCGACTACTCAAATTGTGCGCAGAGCAGACACTACTTAAATGAGAGTATAAATGAACATCGATTCTGAGAAATGAATGGTCAGTTTGTCGCGAGCAGCTTTGGGGTACCACGTACAGCATTTTAGTCAGTCTGTTATACTAGCTGCCTAGTCTGTGTTTTATAAATGTCGAACAATCATAAAACACAATTAATATTAGGAATTGGCAACTCGTTCTCATTCTGAGAAATAAGGTGGGCCACTTGATTTCAACATCTGAACAAAGTGGACAGGCTAACATGCTTTTCAAACAGGTGGAGACAGAAGGGTGTGTTCATAACAATGCAACTGTTCAACCTTGTTAGCTACTAAATAGATCCAAGTTGGCTAAACTTGAAATATAAAGATAATCTGGATAATTATTTTTACTTTATTTGACGAGGCAAGTCAGTTAAGAACAAATTCTTATTTTTAATGACAGCCTAGGAACAGTGGGTTAACTGCCTTGTTCAGGGGCAGAATGACAGATTTTTACCTTGTCAGCTCAGGGATTCAATCTAGCAATCTTTCAGTTACCAGGAACAGTGGGTTAACTGCCTGTTCAGGGGGCAGAATGACTGAATTTTACCTTGTCAGCTCAGGCATCCGATCTTGCAGCCTTTCGGTTACTAGTCCAACACTCTAACCACTAGGTTACCTGCCGCCCCTCCACTCTAACCACTAGGTTACCTGCCGCCCCTCCACTCTAACCACTAGGTTACCTGCCACCTCTACACTCTAACCACTAGGTTACTACACTAACCACTAGGTTACCTGCCACCTCTACACTCTAACCACTAGGTTACCTGCCACCCCTCCACTCTAACCACTAGGTTACCTGCCACCTCTACACTCTAACCACTAGGTTACCTGCCGCCCCTCCACTCTAACCACTAGGTTACCTGCCACCCCTCCACTCTAACCACTAGGTTACCTGCCGCCCTCCACTCTAACCACTAGGTTACCTGCCACCCTCCACCTAACCACTAGGTTACCTAACTAACCACTAGGTTACCTGCCACCTCTACACTCTAACCACTAGGTTACCTGCCGCCCCTCCACTCTAACCCCCTCCACTCTAACCACTAGGTTACCTGCCGCCCCTCCACTCTAACCACTAGGTTACCTGCCGCCCCTCCACTCTAACCACTAGGTTACCTGCCACCCCTAATCACTAGCATGTGGGCTTTAGAGATCGTTGCTGTGCCCTGTGTTTATTGTCTATAGCCTAATGCCTGCTATAAGAAGTAAGACAGTATTAGTGATTTTGCATTCTGCATGGTTATAGTTACATTTGTAACAAACAAAAAAATAGATTTGAAAGCCAGATCAGGGATTATTGAAAACAAAAGTAGTTAAAACTATTTATGTTTATTATTTAAATTATTAGTGGGTCTTATGGATGTGGAAGGCTTAAATTTAGCCGTGGTATAACTTTTTTTTTTTTACCTTTATTTAACCAGTCAGTTAAGAACAAATTCTCATTTTCAATGACAGCCTAGGAACAGTGGGTTAACTGCCTGTTCAGGGGCAGAACGACATTTGTACCTTGTCAGCTCAGGGGTTTGAACTTGCAACTATTCCAGTTACTAGTCCAGCGCTCTAACCACTAGGCTACCCTGCCGCCCCACCTTCACAAGCCCTGAACTCATTAGATTATAGCTGACTGTTTGAAATGCAGCGTATTTTACCTGGAATTCTACAACAGCGCTTATTTTGAGATTTTTTTTTTTTTTTAAATCAAGATATACATCGTGAATCAGCCATAAATGTGAGAAAATCTAGATCTGATTTTTAGGCCATATTGCCTCGCCTTATCTGGAACCAAACCAATAGTAATCTAAACAGTTATAGAAAAGGTGTCATTCAGTCAAACCCAGTTTCTCTTTCCTGCAGTCAAAAGTCCTAGTGGCCTCATGGGTGGAATGTTATTCATATTTTTCATAATTTAATCATTAATCAACATTATATTTTTTATTTATTTAAAAACGGATGAAAATACAGTGTTTCTATGTCAAACAGTGTTGTTATATTTCAGTCTTCTGTGATGAATATTCATTGTTCAAACTCAAAATGTCATATATTTCAATTCTATATCTGACATGGTACATGTGTCTTCCTTTTTTAAAGCTCATAACCATGTGTGTGAGGTGGATACTGTTGTTTCAAAGTAGATTTGTTTAAGACTACCAAGAAACACTCTGTGTGACCCTGACTTAGCCCACTGCAGTAAAAAAGTTCAAGGTAAATTCCAGCCCCCAAAAAATATATTTCGGTATTGGTTTCAGTCGTCCATTGTTGATATAATCCCAAAATGTTTTGCATGTCGTGCAAACACGTTTTCAATATATCTAACTTTCAAAATACAGAAATAATGCCAGTTGTACTTTAACCAGGTTTGAGCTGCGTGTTAAGAAACTGCATTCCTCATGCACTGAAATAATACAGACATTACATTCATATGGGCTACTCAGCGTGAACTAAAATTAAACCGGACTGCATTTTCCTGGAAATCATCATGCAGGATTTGATTGAATATAGCTCATTTGCATCTATTGACCTGGTGCAGTTCAATGATATGACTCTCAGTGTGATTTAAAAAAAAAAATTTACTGTAGGAATAATTGTGATATAACTGTACATATTCCATAAAACGTTATGGTACATTTCAGGATATTTAATACGCAGTATTGGACTCCGAGTCCAAATACTCTTTCAAGTCAGTATCAGCGAAGTTCAAAATATCTATTATCACCTAAAAAGGACAAGTCACTTTCAAACAACTAGAATATTTTTTATGAGTTGCCACTTTTATAAAAATAAACATGGTGTCATTAATAAGGTGTTGGCGTGGTTATAACCATAACGGCCACATTGTACTACCTTATTCAATATAAGCTACTCGTCTCAATGCTCTTCCTTTTATGGACATTATACTGTAGAATTCAAACCACTCCGAGGGAAGTTGGATCGCTGACATTAGCCTTCAGTTCGTCGTCACGTTTTAAAAACACAGGAGTTGGACACAAACAGAACACGTCAACAAAATAACAAGAAATAGATCCAGTCGTGTGTTTTCTATCACGAAAGCAAACGTCTTATCAACAATGCTCGGGTGCTGCCACACGACATGCAACTGGTAGACGGAAAAGAGGAAAATAACTTTGTAAGTAGGCTATGCTACAAAGGCGAGTGCCTTTCTTTTTTGTCTTTACCTTGTACTCGGGTATCTCCGTTTGCACTTTCCAGTATGCCATTCAGTAGTAGCAAAGACAACATAATAAGCGAACGTCCACATTGTGCCGGTGATATTTGGGCATTTTTCTGCCTATGTTTGCTGTACATCCCTGTTGTCCTCGGTACCGTTATCCGTCCTCCCGTTCGTCGCTCGCACTGATTCCCCTCGCTCTCTCTGCTTTGACTCCGGAGCGGCGCACGCATCAAAACAAGAAATGGATCTGATTAAGACCGCGAGCCCAACCCCAGCCCCAGCCCCTGTTTCCCGGTTGTCAGAAAGATGCGCTTAGGTAAAATGACCGGCTTAATTGTCCATCAAAAAGTATCTTCAGTTGAAAGGATGTCTGTCGGTTATAATTCATCATATGAAATTTGTGCATGAGTCCATGGATTATATTAGGAACATGTAAACGTGTCTAGATAAAACATACATGTGTTGAGCCGCTCATACAAAGGGGCGGCAGCGTTGGGCCAGTAACCGAAAGGTTGCTGGATCGAATCCCCCGAGCTGACAAGGTAAAAATATGTCGTTCTGCCCCTGAACAAGGCAGTTAACCCACTCTTCCCCGGTAGGCCATTATTGTAAATAAGATTTTGTTCTTAACATACTTGCCTCGTTAAATAAAATATACCATACAACAACCAAGTAATCCATTGATGATGTCTATTTAGTGAGTCAGATAGCCAGAGTTTGACCCACTAGGATTGACCAAGCAAGTAAATAGGCATAGATTCAGACCCATTAAGTTTGAACTATTGAACTATTGATCTGTGGGCAAAGGCATTATCTATAGCTATAGCTAAGGCCCACACGCAATTTAATCACCAACTCAAATCATGTTTATCTGCCAAAGAAACAGAGAAAGAAGAAAACAAGATATCTCAATCCTATGAGAATAAGCCTTACTATGTTAGAATAAGCCTTATGATATGAGAATAAGCCTTATGATATGAGAATAAGCCTTACTATGTTAGAATAAGCCGTATGATGTTAGAATAAGCCTTACTATGTTAGAATAAGCCTTATGATATGAGAATAAGCCTTATGATATGAGAATAAGCCTTACTTTGTGAGAATAAGCCTTATGATATGAGAATAAGCCTTATGATATGAGAATAAGCCTTACTATGTTAGAATAAGCCTTATGATATGAGAATAAGCCTTATGATATGAGAATAAGCCTTACTTTGTGAGAATAAGCCTTATGATATGAGAATAAGCCTTATGATATGAGAATAATCCTTACTATGTTAGAATAAGCCTTATAATATGAGAATAAGCCTTACTATGTGAGAATAAGCCTTATGATATGAGAATAAGCCTTACTATGTGAGAATAAGCCTTATGATATGAGAATAAGCCTTACTATGTTAGAATAATCCTTATAATATGAGAATAAGCCTTACTATGTGAGAATAAGCCTTATGATATGAGAACAAGCCTTATGATATGAGAATAAGCCTTACTATGTTAGAATAAGCCTTATGATATGAGAATAAGCCTTATGATATGAGAATAAGCCTTATGATATGAGAATAAGCCTTACTCTGTGAGAATAAGCCTTATGATATGAGAATAAGCCTTACTGTGTTAGAATAAGCCTTATGATATGAGAATACGCCTTATGATATGAGAATAAGCCTTATGGTATGAGAATAAGCCTTACTCTGTGAGAATAAGCCTTATGATATGAGAATAAGCCTTATGATATGAGAATAAGCCTTACTATGTTAGAATAAGCCGTATGATATGAGAATAAGCCTTATGATATGAGAATAAGCCTTATGATATGAGAATAAGCCTTATGATATGAGAATAAGCCTTCCTTTGTGAGAATAAGCCTTATGATATGAGAATAAGCCTTATGATATGAGAATAAGCCTTATGATATGAGAATAAGCCTTACTCTGTGAGAATAAGCCTTATGATATGAGAATAAGCCTTACTCTGTGAGAATAAGCCTTATGATATGAGAATAAGCCTTACTCTGTGAGAATAAGCCTTATGATATGAGAATAGCCTTACTCTGTGAGAATAAGCCTTATGATATGAGAATAAGCCTTACTCTGTGAGAATAAGCCTTATGATATGAGAAAAAGCCTTACTATGTTAGAATAAGCCTTACTATGTGAGAATAAGCCTTACTCTGTTAGAATAAGCCTTATGATATGAGAATAAGCCTTATGATATGAGAATAAGCCTTATGATATGAGAATAAGCCTTACTTTGTGAGAATAAGCCTTATGATATGAGAATAAGCCTTATGATATGAGAATACGCCTTATGATATGAGAATAAGCCTTACTCTGTGAGAATAAGCCTTATGATATGAGAATAAGCCTTACTCTGTGAGAATAAGCCTTATGATATGAGAAAAAGCCTTACTCTGTGAGAATAAGCCTTATGATATGAGAATAAGCCTTACTATGTTAGAATAAGCCTTATGATATGAGAATAAGCCTTATGATATGAGAATAAGCCTTATGATATGAGAATAAGTCTTACTCTGTGAGAATAAGCCTTATGATATGAGAATAAGCCTTATGATATGAGAATAAGCCTTACTATGTTAGAATAAGCCTTATGATATGAGAATAAGCCTTACTCTGTGAGAATAAGCCTTACTATATGAGAATAAGCCTTACTCTGTGAGAATAAGCCTTATGATATGAGAATAAGCCTTACTCTGTGAGAATAAGCCTTATGATATGAGAAAAAGCCTTACTCTGTGAGAATAAGCCTTAAGATATGAGAATAAGCCTTACTATGTGAGAATAAGCCTTACTCTGTTAGAATAAGCCTTATGATATGAGAATAAGCCTTACTATGTTAGAATAAGCCTTATGATATGAGAATAAGCCTTACTATATGAGAATAAGCCTTATGATGTGAGAATAAGCCTTACGATATGAGAATAAGCCTTACAATATGAGAATAAGCCTTATGATGTGAGAATAACCCTTACGATATGAGAATAAGCCTTACGATATGAGAATAAGCCTAAGCCGTACGATATGAGAATAAGCCTTACGATATGAGAATAAGCCTTACGATATGAGAATAAGCCTTATGATGTGAGAATAAGCCTTACGATATGAGAATAAGCCTTACAATATGAGAATAAGCCTTACAATATGAGAATAAGCCTTACTCTGTGAGAATAAGCCTTATGATATGAGAATAAGCCTTATGATATGAGAATAAGCCTTACTATGTTGCGATGAAGAACATGTTGTTGGTTTTGTAGGCATCTGAGAGGCTTGAAGGAAGGACACATTGCTTCTGGGCGATTTGAAGTCACAACTTGCCTTATGATGTGAGAATAAGCCTTATGATATGAGAATAAGCCTTTTGATATGAGAATAAGCCTTACTCTGTGAGAATAAGCCTTATGATATGAGAATAAGCCTTACACTATGAGAATAAGCCTTACTCTGTGAGAATAAGCCTTATGATATGAGAATAAGCCTTACAATATGAGAATAAGCCTTATGATGTGAGAATAAGCCTTTTGATAGGAGAATATGCCTTATGATGTGAGAATAAGCCTTATGATATGAGAATAAGCCTTATGATATGAGAATAAGCCTTACTCTGTGAGAATAAGCCTTATGATATGAGAATAAGCCTTATGATATGAGAATAAGCCTTACTATGTTGCGATGAAGAACATGTTGTTGGTTTTGTAGGCATCTGAGAGGCTTGAAGGAAGGACACATTGCTTCTGGGCGATTTGAAGTCACAACTTGTCACGGTCTGACCATCGTTCGTATGTGTTTTCCTTGTTTTAGTGTTGGTCAGGAAGTGAGCTGGGTGGGCATTCTATGTTGTGTGTCTGGTTTGTCTATTTCTATGTTTGGCCTGATATGGTTCTCAATCAGAGGCAGGTGTTAGTCATTGTCTCTGATTGGGAACCATATTTAGGTAGCCTGTTTTGTGTTGGGTTTTGTGGGTGATTGTCCTTAGTGTCTTGATGTCCTTGTCCTTGTGCTGTGTGTATGTGCACCAGTATTAGGCTGTTTCGGTTTTCGCTACGTTTATTGTTTTGTAGTTTTGTATTTAGATTCGTGTTACGTTTGTTCATTAAACATGGATCGCAATCTACACGCCGCATTTTGGTCCGACTCTCCTTCACCACAAGAGAACCGTTACACAACTAGATCCCATTACTTTATATATGTACAGTATATGAATTATTTGTGAACATTTGCATAAATTCAGTAATATAAAATGGAAAATGAATAATACATTGGAAAATGCCATTTGTGAAGTGGGGTGCCATTTCCAAACACTTTGAATAATCCACCTTGAATATTTAGTATGGTTGAAAGATAGAAACTGGACATGTAGCAAGCCTTTTAAATGAAAGATTTGACCTCCTCTTGTCATTGGGCTGTATCGAGCAGTCCCAATCAAGAAGTAATAATCTCTGATATAGCTAATGATGAATCCCTGTGTCGCATATCCTACACTGTTGTTGGATTTTCCTACATTTCTCTTGACTACAATGAAGAAGTCCAATCCTTCTCCCATGGTGTTTTCTAACTGTTTTTCACCCCCAGTGACTCTAAAACATTAACGTATAGAGCCCCACGGTGGAGGTGTCATAATACCCATAAATCCCGGTGGTCAAACAGGGAAAGGGTCCCAATAGTTTTTCCACCATTCATTTTTTCCAGTAGGGAAATTTACGAAACCCTTAAAATAAGGGCTGTGTTTCATGTAGGCTTACACTGGCATGACATTATGACAACCGTGTAAATCTCTCTCAGACAAGGTGAGTTTTATCTAAATATTCAGCTCTATTTACTCCCAGATTCTAAAATGTTAATTAGCATCAAAGTAGACATCATGCAAGACTACAAATCCCATCAAAGTAGACATCATGCAAGACTACAAATCCCATCAAAGTAGACATCATGCAAGACTACAAATCCCTTCAAAGTAGACATCATGCAAGACTACAAATCCCATCAAAGTAGACATCATGCAAGACTACAAATCCCATCAAAGTAGACATCATGCAAGACTACAAATCCCTTCAAAGTAGACATCATGCAAGACTACAAATCCCATCAAAGTAGACATCATGCAAGACTACAAATCCCATCAAAGTAGACATCATTCAAGACTACAAATCCCTTCAAGCTCCTACACATCATCTCTAGCTGACACCGGCTGGCTTCCGGGTTGGATGTTAAGTGTTAAAGTGTTGGTGTTAAGAAGCAGTGCGGCTTGGTTGGGTTGCATGGCTCTTGACCTTCGTCTCTCCCGAGCCCGTACGGGAGTTGTAGCGATGAGACAAGACAGTAACTACTAATAATTGGATACCATGAAATTGGGCAGAAAAAGGGGGTAAAGAAAAACAACTTTGCTAACAGGTATTGTGTCAATTTAAAACTTGCACTAGACAGTTCACAGAATTGCCCATTTAAAGAAAGGTAGCAATTTATTCCATCTTACATTTAGCTAACATTAGATAGTTAATCCAGAGATTCTTACCTATGCCTCGATTCTGCAGTCTCGTCCAGATCATCATTGCATTTGTAGTTCTTTATGACAGCCACATTAGCAACTAATTTTCATTTCATTTTTTGGGAGGGGGTAAATACAAAAATGAATGGATGAATGAATGAACTATTTCCTTGTTTTACCGCTAGGTTTTATGGGTATTATGACTCATACTGGGGTACTCTATTGTATTTTCTTACCATCCACTATCTAGCAGAAATAAAATGAAATCCCAGTGCCTGAAACACTCCAAAAAGCTATCTATTTCCCCAGAGCATTAAATGACATCACAGTACCCGATCCACTCCAAAAAGCTATCTGTTTCCCCAGAGCATTAAATGACATCACAGTACCCGATCCACTCCAAAAAGCTATCTGTTTCCCCAGAGCATTAAATGACATCACAGTACCCGATCCACTCCAAAAAGCTATCTGTTTCCCCAGAGCATTAAATGACATCACAGTACCCGATCCACTCCAAAAAGCTATCTATTTCCCCAGAGCATTAAATGAAATCCCAGTACCCGATCCACTCCAAAAAGCTATCTGTTTCCCCAGAGCATTAAATGACATCACAGTACCCGATCCACTCCAAAAAGCTATCTGTTTCCCCAGAGCATTAAATGACATCACAGTACCCGATCCACTCCAAAAAGCTATCTGCTTCCCCAGAGCGTTAAGATCATGTGCTTGCCAGCTGCTAAACTAAAACCTATTATAACCATAGATCTGTCCCAAATTGCACCCTATTCCCTGTGTAGTGCACTGCTTTTGACCAGGGCCTAGGTATAAAATAAAATAAATAGTGCACTAAATAGGGAATAGGGTGCCATTTAGGATGCAGCCCATGCCTGCCAGTACCAGCACTCCAAACACGTTACCAGGCCAGAGAGGTAGTGTATAAGAAGGTGGCCACAAACATTGTCTCTTTTCCCCTTCCCTGACACCGTTGTCAAACGGTTCATTGTCACGCTCACGCTCTTCTACTCCAGGATTACGGCTTTAAAATTTAGACTTCCCACCCTGACGGATGTAAATGCACCTCATCTGGAACACATATTTCTGCCGGCCACACAACCCCCTGTGATGCTTTAAAGCCCAGCTTATGGGGAAGTTGGACGTGGCGTTTGTTCATTTGGTTATCACACGGACGAGTTGTTCTTTTGTGTTTGCCTGAGTTCATATTTCTCTGGTTATTGTTAAACACTTGTTTCATTTGAAAGGTCAAGGGGCTTAAGACTTAAAAGGGGAGCAAATCCCTTGGACTATACACAAAGCATATGGAGAGAAAAGGTTGGTTCAAAAGGACCTCAGAAAAAAAGGATGGTATAAATGAGTCGATATAGACTGGTCTCGGGAAAGGAAAGCCTCTATATTATCCTACACTAGAGATAGCGTATCTGTTAAAGAAAAACACAAAAAAACTATTGACTCTACCTTCCAAGTGTCAACTTCTTATTCTATAACATGAAAATGGAAAATCCAGACTTCATCCAGTCTCTCTGAACAGAGCTGGGCTTCTGCTTTTCTTTGGTGCAGTTTTATGGCATTCAGTCACTGTCATGATTAAAATCAGAGGGCTGGGAGAAAGCTAAAGAGAGAGGGGAGATGTCGGTGTGCTTTCTCAGATATGCAATCGACTTCAAGCACATTTCACAATACTCTACCCTCCACCTCTGTCGACTCCAACAAATACCTTTCATACAATATCACTGCTTTTATTGATTAGTCCAGCAGTGGCTTGAAAGTAAATGTAGTGGATAGTGAAAAGACAAGGTTGTGAAATAAATCGCTTCCCATACAGACACATTGTACTGTATATACAAAATACCCATTTAAATGATTAGATTTGGCTATTTCTTCCACACTCGTTGCTGGCAGGTGTATAAAATCGAGCACACGGCAATGCAATCTCCATAGACAAACACTGGCAGTAGAATGGCCTCACTGAAGAGATCAGTGACTCTCAACCAGGCACCGTCATAGGATAGCACCTTTCCAACAAGTCAGTTCGTCATATTTCTGCCCTGCTAGAGCTGCCTCGGTCAACTGTAAGTGCTGTTATTGTGAAGTGGAAACGTCTTGGAACAACAATGGCTCAGCCATGAAGTGGTAGGCCACACAATCTCACAGAACAGGACTGCCGAGTGCTGAAGCACATGGCGTGTAAAAATCCTCTGTCCTCGGTTGCAACGCTCGCTACCGAGTTCCAAACTGCCTCTGGAAGCAACGTCAGTGCAAGAACTGTTCGTCAGGGGGCTTCATAAAATGGCTTTCCATGGCCGAGCAGCCCACACATAAGCCTAAGATCCCTTGACATTGCTCATGGTGTCGGCTGGAGAAGTTTGCCGCCATTGGACTCTGGAGCAGTGGAAACGCTTTCTCTAGAGTGATGAATCACGCTTCACCATCTGGCAGTTAGACGGACAAATCTGGATTTGTCAGATGCCAGGAGAACGCTATCTGGCCGAATGCATAGTGACAACTGTAAAGTTTGGTGGAGGAGGAATAATGTTCTGGGGCTGATTTTCATGGTTTGGGCCCCTTAGTTCCAGTGAATGCAAATCTTAACACTACAGCATACAATGACATTCTAGATGATTCTGTGCTTCCAACTTTGAGGCAACAGTTTGGATAAGGCCCTTTCCTGTTTCAGCAAGACAATTTCCCAGTGCACAAAGCGAGGTCCCGTACAGAAAGGGTTTGTCGAGATCGGTGTGGAAGAACTTGACTGGCCTGCACAGAGCCCTGACTTCAACCCCATCGAACACCTTTGGGATGAATTAGAACAGCAACCATGAGCCAGGCCTAATCGTCCAACTTCAGTGCCCAACCTCACTAATGCTTTTGTGGCTGAATGGAAGCAAGTCCCTGCAGCAATGTTCCATCATCTATTGGTTATCCTTCCCAGAAGAGTGGAGGCTGTTATAGCAGCAAAGGGGACCAACTCCATTTTAATGCCCATGATTATGGACTGAGATGTTCGACGAGCAGGTGTCCACATACTTTTGGTTATATAGTGTATGTTACACAGACATTGCAGAGAATTAATCTGGTATGATTACAACCTAATCTTTATTTGAACTAGTAATCTTCACTAGATGAGTCCTCGGGAATGATGAAAAGAAAGTCTGGTTCTTTCCACACACACACACACACACACACACACACACACACACACACACACACACACTAAGACTTGAAATTAACGATGTCATTCTCCTTTCAAAGCATAGTTTCTCTTTATTGCAGAGCTCAGATTGGCTGTGCAGTTGAAAGTTGGCGTATAAAATAAATTATTTTTATTACCTTGTTGCTGCTGTAGTTTGTGTTCTTCAAGGACCCTGGTGTTAAATACTAGTGCATCATCATCGTTCGCTGACTACCCCGCTCTTAACCAACCAACCAACCACACACACACAAACACACACACGCAGAGACACACAATCCCCCCCCCCATATAGGAGCCTGGTGACTGATTGATCGGGGTGGGGCGGGGTCTAGAAGTCTGGTGACTGATTGATCGGGGGGTTCTAGAAGTCTGACTGATTGATTGATTGAGTCTGGTGACTGATTGATTGGGGTTCTAGAAGTCTGGTGACTGATTGATCGGGGGGGTCTAGAAGTCTGGTGACTGATTGATGGGGGGGTTCTAGAAGTCTGGTGACTGATTGATTGGGGGGTTCTAGAAGTCTGGTGACTGATTGATCGGGGGGTCTAGAAGTCTGGTGACTGATTGATCGGGATTGTCTTGACTGATTGATGGGGGTTCTAGAAGTCTGGTGACTGATTGATTGGGGCGTTCTAGAAGTCTGGTGACTGATTGATCGGGGGGTCTAGAAGTCTGGTGACTGATTGATCGGGGGGTTCTAGAAGTCTGGTGACTGTTTTCTTGGAAACCTAAGGGAGAGAGTTTGTGTACATTTTGTCAATATATACCATTTTTAGCATTTTACCCTACAAACCTTTTGTTTTACTAATTAACTATTGATTTAGCTTATTATTACAGTCGAATAGTTTGAATCCAGCACGTTTTCAAGACCTCAAGTTGGCGGTTGGTTTTTGGTTAGCTAGCTAGCTAAAGTTAGCTGGCTAGCATTAGCATAAATCTCAAACTTCTTTTGATTTGATTATGCCTATTGTTCGGAGGTTGGGGATGGAGAGAAGCCGGTGTAGAGCGATGACAGATGACCATGACTGTATGGAGGACTAAGTTATAAGACTTCTCCTAAATTACCATTGAAGTATGATGTGCTTTCTAGCGGCCAAATGGGGGCTGCAATTTGGTAGGAGCTAGCTAGCTACTAGTCCAGCAGCTAGTAGAAAAACTCTAACTTCATCTCTACTACAGAAGGTGTGGATTGTGAGACAACGTGATGACGGCGTGCTACCAGCAGCTGCCTTCTCTCCCCTTTGACCTCCTCAACCAAGCCATGAACTTTCTCAACCTTCAGTCTCTTGACCGATGACCTCATAATGATTCATGTTGTTGTTTTTAGAACAGTTGTTGTTGTTGTTGCTTTACAGCGCTTTAAATAAATGATGATTATTAGTGTATGTTTTTATTGGGGAACCTATAACAACGCAAAGCTTTTTTTTATTGTCAGAGATACAACATGTTCTCTCACTGACATAGTACTTTTTGTAAATAATTCAACACTACGAAGATATCACATTCCGCTGAATAGCTTTAGTAGACAATTTCCATATTGTTTTGTCCTTTATTCCCCTTAAATGCAGGCATTATTTTTATATTGTCTCTTCAATGCTTTGGGTCGAGTTTTGACAGTTTTTTTTATTATCCTTGAACACAGAACAAAGAGTCTACTAAGGACTTTAAGCGCCTGACGCCACGGCGACAACTGCCACTGCTTTCGACGACAACAACAACAACCCAAAATCCAATTCAGTAATGTGGCGTTGCTAATTTTATGACAGGAATGCCTCTTTTACTAAATTGCCAAACAGCCTGCTCTGTGAGGCTGGGGATGGGATAAATGTATATGTCAAGTTTGTTATGAAGCGTAGCCTAACTGGGTAAAAGGAAATTGCCGGAGCCCAGACTCCATAGTAGGGCCTGGAGGGTAGAGTGAGAGAGAGAGTGAGGGGGGGGAGAGCGAGAGGGAGAGAGAGAGGGAGA
>NC_088403.1:64113509-64316009 GCF_034236695.1 Oncorhynchus nerka
CCCTCTCTCACTGCCACACGCCTCCATCTCTCACTGCCACACACCTCCCTCTCTCACTGTCACACGCCTCCCTCTCTCACTGCCCTCTCTCACTGCCACACGCCTCCCTCTCTCACTGTCACACGCCTCACTCTCTCACTGCCACACGCCTCCCTCTCTCACTGCCACACACCTCCCTCTCTCACTGCCACACGCCTCCCTCTCTCACTGCCACACGCCTCCCTCTCTCACTGCCACACGCCTCCCTCTCTCACTGTCACACGCCTCCTTCTCTCACTGCCACACGCCTCCCTCACTCACTGCCCTCTCTCACTGCCACACGCCTCCCTCTCTCACTGCCACACGCCTCCCTCTCTCACTGCCACACACCTCCCTCTCTCACTGCCACACGCCTCCCTCTCTCACTGTCACACACCTCCCTCTCTCACTGCCACACGCCTCCCTCTCTCACTGTAACACGCCTCCCTCTCTCACTGTCACACGCCTCCCTCTCTCACTGCCACACGCCTCCCTCTCTCACTGCCCTCTCTCACTGCCACACGCCTCCCCTCTCCTGCCCTCTCTCACTGTCACACGCCTCCCTCTCTCACTGTCACACGCCTCCCTCTCTCACTGCCACACGCCTCCCTCTCTCACTGCCCTCTCTCACTGCCACACGCCTCCCTCTCTCACTGCCCTCTCTCACTGCCACACGCCTCCCTCTCTCACTGCCCTCTCTCAAAGTCACACGCCTCCCTCTCTCACTGCCCTCTCTCACTGCCACACGCCTCCCTCTCTCACTGTCACACGCCTCCCTCTCTCACTGCCACACGCCTCCCTCTCTCACTGTCACACGCCTCCCTCTCTCACTGTCACACGCCTCCCTCTCTCACTGCCACACGCCTCCCTCTCTCACTGTCACACGCCTCCCTCCCTCACTGCCCTCTCTCACTGCCACACACCTCCCTCTCTCACTGTCACACGCCTCCCTCTCTCACTTCCAATTCCTGACAGAAATTATTTTTTATATAAGTTAATTAAGAGGAGTAAAGGCAGTGATAAGAGCCTTCTAGTCAGCCTCTCTAGTACAGTAATTGCATTTTGCACCCTGGTATTTGAAGCTGGGGGTCATCGTGTATCAGAGGACCACACACTAAGAAGATAAGACACCTAATTATGCTACAGGGCAAAGATGGCGGCAGGCCAATTGGCTAACAAATTACAGGAAGCGTATGTGTGTGAGTCTCAAATGTCTACTCCCTTATTGATTCTTTAATAACTTAACCTATATGCTTCCTAAGGTGGTAGCTTGGGAAATAAAAAATGGCTTTTCAGAGCAGTGTTTATTATGTTTTACTACACAGAATCTGAGTAAAAATTCATAAGAGGGAGATTGGATTTGAGAGGAATATTTCTGTCAGGAGGTGGGCCTGGTCTACACAGTAGTAGCAGTGTAGTGTTATAAGTAAGTGAGCTTTTATTTCAGCACAATAGTCATGCATGGAAAACCATTTGGAAAATTAGGCCCATAATAGAAATAAACATGGCTGTAAATCCCTAACTTTCCAGTCATGTGCGATATCTTTTTACTGGCAATATAAAACACATTTTATGGATGGAGAGGGAGGGAGCTTGGGAAGGAAACAGACAGCCATGTTCATGCGAAAAGTAGCTTTCTCTTCAATTACCTTTCCCTGAGTGAATCCAATCTGACTGAAATTGACAAAGGGAACAAGCTGCACATCTCCAGCCGTGTAAATGTTAATATTGGGAGTATTAAAGCAGAACACTCCTGGCTGGCATCGCCGTCACAGTCTTGCAGGTTTGAATCTGCGCCTGACCATTGTGATCGATCTCAGCCGGGTTTGATTACAGCACTGATTGGACTCAGCGGGGTAATGGTGTTCTGTCCAATAAGATCGAAGGCAAATGAGTTTGCTGGTGTGAAAAAGCCAAGATGGATAATTCATATCCCATTAAAAAATATATATCCCAATGCTGCATCATTTCCATCATATTTACCTACCACTATGATGAAAGAAGAGAAAGATGACTGAAGTTATAACCCAGCTAACACTTATACGGAGAGAGAACGTTTTTGTTGTGTTACCCGTAATGTTAGTTTGACCCTATTGATGATGTGTTGATTATGACTGAACACCTCTGAAGTTATAACCCAGCTAACACTTATACGGAGAGAGAACGTTTTTGTTGTGTTACCCGTAATGTTCCCCAGATGTTTGAGTGTCCAGTTTTCCTTTAGGTAGGAGAACATTCTGGGTACGTTAGCAAAAAACCTCCTGACGCATGGCTTTCGACCTTCGTCTCTCCCGAGCCCGTACCGGAGTTGTAGCGATGAGACAAGATAGTAATTACTAACAATTGGATACCACGAAATTGGGGAGAAAAAGGGGGGAAAAATCATTTAAAAAACTCCTGAGAACCTATGTAGAATGTTTAAGCGTTAGAGTTAGGAGAACATTCACTAAATGCCAAACAGAATTGATCCAGAACGTGGTTGCCATGTTTTCAGAATTATCCAATATAAATGTTTCATGAGAACATTGCAAGTACATTCATGTGTCCAGTTTTCTGAGGGTTAGGAGACTAATTCCATCAGCATACCACCAAACTTGTCCAGAACATGGTTGCTATGTTCTCAAAATATAAGATATTCATATTTCAGACACATTAACGTGTCCAGTTTTCTGAGGGTTAGGAGACTAATTCCATCATCGTCCCACCAAACTTGTCCAGAACATGGTTGCCATGTTCTCAAAATATAAGATATTCATATTTCAGACACATTAACGTGTCCAGTTTTCTGAGGGTTAGGAGACTAATTCCATCAACATCCCATTAGACATTTAAATTGTTATTTATTTTAAGGGCGAATGTTCTCACAGAAGCATTTACATTTTAGTCGTTTAACAGACTCTCTTGTCCAGAGGAAAATACACTTAGTGATTACGTACATCGTCTTATTTATTTACCAGGTCCCCCGTGGGAATCAAACCCACAACCCTGGCATTGCTAACACCATGCTCTACCAAATGAGCTACACAGAACATGGTTGACAAATTCTCAGAATATAATCATGTTCTAGACACATTTGAAGAACATTCGCGTGTATCAGTCACCTTCATCACAGCACCCCCGTAGTACTGTGGCCAAGTCAATCAATGGTCTTACTGGTGAACCAATCATCTATTCACGGCTCTTTGTTTTTGTCGGCAAGGTTAGGGACACTCACAAACAATTATTTTAAGGTATTTGACATATTTGTCACACTTTGCCTACATTGTGCATGTTCATTTATACAGTGATTATTATTCCACATGTCCTCCTCTGTGATTTTAGCTCACAACCTCTTGGTTCAATGATTCCAATCGTCTTGCCATTCCACCATGTACGTGTCACTTAATATGACTATTTTCTTATCGTTGATTTTATTGACTTATTTCAGCCATTTTAGGGCTTTTTGTATAGTTGATGAATGTTGGTGGGGCATATAACCCTGTTTCAATGACACTCCTGAATCACGATCATCAGTAAAAATCATTTTTCTTGAGTGCGCTTTTAACAGAGCTGAGATTTACATCACTACGATAAATAAAATATGAACTGATTAACCGACACAGACGTGGCAGCAGAAAGCCTGGAATGAGTTCAAATCCCAGGTGAGGACGCGCTGAATATTAAATGAACAGACATCATGTCATTATGAATGTGAAAGTGTGTCAAATATGTAAGTTGAAAACTTACAGGCCCTGATTGTTCACCAATCAGGGCCTTAATATGTAAGTTGAAAACACTGTATGTTAAAGGCATTGTGTGTGAGTGTCTGTTACCATGCCAACAGACAAAGAGCTGATTGTTCACCAATCAGGGCCTTAATATGTAAGTTGAAAACACTGTATGTTAAAGGCATTGTGTGTGAGTGTCTGTTACCGTGCCAACAGACAAAGAGCTGATTGTTCACCAATCAGGGCCTTAATATGTAAGTTGAAAACACTGTATGTTAAAGGCATTGTGTGTGAGTGTCTGTTACCGTGCCAACAGACAAAGAGCTGATTGTTCACCAATCAGGGCCTTTAATAGCCTTGGCCACAGGAACAAGGGCTAACGTCTAATGAAACCATTTTTCTTTTTTACATTTCTTTGGGTCCTGACAACTGAAACACAGAAATGCTCCTGCAACGTTCCCGTGAAAACGTGTCTAGAACATCCATATCTTATATTCTGAGAACATGGCAACCATGTTCTGGCTATGTTCTGTTTGACGTTAAGGGAACGGTCTCTCGGAAACAGTCCCTGTACATCACTGGAGCATTCCTATGAGAAGGTTATAGGGTAACAACAAAACGAGACCCTTAAGGGAACGTTCTATAAGGTTGTGGAAACGCTTGTTGTTAGCTGGGAAGAAAGAGATGCTTTTCTATGAATTAAATAAGAATTAGGGTAGGCCTTAGCTAGTATCTCTGAGTGACCCTACCAGTGGGACCAAAGTGTGGTTCAACAAGACACCTGAGGCTGATCACTTGACCTTTATGTCAACGACACATGGGCTGATGTCATTGAGCTGCGGTGCTGATTTATAAGGCCTCGTGAGCCATTCTCTGGCCTAAAAATAGATTAGAGCGTCTATTCAGTGTATTGTCACGATGAGCGATATGGTACTTTCGATTCAACAATTGATACTGTACCAGATTAATGTTTGTTTGGTGAGTACCAAGTTCCATACCAGTCTGCCTATTTCTAAAGACAAAATGAACAAAAATATAAAATATAAACGCAACATGCAACAACAATTTTACTGAGTTATAGCTCATATAAGGACATCAGTACAATTGAAATAAATTCATTAAGGCCTTAATCTATGGATTTCACATGACTGAGTAGAGGCGCAGCCCTGGATGGGCAGCCAGGCCCAGCCAATTAGAATTTGTTTTTCCCCACAAAAGACAGAAATACTCCTCAGTTTCATCAGCTGTCCAGGTGGCTGGTCTCAGACGATTCCGCAACTGAATAAGACAGATGTGGAGGTCCTGGACTGGTGTGATTTACAGGTGGTCTGTGGTTGTGAGGCAAGTTGGACATACTGCCAAATTCTCTAAAATGACATTGGAGGCAGCTTATGGTAGAGACATTAACATTAAATTCTCTAGCATCAGCTCTGGTGGACATTCCTGCAGTCAGCATGCCAATTGCACGCCCCCTCAGAAAATCTGTGGCATTGTGTTGTGTGACAAAACTGCACATTTTAGAGTGGGCTTTTATTGTCCCCAGCACAAGGCGCACCAGTGCAATGATCATGCTGTTTAATCAGCTTCTTGATATGCCACACCTGTCAGGTTGTGGAATTATCTTGGCAAAGGAGAAATGCTTACTAACAGGGATGTAAACAAATTATGTGCACATAATTTGAGAGAAAAAAGCTTTTTGTGCGTATGGAAAAATGTCTGGTATCTTTTATTTCAGCTCATCAAACCAACACTTTACATGTTCCGTTTATATTTTTGTTGAGTATTTTTAGGAAATCTTAGTTCCAGACACCCTCCTGTGGCCATAAAAAAGCATTGCAGTATCTGCAAGAGTGGTCGGGTTCAAAGTTCAGAGACATTGCGCATGCGTACAATGCGAAGAACATCATGGGTCACGTCTGACGTTGGATCAACTAGATACGTTGCTACATTTATAAACTAGCTATATATTTTTTTTTTATCACAGACATGACACGTTAACTCTGCACTTTTCATATTTTGTACTGTTAGCTAGACATATTTGACTACATTGTTTAGCGTCACCTGAAAGAAAGAAATCATGACTGCCAACGAGGATCAAGAGGTAATATCTGGTGATGCTAAACAGCGCGCTAGTTAGCTAACAGGGCTAACAGAGCTGGCTAGCAGTGATGTACGAAGGCTGAACTGTTAAGTTTTCGACAAAAAACAAAGTGTCATGAACGAAGTACTAGCATTACCGTAGTCAGTGGATGTTTGTCTAGTTAGCTAACTGAAGAACTAGGCTAGTTTTGCCTAGTTAGCTAACTGAAGAACTAGGCTAGTTTTAGCCACACCACCAGTTAGCCAACGATAGCTCTGAGTAGTGTGAGTCAGTACACTGAATCTCCTTAGATAGCTAACGTATTTATATTGAACAAAAAATATGAACCCGACATGAAAAGTGTTGGTCGAATGTTTCAAGATCTGAAATAAAATGTCCCAGATATTTTCCATACGCACAAAAAGCTTATTTCTCTCAAATGTGCACACATTTGTTTACATCCCTGTTAGTAAGCATTTCTCCTTTGCCAAGATAATCCATCCACCTGACAGTTGTTATCGATCAACAATTTGATTAAACAGCATGATCATTACACAGGGGCACCTTATGCTGGGGACAATAAAAGGCCACTCTAAAAGGTGCAATTTTGTCACACAATGCCACAGATGTCTCAAGTTTTGAGGGAGCGTGCAATTGGTATGCTGATTGCAGGAATGTCCACCAGTGCTGTTGCCAGATAATTGAATGTTAGTTTCTCTACCATGAACCGCCTCCTACATTGTTTTAGAGTATTTGGCAGTATGTCCAATCGGCCTCACAACCACAGACCACCTGTAACCACGCCAACCCAGAACTTCCACATCCGGCTTCTTCACCTGCGGGATCATCAGAGACCAGCCACCTGGACAGCTGATGAAACTGTAGGTTAGCACCACCAAAGAATTACGGGCAGAAACCGTCTCAGGGAAGCTCATCTGCGTGCTCGTCGTCCTCACCAGGGTCTTGACTTGACTGCAGATTGCCGTCGTAACGGACTACTGTGGGCCAATGCTCATCTTCGATGGCTACTGGCACGCTGGAGAAGTGTGTTCTCCATGGATGAATCCCGATTTCAACTGTACCGCGCAGATGGCAGACATGGCGTTGTGTGGGAGAGCGGTTTGCTCATGTCAACGTTGTGAACAGAGTGCCCCATGGTGGGGTTATGGTATGGACAAACATGAATGGCAATTTTAATGCACAGAGATACCGTGATGAGATCCTGAGGCCCATTGTCGTGCCATTTTATCCGCCGCCATCACCTCATGATAATGCACAGCCTCATGTCGCAAGGATCTGTACACAACTCCTGGAAGCTGAAAATGTCCCAGTTCTTCCATGGCCTACATACTCACCAGACATGTCACCCATTGAGCATGTTTGGGATGCTCTGGATCGACGTGTACGACAGCGTGTTCCTGTTTCCGCCAATACCCAGCAACTTCGCACAGCCATTGAAGAGGAGTGGGACAACATTCCACAGGCCACAATCAACAGCCTGATCAACTATATGAGAAGGAGATGTCGCGCTGCATGAGGCACACCAGATACTGATGGGATTTCTGATCCACCCCCCCCCCCCCCCCCTACCTTTTTTAAAGGTATCTGTGACGAACAGATGCATACCTGTATTCCCAGTAGTGTGAAATCCATAGATTAGGGCCTAATGAACTTATGAACTGCAACTCAGTAAAATCTTTGAAATTGTTGCATTTTTTGTTTTTGTTCTATATATTATCTAGCTACCTACTGTCTTTTATCCAGAATCAATGAATAACCTCTTTCTCTCTGTCTTCTGTCTCTCTCTGTCTCTCTCTCTCCCTGTCTCTCTCTGTCTTCTCTCTCTCTCACTTTGGTTACTGTTCCAGATGGAGTTAGAAGCCCTACGTTCGATATACGAGGGGGACGAGTGCTTCAAGGAAGTCAGCCCGGTTTCATTTCAGTTTAGGGTGAGTAGCTTGTTGATTGGAATGTGGCGCAGAATTTGTAGAGGTGAGATTCTCAATTGGGAAAACATCTGTCCAAAGAGAGTTCATCTTTGTCATATAGTGGGAGGAAATGAAGCATAGTGGTTAGAACAAGCAAGGAGGAGGCAAAGCCATGCAGGAGATCCTGTTGTGACATCCTGTTGGTGCGTTGTAGCATATTTCCATTGGGGAACTCCTCCTCTGAAGTAGTTATGTGCACCAACTCGATTCGACTTTGCACTCCTTCTAAACGACACAATTTTAAATATATATTTGTACTTTGGCAAAGCCTCAAGTCTATAACACTTAGTGCACTGTGTTGGGAACAGAAACATGTATTGAGATCAGATGTTTAATCGATGAGTGTGCAGAATGTCGGCCCAGTTCAACACAGTTCCATCCTCTCCAACTACCTCTCGACTGGACTTCCTCTCACTACCATATTTGGTGGTGAGAAAATGGTTCTAAAAGGATGCTTCAGTTTTATAGCCCCAGTGACATGTCTGGGTTACCCCTTCTGCCTGTGGTCCATCCTCTTCTCCTACGTGTTCCGGAAACGGATAAGGTGTGGCCATATCTAGGAGATTGTCAGTTTGTTAATAGGCGGCAGGAGGAGTTTTATTTAGTATTTATTTATCCTATGGCACAGGATGCTCAGGAATATCTTACTGCTGATGAATTTAAATCAGCCACATCCCCTTTGAACCAGCTGTTGTTGGGTGAAAAAAGCATTCACAGATTTAAAAATGATAAACTGCTTTAAAAATATATACATTTAGCCTCCCGGGTGGCGCAGTGGTGAAGGGCGCTGTACTGCAGTGCCAGCTGTGCCACCAGAGACTCTGGGTTCGCGCCCAGGCTCTGTCGTAATGCGGCCTTACCTTAAGGAATGAAGAATATGTACATAAAGATATATGAATGAGTGATGGTACAGAACGGCATAGGCAAGATGCAGTAGATGGTATTGGGTACAGTATATACATATGAGATGAGTAATGTAGGGTATGTAAACATATAAAGTGGCTAGTGATGCATTTTTCATCCATTTTTACATTATTAAAGTGGCTGGAGTTGAGTCAGTATGTTGGCAGCAGCCACTCAATGTTAGTGGTGGCTGTTTAACAGTCTGATGGCCTTGAGATAGAAGCTGTTTTTTCAGTCTCTCGGTCCCAGCTTTGATGCACCTGTACTGACCTCGCCTTCTGGATGATAGCGGGGTGAACAGGCAGTGGCTCGGGTGGTTGTTGTCTCCCAAACCTCTTCTTAGGCTCACCTGATTTCAGTTGGTTTACTAATCATCTGGGTAGTCAGGAAGAGGTTTGGGGAACACTGTGGAGGTGAATGAACGTTGTCTAACATCCCAAACCACTTCCCTTTCCAGATAGGAGAACAGGACGACTCCAAAGCGTTCATTCTGGATATTTCATGGCCTGAGATGTATCCTGAAACGGCACCTGAAATTTCTCTAGGTGGCTTTTTCAACAAAAAAATGTAAGTCACCGTTGGTTGACACTGTACAATACTTATTGTGGTTAGCCTCATTTATGTTACTACCATGCCATATTTGTAAAAAAAAAAAAAAAAAAATCAGTTAAGAACAAATTCTTATTTTCAATGGCGGCCTTGGAACAGTGGGTTAACTGCCTGTTCAGGGGCAGAACGACAGATTTGTACCTTGTCAGCTCGGGGGTTTGAACTTACAACCTTCCGGTTACTAGTCCAACACTCTAACCACTAGGCTACCCTGCTGCCCCATATGCCTAAGTTTGGGTCATGATCCACCAATGCAATGCAGCGAGTCTGTAAAGATACAAAATAACTTTAATGTATGAAGTTATCTAACTAATTCCTGAGGTAATTACATTGAGTTGGTCCTGTCCTCCGTGGCTCTTTTGGTAGGGCATGGCACGTGCAATGCCAGGATAGTGTGTTTTAGATTCCTCCTGGGGCCACTCCTACGGAAAATGTATGCACGCGAGACTTGACTGTAAGTCGTTTTTGGGTAAAAACACCAGCTAAATGGCTTTTTATTCTAAAAATGATTATTTTATCAGATCTTCAGAGACCAAGCAGCTGATCATCTCTGGGTTGGAGGAGCAGGTGGAGGCCAACCTGGGCACTGCCATGATGTACACCCTGTTCGAGTGGGCCAAAGACAACCAGGAAGCGCTGATGGAGAACCACCAGGCCGTGGTCACTGCCGTGGTCAGTGTGTTACACACACACACACACAACCACGCACACAACCACACACACACGCACACAACCACACACACACACACACACACACAACCACAGAAATAGAATGACTTGGAAAAGGACTTTCCGTTCAAGTCGGTTTAGTATTTCTATACACATTGTGCTCGTTAACCAGAGGTCACCTGTTTCCCCCCCCAGACACTGACATCCAACAGTGACCTCAACGCCCCAGCCAAGAAGAAAGAGAAGAAGGAACAGCTGACCAAATCACAGAAGAGGAAGATCACATGTAGAACTGGTAAGTGACTGAAATGACTTGAGTATTTACTTTTCCATCACAAATCACCTTTTTTTTTAAAAAGTCAAGGCTATTGATATTTAAACGGTGCTATTCACACTATACCGTTTCAACAGATAACAAGGGGGAGCTCCCCAGAGGCTGGGACTGGGTCGACGTCATCAAGGTATATTCGTTCAGTCTGTTCACGGCAGTTGATTTTGTGCTGACTATTTTTGTTGTCCTGTCTGATTTTTCATAAACGACAGCTTTTTCATAAGGCACCTTTGCTATTGATAGCACCTTTGCTATTGATAGCACCTTTGCTATTGATAGCACCTTTGCTATTGATAGCACCCTTGCTATTGATAGCACCCTTGTTGCCAATAGCACCCTTGTTGCCAATAGCACCCTTGTTGCCGCTAGCACCCGTGTTGCCGCTAGCACCATTGTTCATCATTTTAATTTCTGTCCTTTCTTGCATCTTCAACTTGTTGAACATGACACTCCAGCATGTAAGTACAATGGAAAAACTACATATTTCCCAATATACATTAAAAAAACATGCCCCATCTGAGCTTACTGTGGTTTCTAAATGCTTTTCTCTATATTATCGTTTTTCAGTTGAGCAGAACAGGCGGTAAAGAGGAAGACTAGAATGCCGTGGAGGAGGTGGAGAGGTCTCTGGTACTGCTTTTACCAGGAAGTGAAGTCTCCCGACCTCACTCAGACCACCTGACCTGGCCGCTGCTCCGTAGACTCCTTCCAGTCTGCCCCAAGACACCACACCCAAGATGGCCGCTTTTTCGCTCCAAGGGAAGACGGGGTCCCTCTACACCTGAACACAATCAATAGTTGTCAAAGCTGTCGTTTTGAGAGGGCGTCACACATACAGGTGGTTTAGTGTCATATCGGAAGGAGTTTAAAATGTGGCTTTATTTTTTATGAACTGTTTTCATTTGCTTGGAGGAGACCCCAAATGTGTGACTCATTTTGGTTTTAACGGTGGTGATGACGGTGGATTGCAGTGTGAGCTGCATTGAAACAACGAAAGCTTGTACGGGTGTGTGCTAGTATTTGTGCCGTCGGAAAAGGTCGAGGTGAGTGAATGGTGACTGGGTGGCAGTGTCATCTGTTTTCACTAGTACTGTATGCTTGTCAAAGTGGAATGATTTGGACCTCTTGTTACCATGAGCCAGACTTCCATGTACTGTCATCACTGCCAGGGAATTGAAAATCTGTCCACTTTGAGACCGGTTCAGTTGCTAGGCATCAGAGCTGTAAAACGTGCTTTACCAGGACTGTCAACGTATGGCTGTGTGACTTTAGGATCCTCAGTGTATCTGATGTACAGTGGTGTGGAACATAAACTCAACATGTTATGAAGGACACGACTGAATATGTGATACTGTGTCCCTTTAATTTAGAGATGTGCTGGAGAAACATTTTTTTTTTTTTTTATAAAAAATGATTATTACGATATTGTTCTTATATTTATTTTTAGCTTGTTCATGTTTCCCAACTAAAAATACACTCTGACATAATGTAGTGTATTTTATGTTCTGTTGTCGTTTTGATAAAGGGAAAAACACAGGGAAACGGCCTAATGTGAATACCAAATACTTTATCCCCTTGCACCAGTTTTGTGGGGGTATGATATTTGGTTCCCATGGCGATGTATCTGAATAGTATCTAGAGTGTAGAAAACATAGTAATGAATAGGAGGCCCGCCTGAAGCTTATTTTTCTACGTCATTAAAGCTACGTCCGAAAATAAACTTTACTTTCGAATATCCCGACGCATTCTTAAACCGAGGTGTAAGTAAAGAACTGTTAACTCTGTCCGTTTATTATGCGTTTATACGCACCGGGTCAGTGCGTCGCAGTTGGCTTACTATTAGTGGAACATGAACCATCACTCGGAACACCGCCCTGGACAACACTAATTGCCAAAGGAGTTGTCACTTCTCCAAACACAGTGGGACAGATGAAACTGTCAGCGTTGAATTGTGATGGTGGATGGTGAGCCATTGAAGCTTCGAGCGGGATAAGAAATAAATGCGCGACAGCCAGGATAGCCAATGAAGATGGGTGATTCTATCCTAGAATTAAGAAAAATGTGGACTTCTAATAACGGAATTGTCCCCAAAAAGAAGACAAGGAAAGTAAGTCCCCAACTATTTCGTTATTCCTGTGTGCGCTAATTTGCAATTATGGACACCTTGTAGCTTTCGTAAAAATGTGAACTAATTGTATAACTTTTTTTCTCACACCTTGTAGCTTTTATATTAAATTAACATGACTTACTATAACTGAACATAAATGTGTACCTCTTAATTAAGAGCTTCCTGTAATGTTAGGCTACAATTTTCCATTTTGTTCATAGGTGAAAGAAGTTGTAATATTTCCACTAATTTCCAATGGCTCTACTTCACTGCGTCGGGTGAGTTTAGGTGCCAGCTAGTCTCATAATATTCCATTAGATTATCTGCTCTCTTATCACCCAATTTGAGGGTTCAATTGTTCTACATAAGTCGTTTACATTGATTTTATAACCGTTATTAGTATCAGTTCACCCAGTGTTCCTTTCTCATTGGTAATGCGTCATAGCATCAGGACAGCAAAAACAAGAGAGCGACCATTCCCACATTCCAAAGACTCCAGGAGATGTTCTTTTCCGACTGTCGATCCGACCATGCCATTCTAGCGAAAAAGATTAGGTCCAATAAGGTAAGGTAATTGATCCAGTTTGAGTGACACGTGTTTAAACAATGAGTGGGTCTAATTCTGAATGCTGATAAAACTGCATTCCAGCCGGTGTCTATTCCACAAATTACCACCAGATAAATCTATGATGTTAAAATGCCTATTTATTCTGTTCCATCTGACTGAGCAATTCACTGTCTCATCAGCCCAGCCAGGCAATTTATAAACTTGATCTCCACTATAAAAAGCATCTAGACATTATCTCACATTTCTTTTAGACTAACATTTAGTTTTCAACAGAGGTGATTTGTATAAACCTGCTGTCTGTCTCTCTGACATTTAGTTTTCAACAGAGGTGACTTGTATAAACCTGCTGTCTGTCTCTCTGACATTTAGTTTTCAACAGAGGTGATTTGTATAAACCTTGTCTGTCTCTCTAACATTTAGTTTTCAACAGAGGTGATTTGTATAAACCTGCTGTCTGTCTCTCTGACATTTAGTTTTCAACAGAGGTGATTTGTATAAACCTTGCTGTCTGTCTCTCTGACATTTAGTTTTCAACAGAGGTGATTTGTATAAACCTGCTGTCTGTCTCTCTGACATTTAGTTTTCAACAGAGGTGATTTGTATAAACCTGCTGTCTGTCTCTCTGACATTTAGTTTTCAACAGAGGTGATTTGTATAAACCTTGTCTGTCTCTCTAACATTTAGTTTTCAACAGAGGTGATTTGTATAAACCTTGTCTGTCTCTCTAACATTTAGTTTTCAACAGAGGTGATTTGTATAAACCTGCTGTCTGTCTCTCTAACATTTAGTTTTCAACAGAGGTGATTTGTATAAACCTTGTCTGTCTCTCCGACATATGCAACATTGTTTCAATATTTAAATTCGATCTCCAGCTGTCCCGTAGTAATGAACATGTCGGGAGGAGACAGACAGATAGGCAGCTTTTCTCAGCCTGTCAATGTATAGTCCATCCATGTGTTGCTTACTGTAGTCTGTATTTATATTGTAGAGAGCAGACAGGAGTATTCCTTTGACCAAAGTCAGTGAGGAGTCAGAGTCCCAGATAACAGCTCACCTCAGAGTAAGTCGTCTGCACACCTCTGGACGCCTTATGTTTTCATGTGTTCTATCTAATTATTCATGTTGTAAATCCACACATTCCTCTCAGTATCAATTTCTGCAGCGCCATGTAAAGTCGTATGGACAAAGCACACCGTCAGAGGAGAAAGGGGTGAATGTGCTGCATCTGCAGAACACATATTTATTCAAGGTGAGGAGGACCAAGCAACTCCTTGCTGATTCATCCTTCCTGATCTGATAATGGAGAAAAAAAAACCTGATCCCATTTTTTTCTCCTTTTTACATTTTTTTTTAGGACAAAGCAGCTTTCAAAGCATTAACAGATGGAGGTCTTGAAGACACTGAGGATACTGCTCCTCAAAACCTGCTACAGAGTTTGGTGGCACTGGAAGAAGAGGAAGAGGACCGTGTTTGTGTAAACCAGGATGTCACCACATGGGCTGAAAGTGTTCCCGAAATTGTCAAATGTCTATTGGCTGGATCTTCTAATGGTGTTGTCAAGACAACAGGAGGTGACCCTCATTCATTAGGTCTCACAGTTATAACAGATGACCTGGAACGTGCCAAGAAGAGGAGATTCATGATCTACATATGTGGTGGATATAAAGGTGAGCGTGCGAGCGTGAGCGTGCACGTGTGCTTGTCTCTGTATGTGTGTCAACCATAATCCCATCCCCCCCACACAGACACGGTGGCAGAGAGGAGTGCGTTGATGGAGACTGTGTTCCCTCGTCTGTACCTCTACTGCAAACAGAGGGGCTATGACTTCAGGATGGTGGACCTGCGCTTGGGCGTGGGAGACCCTGTGTCGGATAGACACGACACGGCAGAGCTGCACGTGGAGGCCCTCGCACAGTGTCAGGAAACACTGGGGCCAAACTTCATAGTGAGATATCTCTCTAGTTTCATTTGTTTTTATTCAAATCATTTCTCTCTTCCTTTTTTATCTTTCTTTTCACTGATCTCTTATCCAACATATCGTCCCACACGTTTACGACCCTTCTGCCAGTCACTAGCTAAACTCCTGGATTCTTGAAGTTATTCATTAGTGTTTTATTTTATAGTTATTCCTTGGTCAGAAGTACGAGGTCCAGACCCTGCCCAGCACTATCTCCAGAGAGGTGTTTGAGGCCATCGTGAACGTGGTGGAGAGAGACAGACAGAAGATGTCCAAGAAAAAACACCCCAAGATGGACGACGTCATCAGTGATTCCAAGTCTAATATCGCCACAGGAAGTGACACGGGCAGCTTTGTTGTTCCAGAACACAACAACAATCATGATTCAGGAGATCCAGCTCCAAAATCTGGGTTAATGAGCGATGAGATTTCCGTATCCCGTAATTCCCTCTCTGATGCAGATGAGACGCGGATAAGTCCTGCGGCGACGAGGTGTTGGGCAGACTTCGACCGGGATCTGATCCTACTCCAGACGTGGTACAGACTAGATGAGAACTGTGATCCTCCTGTGTACCGTCTACTCCCTGTGAGGTAAGATATACAATTACACTGTTGCTCTTATTGCTATGCCTGAGTTCAAAGTCTGAGAGATTGTCACAAGTTTGGCCATGACACATTGATGTCAACTTTGTATTTTGTAAAGCATTTTTTTGCGGTTTTGTTGCATAGTATCCTACTTGTTTGTTTTATGGATTGTCGAACTGTCCATCACAAGGACCACTAGTATAGTTTCTTATTTGAAGCTTGTGTAACTTGCTAAACTAGTTACCAACGACCATTGGGAATCCAAAACCAACTGGCATATGAAATGCTTTGTTTGGTTTCCATGGCTCTTGCCCCTAGGCCATGTGTTGTTATGAAAGTGATTGTTTGAGGGTATTTAAAATTAGCCAGACAAACCGTAAGGGAATTGATCTCTCACAGTACAACGACCCTCCCTCTCAGCTTTTTTTTCATTCCATTCACAAGTCTCTTAAATCACTTCACCATATTGGATTGTCGTTAGGTCTCCTTAGTCAATCATCTTAAAATGACCTAGTTCCTGTATGTGTTGGTAGCACCCAACAGCCTGACTTCCTGAGTAGAGATGGCCAGCGCAGGAGGCAGGCGAGGAAGGCGTGGCAAGCTACATGCTTGCACCTGTGGGGGGTGCTACAGAGGAGTGGGACAGAGGCTCTGGGGGAGGAGGGGACATCGCACCTCCTCAGGACAGGTTTGTAATGGGGTGTATGGGGGGGTGGATCAGGTTATTTCCCTCTTACAGGAAGTGTACAGGGGGGATCAGGTTATTTCCCTCTTACAGGAAGTGTACAGGGGGGGATCAGGTTATTTCCCTCTTACAGGAAGTGTACAGGGGGGATCAGGTTATTTCCCTCTTACAGGAAGTGTACAGGGGGGGGATCAGGTTATTTCCCTCTTACAGGAAGTGTACAGGGGGATCAGGTTATTTCCCTCTTACAGGAAGTGTACAGGGTGGATCAGGTTATTTCCCTCTTACGGGAAGTGTACAGGGTGGATCAGGTTATTTCCCTCTTACAGGAAGTGTACAGGGGGGGGGGGTGGATCAGGTTATTTCCCTCTTACAGGAAGTGTACAGGGGGGGATCAGGTTATTTCCCTCTTACAGGAAGTGTACAGGGGGGGGGGTCAGGTTATTTCCCTCTTACAGGAAGTGTACAGGAAGTAGTCTACATTGTGTTCAGCCATGTCGGTTTTGACGCTTTGCTCCCCACCCAGTTCTAGACTGGGAGGTAGAGCAGGGCCTCCAGTCACTAGGAGCCGAGGCCCCTCCAGAGGCACACTGCCACTGCTATAAGAGGGTCATCCCTGACCTGCACTACAGCCTGAGGAACGAACACGCTGCCCACTACATCGACTTGCTGGAAGGTCGACCGCAGGTCAACCACACTCTGAATGCAGCACACCAGGGCTTCATGGATCGCGTTCACAAAAAGGTAAGGTGTGTGTGTGTGTGTGTGTGTGTGTGTGTGTGTGTGTGTGTGTGTGTGTGAGCATAAAGGAGAGAGCATGATACAAAGACCGAATGAAAACATTCACAGAGTAACACTGCTCATCGATATCTACATTGCAGTGACGGTCGATGTCTTTTAAGATGGAGGATTTGAATTGTTTTTATGAGCATGGCCTTATTTCAATTGTTTTATTTATTTTTTATTTCACCATTATTTAAACTGGCCAGTTGAGAACAAGATCTCATTTACAACTGCGACCTGGCCAAGATAAAGCAAAGCAGTGCGACACAAACAACAGAGTTACACATGATATAAACAAACGTACAGTCAATAACACAATAGAAAAATCTATATACAGCGTGTGCAAATGAGGTAAGATAAGGGAGGTAAGGCAATAAATAGGCCATGGTGGCTAAATAATTACAATTTAGCAATTAAACACTGGAATGATAGAAGTACAGAATATGAATGTGCAAGTAGAGATACTGGGGTGCAAAGGAACAAAACAAATAAATAACAATATGGGGATGAGGTAGTTGGGTGGGCTATTTACAGATGGGCTGTGTACAGGTGCAATGATCAGTAAGCTGCTCTGACAGCTGATGCTTAAAGTTAGTGAGGGAGATATAAGACTCCAGCTTCAGTGATTTTTGCAATTAGTTCCAGTCATTGGCAGCAGAAAACTGGAAGGAGAGGCGGCCAAAGGAGGAGTTGGCTTTGGGGATGACCAGTGAAATATACCTGCTGGAGTGTGTGCTATGGGTGGATGCTGCTATGGTGACCAGTGAGCTGAGATAAGGTGGGGCTTTACCTAGCAAAGACTTACACTATAGAAGACCTGGAGCCAGTGGATTTGGCGACGAATATGAAGCGAGGGCCAGCCAACGAGAGTATACAGGTCGCAGTGGTGGGTAGTATATGGGGCTTTGGTGACTAAACGGATGGCACTGTGATAGACAGCATCCAGTTTGCAGAGTAGAGTGTTGGAGGCTATTTTGTAAATGACATAGCCGCAGTCAAGGATCGGTAGGATAGTCAGTTGTACGAGGGTATGTTTGGCAGCATGAGTGAATGATGCTTTGTTGCGAAATAGGAAGCTGAAGCTGATTCTAGATTTAATTTTGGATTGGAGATGCTTAATGTGAGTCTGGAAGGAGAGTTTACAGTCTAACCAGACACCTGGTATTTGTAGTTGTCCACATATTCTAAGTCAGAACCGTCCAGAGTAGTGATGCTAGATGGGTGGGTGGGTGCGGGCAGCGATCGTTTGAAGAGCATGCATTTAGTTTTCCCTGCGTTTAAGAGCAGTTGGAGGCCACGGAAGGAGAGTTGTATGGCATTGAAGCTCGTTTGGAGGTTTGTGAACACAGTGTCCAAAGAAGGGCCAGAAGTATACAGAATGGTGTCGTCTGTGTAGAGGTGGATCAGAGACTCACCAACAGCAAGACCGACATCATTGATGTATACAGAGAAAAGAGTCGGCCCGAGAATTGAACCCTGTGGCACCCCATAGAGACTGCCAGAGGTCCGGACAACAGGCCCTCCGATTTGACTCACTGAACTCTGTCAGAGAAGTAGTTGGTGAACCAGGCGAGGCAGTCATTTGAGAAACCAAGGCTGTTGAGTCTGCCAATAAGAATGTGGTGATTGACAGAGTCGAAAGCGTTGTCCAGGTCGATGAATACGGCTGCACAATATTAAGAATAAGAGCACCTCCTCCCAGCTGCCCACTGCACTGAGGCTAGGTAACACTGTCTACGATAATCGAGAATTTCAATAAGCATTTTTCTACGGCTGGCAAACTGTACCTTCTCCACTATGCAATCTAGTTTCCGAGCATGGGTCATGGGCTGGATGCAACCTCAGCCACACTCAAGGTCCTAAACGACATCATAACCGCCATCGATAAAAGACTATATTAGCCCTTTACCGCATCTCGTGGAAATTTCCTGTATTTACCAAATCATGAGAGCAAACCACACACAAGTCAGAGTTATCATAAAGTCCATCTTTAATTATATGAGCTCCATCACAACCCTGTGACTCTCAGATCAATTCAGTGTCTATCAATGAATTCTCTGAGAGTCCTTACACACTTTTCCCTTCACTTGTGGACTTAAGTGCACAACACATCAGCTGTCTGTGACCAGCCAAACCGCTACACATTGTTGTCACCGTATTAACATCATAGTCAACAAAACTCCTAGAACTAGCGCGTTAGTAAACCCGCTACAATCACGCAGTACATTGTACCGTCAGCAAACAGTTTAGCAGTTACACCGGCAGGCCCCAGTGGCAATAAATCAATAGAAACCAAAAGCTTACCTTGACTTGGAAGAGTTCCAGTATTGGATAACCATAGCCTGTTAGCTAACATAGCATCCTTCTCTGTTTGAGCCTGGTATTTGCATAGGCTAAACTAGCTACATTCACTCGCTAAGTAAGTGAAAGTGAGCTATAGCTAGCTCTCTCTTGCTCTCTCTCTCTCTCTCTCTCCCGCTCTTGCTTCTTATTCATTTTTGAAGAAATAATTTTGTTCAAAACTGTTCAACTATTGTCTTTCTCTTTGAGTCAACTACTCACCAAATGTTATGCACTGCAGTGCTAGCTAGCTGTAGCTTACTAGATTCATTCTCTGATCCTTTGATTGGGTGGACAGCATGTCAGTTCATGCTGTAAGAGCTCTGATAGGTTAGAGGACGTCCTCCTGAAGTTGTCATATTTACTGTGTAAGTCTATGGAAAGAGGCGAGAACCATGAACCTCCTAGGTTGTGTATTGAAGTCAATGGACCCAGAGGAGGACGGAAGCTAGCTGTCCTCCAGCTACACCATGGTGCTACTGTAGACTTGTATAGCAAAACAGTGTGTTTTAATCCATTTTTTGGTGACGTGAATTTACTTAGTAGTTTTATCTAAAAAGCATGACTTTGAAAATGTTTCACAATTTTTATTTTATTCACTGAGGAAGATGGTTCTCCCCTTCCCCTTCCTCCTTTGAGGAGCCTCCACTGACACATTGTCCTTTCTTCCCTCATTAAGTTGCGCCACACCAACATCTATGAGCGTAACGTGGACTGGGGAAGGAATGGCCTGAACCCCAAACATAACCGATCCCAACAGTTCTACACAGAACACATCTCCTCTCACTTCCAGAGGACTGTCATCAACTCTCTGAACAAGTGAGAGAGAAATAAATAAATGCATAACACCTGTCATGAAGTATATTGGAACTATATGACACGGTTACATGGTTATCTGTCATTATGTTGGCCCTCCGATATTATTGCGTAACACTCAACTGATGGCATTAATGTTGAGTTGGGCTGTCCCCCTACTCCAGAGTCATGAAGGGGAACAAAGCCAAAGGCTCCTTTGACATCAGACGGAGAGAAACATCTAGAATGAGGATACAGGAGGAGATCCATCGCCATGTTAACCACGGACACACTCTGTAAGTCTTTGGTGTTCTTCAATTTAGAATGGCCACCTGCATGCTTCTTCTATTTAGAATGGCCACCTGCATGCTTCTTCTATTTAGAATGGCCACCTGCATGCTTCTTCTATTTAGAATGGCCACATGCATGCTTCTTCTATTTAGAATGGCCACCTGCATGCTTCTTCTATTTAGAATGGCCACCTGCATGCTTCTTCTATTTAGAATGGCCACCTGCATGCTTCTTCAATTTAGAATGGCCACCTGCATGCTTCTTCAATTTAGAATGGCCACCTGCATGCTTCTTCTATTTAGAATGGCCACCTGCATGCTTCTTCTATTTAGAATGGCCACCTGCATGCTTCTTCTATTTAGAATGGCCACCTGCATGCTTCTTCAATTTAGAATGGCCACCTGCATGCTTCTTCTATTTAGAATGGCCACCTGCATGCTTCTTCTATTTAGAATGGCCTCCTGCATGCTTCTTCTATTTAGAATGGCCACCTGCATGCTTCTTCTATTTAGAATGGCCACCTGCATGCTTCTTCTATTTAGAATGGCCACCTGCATGCTTCTTCTATTTAGAATGGCCACCTGCATGCTTCTAAGTTGCCTGGTTTCAGACACTGTATGTTTGTGCCAACTCCTATGGTCCAATTGTCATTGCCAGATATGGCACCATACGAGCTGGCAAGAGAACGCAAACGGATCTCAAACCAGGCTAGCTTCAAAGTGGTTTGATATCCTCATGACTAGTCTCTCTCCAGGGAAAATCACCATGTGTTGAGAGATGGCTTCCTGGGTGAGATGAGGAGGGCCGTGGAGGAAGGGTCTTCTGTCAGACCTATCCTCCTACTGGGTCCCCCTGGCTGGGGCAAGAGCACCACCATGGCCAGACTGGCACACCTCGCCCCCTCCTGGATTACTGGGTGAGGCGTGGCTCCATGACATCAATGGGAAATGTTTGGGAAATGTCAAGGTATTATGCACTTATTTCAGTTTAAGAATACGATATGATCCCCAAGTCGAGAATTGGAAGCGCTCTCTGGAATCCATACTGCTTGGTGATAAGCAAACCGTACTATTCCTGTGACCGAGTGTATATGAAGGACTCTGTAGTGCTCACAAACTGGACTTGCATGTTCTCCCTCTCAGAGCTGTGAAGGTGCTGGTGTGTTTCGTGGGCCTGACGGGGGAGAGCAGGAATGTGCGTCTGGTTCTCCAGAACCTGTGTGTTCAGCTGGCTGAGATCTACAGCCATCACACTGAACTCTCTGAGGTAGCTACCTCTGACATATCTATCATCTTATTCCAACCAATGCAATTCCCATATAGAAGAGTATGAGTGCTGTCTTGATAGAATAGATAAGAAGGTAAAGGGATACTTCACCCCCCGAAACCACATTTTGTCATTTTATACCACAAAAGTTATGTCCTTAGACCAAAAAATAGGTACAAACATGAAAACACATTGAATACAAACATTAAATGACCAATATCATTCTGTGTCCCTTTCAACCCAGGGTCTCCCTCATTTGGTGAATGAGTTCCACTCCCTTCTTGGTCAGGTGAGGGGGGACAGCCCCGTAATCCTTGTGCTGGATGGGATAGATGCTCTCTCCGAGGAGCACGGAGCAGACCTCTCCTGGCTGTCTACACCTCTCCCCCTACACGTCCACCTCATCCTGTCTGCCACCACAGACTCTGCCTGCGCCCACACCCTGCAGGTCAGGACAGGTTGACAAAAGATACTGTACAACAGTGTTTATCCTACCATTACTTAGGCGTTCCCACCTATATCCCGTGTCACTTTCCAATCTGGAGGAACGCTGGTGTACAAGTCAAATCAAATGTAATTTTTTGTGCATCTGTAGAAGTTTGTGAGTGCTTTTGGTGACAGGTGTGAGAGGAGGTTAGGGGAGCGAGGAGAGGAGAGTGACAGGTGAGAGAGGAGGTTAGGGGAGCGAGGAGAGGAGAGTGACAGGTGAGAGAGGAGGTTAGGGGAGCGAGGAGAGGAGAGTGACAGGTGAGAGAGGAGGTTAGGGGAGCGAGGAGAGGAGAGTGACAGGTGAGAGAGGAGGTTAGGGGAGCGAGGAGAGGAGAGTGACAGGTGAGAGAGGAGGTTAGGGAGCGAGGAGAGGAGAGTGACAGGTGAGAGAGGAGGTTAGGGGAGCGAGGAGAGGAGAGTGACAGGTGAGAGAGGAGGTTAGGGAGCGAGGAGAGGAGAGTGACAGGTGAGAGAGGAGGTTAGGGGAGCGAGGAGAGGAGAGTGACAGGTGAGAGAGGAGGTTAGGGGAGCGAGGAGAGGAGAGTGACAGGTGAGAGAGGAGGTTAGGGGAGCGAGGAGAGGAGAGTGACAGGTGTGCAGGGACTGTGGCAACGGTCGTTAAAATGTTTAAAATACAATGTGTGATAAAATGCAACAGTTGGACAATGGATGAAGATACTCCAAATATTTAGAGTTGTTTAAATTCATCAATTATTTCACATAAACATTGTATTGGCATGGACAAATAATGGCAAAATTCAGGCATTTTGGTGGGAAGTCAGATATTCAATATATTGTCAAATGTCACATTTTCTTTTCTTTATTAAGCACTCATATATATATATATATATACTATTTTTGTATGTCAGGTATTTAAAAACAATATTAGGAAAGAGGATCTGTGCCTCATCTTCACTGGGTATATTTGCATAAATTAATATATTAACATAAAGGGGTGGAACAGAACTTCAACCGCCAAACACTTCCTTTGTCTAGGGCCTATCTGTAATCATAAACTGAGCTGTCTAGACTGCCTCATTAATGATTCATTACTGTAGTTGTCACGTTCTCTTGCATAATTCAACAAGTGTGTCAAGAGAAGAATACCCACGCAATTTAAAATAGATTACACATGCAGTATTTGTACATACTTTACATTGTTTGTGAGATCAGACATAATATCACTATAATCTGAGTGTTCCTTTGCTGGGAAAAATGCCTTCATTTCAGTGCATCTAATGTGTAAACATTTCAACTGTATTAAAAAACATTTTTAATTCAACACCCACCTAAATGAAGATATGTTTCTTCTACTTCTTGTGATGTAAGTGTCGAGACGTTAAATCCCCGACCAAGCGTTGGCGTTCTCATAGATGCAACGGAAAACCATTGAGTCCATTTCGGGCCATAACCGGGTTGTGTTTGATTGGTCATTACAAACGTTTCCGTGGTCGTCACATTAACGGGGAAAAAACGAATGGCACACGCGGGAAGTGGGAAGAGTCGCCAGAGTAAAATGAAAGCGATCGATCCGGCGAGATTTAAGTGACAAGTGGATTTTGCACCCCTCAAACACAGGAAATAGATGGCTGATAAGGCGAGATTCTCAGGTGGGCGGGGCCTGCTTGTTGCTAAGTTACTGTATGTGAGACATCCTGACCGGTGCCGTTCAGGAACATGTTCTATCTAAAAACCCTCTGTCATTATGCTAGTATCAAACTGATTATGAAATTCTCAGTTTTTCCCTTCCCTATCCAGAAGTCAGCCCAGCCCACTGTCCTGTCCCTACCACCCCTCAGTCCTGATGACATCACCAAGGCTCTAAAACATAAACTCCAGACTGACCACCGCAGGCTCCAGGACTGGCAGTGGCAGTTTCTCCTCCAGGCTTGCCTTTCCTGTCCCTCCCCTCTCTACCTGGAGGTTGTCTATGCTGAGTCTGTCCTCTGGAGCTCCTTCTCCCCCCAGGGCAGCCTAGGCCTCCCACCCGACCTGGAAGGGCTCTACGTAGGCCTGCTGGCTTGCTTGGAGAGGACCCACGGGGAGCAGCTGGTGGGACGGGCCGCCGCGGTTATATCGCTCTCCAGAGGTGGTGTCACGGAAGAGGTGGGTGAAACACATTGGTAGTGAAGGAGAATGTAAAGAGCTGTGAGCACATGGAATAACAACGGAAATAGAGAGCCAGACCAATCACACAGCTGGACATTGTCTTGAATTGTACCGCATGTACTGGGATTTGAATTTCAAATCAGAAATTCTCTTGAGAAAAATAAAGCTATGCTATTATACATATATTATTATTATTGTTGTTGTTGTTATAATTTCTATTATTATTGTTATTATTATTATTATTGTTATTATTATTGCCATGATTGCTATTATTATTGATATTATTATAGTTTATTATTATTATTATAGTTATTATTGTTGCCGTTATTATTATTTTTATAATTATTTTTATTATTGTTATTATTATATATATTGTATTATAGTTATTATTATATTTGTTATTATAATATTTATTTTTATAGTTATTATTATAACTATTCTTATAGTTGTTATTATTATTATAGTTATAATTGTTGTAGTTATTATTGTTGCTGTTATTATTAATATCGTTGTTTTTATTATTGTTATTATTATATATATTGTATTATAGTTATTATTATATTTATTTTTATTATATTTATTTTTATAGTTATTATTATTATAACTATTCTTATAGTTGTTGTTATTATTATAGTTGCTATTGTAATTATGATTGTTATTATAGTTATTGTTATTATTATGATCATTAGGAGCTACTGGACCTTCTGGGGAGAGATGGGAAGGTTCTACAGGAAGTATCGCTCTCCCATTCATCCTCCACTTCCTCCTCCAGCCTTCCCAGGGTGCCGTGCGTGCTGTGGGCGCGGCTGAGACGAGACCTCGGGGGTCACCTGACGGAGGCGGAGACAGATGGGACGTGGGTCTACCGCTGGACCCACTCTGAGCTGGGTAGGGTGTGTGTGAAACGGTACCTCAAAACGGACGACTCCCGCATGCTTCTACACGCAAACTACGCAGACTACTTCCGGGGTACGGATAGCCCACACAGAAACATATTTCAGCCGCTGGCGTGGAAACTGGAGGAGGACTTGACGAAAAGTTATGTGTTTAACCTCAGAAAGCTCCATGGCCTGCCCTACCACCTGGTTCGGTCAGGCCAGATACTGGCCTTCCTGTCTGAGTGTGTGTTTAACTATGAGTTCCTGCTGCACAAGGCCTGGGCTCTGTCTGTGCTCCATTTACAAGAGGACCTGAAGGGCGTCGTGCTGCCAGAGAAGTAGGTTCACTGTTAGATACTTCGTCTGAGTTGCTGTTTTGATTCTGTAAGTTTGAGATAAGTGATGTGTGTCCTCTCTCTCTTTCTCTCTCTCTCTCTCTCTCTCTCTCTCTCTCTCTCTCTTTGTTTCCGCTCTACTCTCACATTTCATTCCCCCCGTCAGGGAGTTGGTAGATATGGAGGTGTTGGCTGCTACTCTGGAGCTCTCCAGGACCGTGCTGCTCCAGGACCCATGCCAGCTAGCCTCCCAGGTTATGGGCCGTCTGGGACAGATAGTTGCTGAAGACGTCCCCGTGGCTCCAGGTACACTTCACCTGCCTTACAATTGTCACTGATGGATAAAGTCTCAAATGGATGTGCCTCCAACACAATAAAAAATGTTTTTTAAAGCTTCGATACGAGGTTCCCAACTGTTATGGCCTGCTCTCTGTCGGTGTAAATGTGTTCATACCAGGTGACCCACAGAAGTTTAGCTACCTGCATGCCCTGCTGGCCCAGTGTGCCCGTTCCTCTCTGCCAGTCCTGGTGCCCTCCTACAGCTTCCTGGTGCCCCCAGGAGAGATCCCACACACCCTGCTGGCAGGTAAAGAACTATCACAAACATTAAGACATGATGCATTAAGATATAGTTGTTAGGTCATCCTATGCCATTCTAGGTAAATGGCATGATGAATGCCTTTTCCTCTGGCTCTGCTCCAGGCCACACGTCCATAGTAACGGCCCTGACCAGGGGACAGAGGGGTCTGGTGGCAGCCACCTGCGATGGGGACGGCACCCTGAAGGTGTGGGACCTGGAACTGGGGCGCGCCGTGAGGACTCTGGAGGGGGTGGGGGGCGTGGTGGGCGACTCCCTCACTCTCTGTCTGGAGGACAGGGTCCTGGTGGTTGGCATGGGACAGAGTCTGCAGGTCAGAGAGGTGGATTCTGGGAAAGTGATCTACTCCGAGAGTGACTCTCTGGACGTTCCTGTGGTAACCACCACGTGTGAAGGACAGCTGCTGGTAGCCTTCTATGATGGAAGTCATCTGGTGAAGGTATTGCAACAGTCCAATATATTATCACGTCAGCATAAGCAACATAAACGCTAATTGTTTATGTTCAGGGCCATGGTGATTAATTGACCTCTCTGTGACCTCTCAGGTGTTCGACCTGGTCTCGTCCTGCTCTCTACTGTGCTGTGTCAACATTACCCTGGAGTGTGACCCCATCCATAAAGACCATTCCGTTCTGGTCTCCCACAACTCCATCAAAGACTATGTCCTTTTCGCCTACAGGTCAGAGTTTAGTCCTTGATTCAGATCCCTGATAGTCCGTAACAACAGATAGTCCATGACAACAGCTTCCGTGACAACAGCTAGTCCGTGACAACAACTAGTACGTGACAACAGCTAGTCCGTGACAACAGCTAGTCCGTGACAACAGCTAGTCCGTGACAACAGCTAGTCCGTGACAACAGCTAGTCCGTGACAACAGCTAGTCCGTGACAACAGCTAGTCCGTGACAACAGCTAGTCCGTGACAACAGCTAGTCCGTGACAACAGCTAGTCCGTGACAACAGCTAGTCCGTGACAACAGCTAGTCCGTGACAACAGCTAGTCCGTGACAACAGCTAGTCCGTGACAACAGCTAGTCCGTGACAACAGCTAGTACGTGACAACAGCTAGTCCGTGACAACAGCTAGTCCGTGACAACAGCTAGTCCGTGACAACAGCTAGTCCGTGACAACAGCTAGTACGTGACAACAGCTAGTCCGTGACAACAGCTAGTACGTGACAACAGCTAGTCCGTGACAACAGCTAGTCCGTGACAACAGCTAGTCCGTGACAACAGCTAGTACGTGACAACAGCTAGTCCGTGACAACAGCTAGTCCGTGACAACAGCTAGTACGTGACAACAGCTAGTCCGTGACAACAGCTAGTCCGTGACAACAGCTAGTCCGTGACAACAGCTAGTACGTGACAACAGCTAGTACGTAACAACAGCTAGTACGTGACAACAGCTAGTCCGTGACAACAGCTAGTATGTGACAACAGCTAGTCCGTGACAACAGCTAGTACGTGACAACAGCTAGTACGTGACAACAGCTAGTCCGTGACAACAGCTAGTATGTGACAACAGCTAGTATGTGACAACAGCTAGTACGTGACAACAGCTAGTACGTGACAACAGCTAGTCCGTGACAACAGCTAGTCCGTGACAACAGCTAGTCCGTGACAACAGCTAGTCCGTGACAACAGCTAGTATGTGACAACAGCTAGTACGTGACAACAGCTAGTACGTGACAACAGCTAGTCCGTGACAACAGCTAGTCCGTGACAACAGCTAGTCCGTGACAACAGCTAGTACGTGACAACAGCTAGTCCGTGACAACAGCTAGTCCGTGACAACAGCTAGTCCGTGACAACAGCTAGTCCGTGACAACAGCTAGTCCGTGACAACAGCTAGTACGTGACAACAGCTAGTCCGTGACAACAGCTAGTCCGTGACAACAGCTAGTCCGTGACAACAGCTAGTACGTGACAACAGCTAGTCCGTGACAACAGCTAGTCCGTGACAACAGCTAGTCCGTGACAACAGCTAGTCCGTGACAACAGCTAGTCCGTGACAACAGCTAGTACGTGACAACAGCTAGTCCGTGACAACAGCTAGTACGTGACAACAGCTAGTACGTGACAACAGCTAGTCCGTGACAACAGTTAGTCCGTGACAACAGCTAGTACGTAACAACAGCTAGTATGTGACAACAGCTAGTCCGTGACAACAGCTAGTATGTGACAACAGCTAGTCCGTGACAACAGCTAGTACGTGACAACAGCTAGTACGTGACAACAGCTAGTCCGTGACAACAGCTAGTATGTGACAACAGCTAGTATGTGACAACAGCTAGTATGTGACAACAGCTAGTACGTGACAACAGCTAGTACGTGACAACAGCAAGTCCGTGACAACAGCTAGTCCGTGACAACAGCTAGTCCGTGACAACAGCTAGTCCGTGACAACAGCTAGTACGTGACAACAGCTAGTACGTAACAACAGCTAGTATGTGACAACAGCTAGTACGTAACAACAGCTAGTATGTGACAACAGCTAGTCCGTGACAACAGCTAGTCCGTGACAACAGCTAGTACGTGACAACAGCTAGTCCGTGACAACAGCTAGTACGTGACAACAGCTAGTACGTGACAACAGCTAGTACGTGACAACAGCTAGTCCGTGACAACAGCTAGTACGTGACAACAGCTAGTACGTGACAACAGCTAGTACGTGACAACAGCTAGTCCATGACAACAGCTAGTCTGTAACTGGTTCACACAAAAAAACTAAACACGAAACAAACCAATTATACACACAGGGAGATTCAAGGACATTGAGACTCAGTGTTTTACTCGCAACCTTGAATATTGAAGAAAAAAAATTCCATGGTCGATAGAGTAAACAATATTTAGTTTTTTTTTCACGTTATTCGTGATATTTTGTTTGCTTTCCGTCTTTCTTATTCGTTTTTTTGTTTATTTTGCGTTGGGGCTAATGGTGATTTGTCTCTTAGTGCCATAGAGTAATAACCAATTAGTGACAGGTGTCACTTCTCCTGGTCTGGCTCTTAAATAATATCACATGCCCTCATTGTTACCACGCTGTGAAATCAGGCGAGCGTAGTACCTTGACAGATTTCACGGGTCCGGTTTGAAAACACTGTTGAATTATTCAAACAGACTGACTTCTCAGGTGCCTATTCAAATGTAATCCTGTATATTACGAGAAGCTTTTCACACATAAGCCCCTGTCGAATAGACGGATAACGTCGGACACCAGGATATGTGTACATGACACATGAAACGATACATTTTCCAGGCAGTGTTAAAATCTTATTTCATGACTTGATTAAATGGGAGGATGGAGGAGGATGTCGTGGATAATGTGATTGGCTGGTGGAATCCATCCTCTCACACCTGAGTGGTGTAAATGTAAAAGGAATGACAAATTGGGTCGTTGAGGTAGTTAGTAATACAAGCTGTCTGTGTGGATGGTTGCAGTATAATGCATTGGGCTTCGGTTTCTGGTGATTACCATCTATATAACCTGCTGCACTGCTGCTTGGATTCCACCTGGCGACCAGTTCACCGTCTGTCCTGGCCTAACCCCCCCCCCTTCCTCTCTCTCCGCACACATGCACTGTTGGGGCGAGTGACTCTGAACTTACAATTTGTTAGCCCCAAGTCGTTATGTACAGTTGAAGTCGAAAGTTTACATACACCTTCAGCCAAATACATTTAAATCCTTTATTTTTTCATTTTTTTTTTTTACAATTCCTGACATTTAATCGTAGTAAAAATTCCCATGTCTTAGGTCAGTTAGGATCACCACTTTATTTTAAGAATGTGAAATGTCAGAATAATAGTAGAGATAATTATTATTTATTTCAGCTTTTATTTCTTTCATCACATTCCCAGTGGGTCAGAAGTTGCCTTTAAATTGTTTAACTTGGGTCAAACGTGTCGTGTAGCCTTCCACAAGGTTCCCACAATAAGTTGGGTGAATTTTGTCCCATTCCTCCTGACAGAGCTGGTGTAACTGAGTCAGGTTTGTAGGCCTCCTTGCTCGCACACGCTTTTTCAGTTCTGCCCACACATTTTCTATAGGATTGAGATCAGGGCTTTGTGATGGCCACTCCAATAACTTGACTTTGTTGTCCTTAAGCCATTTTGCCACAACTTTGGAAGTATTCTTGGAGTCATTGGCCATTTGGAAGACCCATTTGCGACCAAGCTTTAACTTCCTGAATGATGTCTTGAGATGTTGCTTCAATATATCCACGTAATTTTCCTCACTCATGATGCCTTCTATTTTGTGAAGTGCACCAGTCCCTCCTGCAGCAAAGCACCCCAACAACATGATGCAGCCACCCCCATGCTTCACGGTTGGGATGGTGTTCTTTGGCTTGCAAGCCTCCCCCTTTTTCTTCTAAACATAAAGATGGTCATTATGGCCAAACAGTTCTATTTTTGTTTTATCAGACCAGAGGACATTTCTACAAAAAGTATGATCTTTGTCCCCATGTGCAGTTGCAAACCGTAGTCTGGCTTTTTATTGCTGTTTTAGAGCAGTGGCTTCTTCCTTGGTGAGTGGCCTTTCAGGTTATGTCGATATAGGACTCGTTTTACTGTGGATATATATACTTTTGTACCTGTTTCCTCCAGCATCTTCACAATGTCCTTTGCTGTTGTTCTGTGATTGATTTGCACTTTTCACACCAAAGTACGTTCGTCTCTAGGAGACAGAACACGTCTCTGTTATGCAGGTGAGTGAGGACCCAACAGCGATTCAACAGAAACAGAGTCTTTTAATGTCCAAACAGGGAAAACATAAATCCTCAATCTTTACAGGAGATGTCCAAACAGGGAAAACATAAATCCTCTATCTTTGCAGGAGAGTCCTCCTTCTAGTAGTAGAGGAGAATTGCAGGGCTAGCGGCAACAGACTGCAGGTCCCTCTGGGTAGGCGCGGGCCGTAGAGGACAGAGACACCTGCTCACACGCAGCATCTGATGAAGAGGCAGATTACGACAGGACGGGACAAGGGCAAAGCAAACAAGAATCCGACAAGGACAGAAGCAGAAACAGAGAGAGAAATAGAGACTTAATCAGAGGGCAAAAGAGGAGACAGGTGTGAGAGAGTAAACGAGGTCGTTAGGAGAATGGGGAACAGCTGGGAGCAGGAACGGAACGATAGAGAGAGAGAGAGATAGTAACCTAATACGACCAGCAGGGGGAAACGAAGAGAAGAGAAAGCACAGGAACAAGACATAACATGACAGTCTCCTTCCTGAGCGGTATGACGGCTGCGCAGTCCCATGGTGTTTATACTTGCCTACTATTGTTTGTACAGATGAACGTGTTTCCTTCAGGAATTTGTAAATTGCTCTCAAGGATGAACCAGACTTGTGGAGGTCTACAATTTTTTTTATGAGGTCATGGCTGATTTCTTTTGATTTCCCCATGATGTCAAGCAAAGAGGCACTGAGTTTGAAGGTAGGCCTTGAAATACATCCACAGGTACACCTCCAATTTACTCAAATGATGTCAATTAGCCTATCAGAAGCTTCTAAAGCCATGACATCATTTTCTGGAATTTTCAAAGCTGTTAACCTGTTGCTTCTACTCGGGACGCTTGCGTCCCAACTAGAGCTCTGGAAATGCAAATGCGCTACGCTAAATGCTAATAGTATTAGTTAAAACTCAAAAGTTCATTAAAATACACATGCAGGGTATCGAATTAAAGCTACACTCGTTGTGAATCCAGGCAACAAGTCAGATTTTTAAAATGCTTTTCGGCGAAAGCATGAGAAGCTATTATCTGATAGCATGCAACACCCCAAAAGACCCACAGGGGACGTAAACAAAATAATTAGCATTTCGGCGTTACACAAACCGCACAATAAAATAGAAAACATTCATTACCTTTCACCATCTTCTTTGTTGGCACTCCTAGATGTCCCATAAACACTATTTGGGTCTTTATTTCGATTAAATCGGTCCATATAAAGCCTAGATATCGTTATATGTAGACTGTGTGATAAACGAAAAAAACATAGTTTCAAAACGTAACGTCATTTTTTAAAATTCAAAAAGTCGACGATAAACTTTCACAAAACACTTCGAAATACGTTTGTAATGCAACTTTAGGTATTAGTAAACGTTAATAAGCGATAAAATTCATCAGGAGGCGATGTAAAGATCATTAGCTGTCCGTCTGGAAAAATGTCCGGCTAGAAACTCAACGAAAATATCCGGTCCTAGACCTGATCAGTTTTTCCTGTGCTTTTCGATGTAAATGCCGTTCTGGTAAAGCCACAGCAGTGATTTAACCAGTTTTTTAAACGTCTGAGTGTTTTCTATCCACACAGACTAAGCAAATGCATATACTATATTCCTGGCATGAGTAGCAGGGCGCTGAAATGTTGCGCGATTTTTAACAGAATGTTCAAAAAAGTAGAGGGTCGACTTAAGAGGTTAAAGGCACAGTCAACTTAGTGTATGTAAACTTCTGACCACCTGGAATTGTGATACAGTGAATTATAAGTGAAATAATCTATCTGTAAACAATTGTTGGAAAAATGACTTGTGTCATGCACAAAGTAGATGTCCTAACTGACTTGCCAAAACTATAGTTCGTTAACAAGACATTTGTGGGGTGGTTGAAAAACAAGTTTTAATGACTGTAATTACTTCCGACTTCAACTGTATATTTTTTATCTTGTGCATTTTGCTATTTGTCTCATGACTCCTGAATGCTTTGTTGACTACGATCTTTCTTGACCCAACCGTGGGACAGACTCAGTTTTGTTCCCAGACTCGGGACTCTGACTCTCTATTGGTTACACAGACTTTTGTCCTCCCATCCCATTCTAAACCACCTCTCGTCGGCTTTGTATTCATGTTACCTGATGAAATCGCTGTACAATATGATCATGTTTCCATCTGACGCACATTCAGATGTCATAAATCAGCAGAGCTCTCTCTGTTCTGTGCTTTGATTGGCCTGTCACAGGTTAGAGGTCATCATGGAGTGTTATACCTGAGGGTGCCACTGGAGGGCACCCTTATGTTTCTAGTGTCCAGGTGAGCCTGATTGGGTTTATTGGGTTTACCTAGTTTAGGGCTATTTAGGTTCCTCTATGGAACTGGGCCGGTTGCTCAGGTCTCTTGTCTTGTTTTGTGTTGTGTTGTACTCATGTGCACTTGCTTTGTTGTTTTTCCTGTGAATACTTCTGTTATGTTCTGTTAATTACTGATGTCCCCTTTAAGGATGGAGCACCATTGGTCATGAGCAGTGTTGTTCTATGTTATTCTGGTACTAACTCGTTTGAGTAAATGTGAAGCTCCAGTTCAATTGCTTGTATTCATAGTCTTTCTTATTATATAAATAAGTACTAAGTGTTAAGACACTACAACTTCAGTAAACATTCTGCATTTTCCCTCACCTCTGCCTGCCGCGTTTCTCTGCACCTGGGTCTGAGTTCGTACTAGAGTTATTGTCACAGTTCACAGCTCCAATCCAGACGTGTTGGTCTTTACTGAGACGTGGTTAAGGAAGAGTGTTATGAACACTGATGTGAACCTTTCTGGTTGATAACCTTTTTTTGGCAAGACAGATCTTCCAAAGGTGGGGGAGTGGCAATCTTTACCAGGGATCACCTTCAGTACTCGGTTGTCTCTACCAAGTCTGTCCCAAAACAATTTGATTTGCTGGTTTTAAGTATTAAACTTTCAAATAGCTCTTTGTTGACTGTTGCTGGGTGACTGTTGCTGGGTGACTGTTGCTGGGTGTTATCGTCCTCCATCATCACTGGCCTGTACCATACCTGCCCTAAGCTCTCTCCTGGCCCCCTATACCAAGTCTGAATTTGTCCTGCTTGGTGACCTAAACTGGGACACGCTTAAACCACCTGACCAAGTGAAATGGGACTCCCTAAATCTTTATCAGATTGTTACCAATCAAACAAGGTATGACTCCAAACACCCAGAAAAGGCTACTCTTCTTGATGTTATCCTCACAAATAATCCTGATAGGTATCAGTCTGGTGTTTTCTGTAATGACCTTAGTGATCACTGTTTTACAGCCTGTGTTCATAATGGCTGCTCAGTGAAATGACCTGTCCTCATATTCACTTGCTAAAAAAAATAAGAAAAAATGAGCAAGCCTTCCTTCATGAACTGGCCTCTGTAAATTGATGTAGAATCAGCTTGATCTCCTCTGTCGAAGACGCTTGGACCTTCTTCTGGACATAATTTATAGATTGGCAGGTAAGGGTGCTCTCGAGCGGCTAGATGTTCTTTATCATTCGGCCATCAGATTTGCCACCAATTCTCCTTATAAGACACATCACTGCACTCTATACTCCTCTGTAAACTGGTCATCTCTGTATACCCGTCGCAAGACCCACTGGTTGATGCTTATTTATAAAACCCTCTTAGGCCTCACTCCCCCCTATGTGAGATATCTACTGCAGCCCTCATCCTCCATATACAACACCCGTTCTGCCAGTCACATTCTGTTAAAGGTCCCCAAAGCACACACATCCCTGGGTCGCTCCTCTTTTCAGTTCGCTGCAGCTAGCGACTGGAACGAGCTGCAACAAACACTCAAACTGGACAGTTTTATTTCCATCTCTTCATTCAAAGACTCAATCATGGACACTCTTACTGACAGTTGTGGCTGCTTTGCGTGATGTATTGTTGTCTCTACCTTCTTGCCCTTTGTGCTGTTGTCTGTGCCCAATAATGTTTGTACCATGTTTTGTGCTGCTACCATTCTGTTTGCTACCATGTTGTTGTCGTGTTGTGTTGATGTCATGTTGTGTTGATACCATGCTGTGTTGTCATGTGTTGCAGCCTTGCTATGTTGTCTTTAGGTCTCTCTTTATGTAGTGTTGTCTCTCTTGTCGTGATGTGTGTTTTGTCCTATATTTACATGTTGCATGAGGTCTTTTGCCTTTTGGTAGGCCGTCATTGTAACTAAGAATTTGTTCTTAACTGACTCGCCTAGTTAAATAAAGGTATATACATATATGGCAGGTTGCTGTAACAGGGAAAGAATTTGACAGCTGTGTGTGCAGACCACAATTGAATTACAATGCTTCCAAATATTATTTTAGAAATACTATTTTAAATAAATACAAAGTTCTAACAAATGTATATATTTCAATATAGGTATTTTGAGTACTTGAGAATTCAGAGGTCCATATGTAGTCATGACTAACTCTACAAAGCTACCGCTGTGTTCTCACAGGACTGCCATTGTTAGGAAAAATAGCTAACAATAGCACTTTTAAAAAAACAGTGAAACCTCAAATAAACCCTGTTACTGTGTTACTGTGTTACTGTGTTACTGTGTTACTGTGTTACTGTGTTACTGTGTTACTGTGTTTACAACCGTACAGCCCTTTGAAGTGGAGACGTGGCCAGTATCTGGAAGGCTTTCTATGGTCTATTTGCTATTTGAGTTAGGTGATGGGTCTGGCTGAGTCTGGGTCTGGCTGAGTCTGGGTCTGGCTGGGTCTGGCCTAGTCTGGGTCTGGCTGAGTCTGGGTCTGGCTGAGTCTGGGTCTGGCTGGGTCTGGCTGAGTCTGGGTCTGGCTGAGTGAGTCTGGCTGAGTAGCCAAGGCAGTGTCTTGATGGGCCTTTAATAGTCTGTGGGTTCCTCTCTGTGTTTTCTCACTCACTTTTTCTGGCTTTTGCATTCTCTCTCTCTCTCTCTCTCTCTCTCTCTCTCTCTCTCTCTCTCTCTCTCTCTCTCTCTCTCTCTCTCTCTCTCTCTCTCTCTCTCTCTCTCTCTCTCTCTCTCTCTCTCTCTCTCTGTCTCTCTCTGTCTCTCTCTCTCTCTCTCTCTCTCTCTCTCTCTCTCTCTCTCTCTCTCTCTCTCTCTCTCTCTCTCTCTCTCTCTCTCTCTCTCTCTCTCTCTCTCTCTCTCTCTCTCTCTCTCTCTCTCTCTCTCTCTCTCTCTCTCTCTCTCTCTCTCTCTCTCTCTCTCTCTCTGTCTCTCTCTCTCTCTCTCTCTCTCTCTCTGTCTCTCTCTGTCTCTCTCTCTCTCTCTGTCTCTCTCTGTGTCTCTCTGTCTCTCTCTGTCTCTCTCTCTCTGTCTCTCTCTCTCTCTCTGTCTCTCTCTGTCTCTCTGTCTCTCTCTCTCTCTCTGTCTCTCTGTCTCTCTGTCTCTCTGTCTCTCTCTGTCTCTCTGTCTCTCTCTGTCTCTCTGTCTCTCTGTCTCTGTCTCTCTGTCTCTCTGTCTCTGTCTCTCTCTGTCTCTCTGTCTCTCTCTCTCTCTCTGTCGCTCTCTCTCTCTCACTCTCCCTCTCTCTCTCTCTCTCTCTCTCTCTCTGTCTCTCTCTCTCTCTCTCTCTCTCTCTCTCTCTCTCTCTCTCTGGAGGCCTCTCTCTCTCTCTCTCTCCCTCCCTCTCTCTCTCTATCTCTCTCTGTCTCTCTCTCTCTCTCTCTCTCTCTCTGTCTCTCTCTCTCTCTGTCTCTCTGTCTCTCAGGTCTGGAGGTCAGGCAGCGGTGCTTAGTGCCAGAGGGGGGGCTGTGTTGTCTGTCCTCAGAGCCCAGCATGGTGCTGCCTCCATACAAGGAGTGGAGATGACCAATCAGTACCTACTGCTCTTCTGCAGGTATCTGTTTTATATATTTAGAATGGTGTGGGCGTACCCCCAAAAACAGAATGGTGTGGGCGTACCCTAACAACAGAATGGTGTGGGCGTACCCCAACAACAGAATGGTGTGGGCGTACCCCAACAACAGAATGGTGTGGGCGTACCCCAACAACAGAATGGTGTGGGCGTACCCCAACAACAGAATGGTGTGGGCGTACCCCAACAACAGAATGGTGTGGGCGTACCCCAACAACAGAATGGTGTGGGCGTACCCCCAAAAACAGAATGGTGTGGGCGTACCCCAACAACAGAATGGTGTGGGCGTACCCCAACAACAGAATGGTGTGGGCGTACCCCAACAACAGAATGGTGTGGGCATACCCCCAAAAACAGAATGGTGTGGGCGTATACCGGTCATTAAAAATATTCATAGGAGTAGACAGCTGATTGGCCGGCTCAGGCAATGAGCCAACATGTCATGTATTATGAGGAAATAGCAACCATTTTTTTTAAACGGTCTACTTGAGATACAAGATTGAGGTGTTTTTTTCTCTCTAATTTATGCTTTGGCCACAAATACGAGTAGGCCTTTAGGTATGAGTTAACAGGATATTAACTTTTAAAAGTACGATTTTCACTCGACAGTTACTTTAAGTGCAAGTATGCATCCCCTCCATTAACCATAACCCTATGTTATGCATTACAACCCAGAATGCATAGCTCATAAGGCATTATAGATGTGTGTGTGTGTGTGTATAATGCCTTATGAACAGAGTAGTGATAAGTGCTTCTGAAAAGTCTATCACGGCATCATAATCACATGATCATATTAGATGTTTTATTAAAGAAACAGACCATTGCTATTCATAGTGCACCTGCCTATGTTTATGCCTCCCTCCCTCATCCCTCATCCCTCCTCCCTCCTCCCTCATCCCTTCCTCCCTCCCAGGTACCCTTACAAGCGGGACAGTGAGATTATTCATATTGAGCTGTACAGCACGGCCAGTTTCAAGTACGAGCGCTCCATCCTGGGCTGCAGCCAGGACGACATCTCCCAGGTCACCGTCAACCGGACGGGGACGCACGCCGTGGCCTTCTGCCCCTCCCCCCGCACCGGCATCACGCAGGTCGTGACATGGAACCTGGAGACAGAGGACCACAAACACATCGCCTGTTTCCCCGGGATACTGACTGCAGGTTAGTAAGAGCGGTTAGGTGGAGACTTCCAGGCATCGGTTGCTGTCTTGGTTGACTGATTGGAAATCGGTTAGAATGTGGTGGAGTCGGAGACTGTTCGGAAAAGGCTTCAAGTTCATCCGGGTATTATCTTGCAGTGTTTGTGTCTAACGGTGGCGAGACTGCTGTGGATTCATAAAGAAAGGCCCAGGGAATAAACATACCACCATTTAATTCACATGACATGACCTATCAGTGAACTCCGAGACTAACATTGACATTGACAGACACAAACCGTTTACTTTTGATGCTAAATTGACGTTGAGTTTACGCTCAGGAAAACCATTTCCTATTGGTCCTCTCCCCTCCCCCTGTCTGTAGGTGTGTGTTTGGAACTGCGGTTCTGTGTGGGTGTGTGCAGTGGGGAGAGGTACCCAAGGCTGTGGGACCTGGCCTCCAGGGTCAACGACCAGACCCTCACCTACAATGTCCACAAGGTGAAGAGGGACGGCACAGAAGAAGTCATCCTCATGGGGAAACGCCCACGGTAGGTCTTTATCAACAATCTTCAATTTACAGGACTATTATTATCTCAATAATATCAGGATTAGTATTATCTGTACTATTTGCTGTATTGTTTAAATAGTACTGGTAATAGTATTTTAAATATTCAGACATTATTGGTTTCTTTTAACGTCATCTCAATAGGCTAAGTTGCTATCCTCCTCCTCCTCCTCCTCCTCCTCCATATTCACTGTTCTATTTACACAGCATAGTTGAGAAGTGTACATACCCACTGGGGATTTGCTCCTCCTGCCAGTTGAAGGAGATGAGACAAGGAGGAAGGAAGCCACTTTATATTATTGAGATGCACCCTCATATGCATCTGCTTTGATTGCCTTGCTCTTTCCTGGGTCTCTTCTCCCTCCGGTGACAGCTACGCGGTGTGCAAGTCCCTTCGGCCTGGCACGGTACGGGTCTGGAACCTGGCCAGATCCAGGTTCACAGGTCGACCTGTCAGAGTGGAGCACGGTCTCTATGGCAACACCGACGTGGCGTTGGCCCACGACCTGAAGCTGTACATCCTGACAGACAGAGGGACGGCCACCTTCACAGACACCCCCTCACCCATATTCCAGGTCACCGGCTTCCCTACTTCATGTATCAGTTAGCCTGGGATCCCTACTTCATGTATCAGTTAGCCTGGGATCCATACTTCATGTATCAGTTAGCCTGGGATCCCTACTTCATGTATCAGTTAGCCTGGGATCCATACTTCATGTATCAGTTAGCCTGGGATCCCTACTTCATGTATCAGTTAGCCTGGGATCCCTACTTCATGTATCAGTTAGCCTGGGATCCCTACTTCATGTATCAGTTAGCCTGGGATCCCTACTTCATGTATCAGTTAGCCTGGGATCCCTACTGAATCCACTGTGAACTACGCTGTTCTTTCACTTCACGGTTACACTTGAAGTCACCTCATGAGTTGACAGTGGCATACGTGTAGTGACATATGTGCTCTGCATGTGACTGCTTATAGCAGGGGTCCCCAAATGGCATGGTTTTATTTGGCCCCCCAAGTTTTCTGAGCAAAAAAATAATTATATATATATATATATATACAGTGGGGAGAACAAGTATTTGATACACTGCCGATTTTGCAGGTTTTCCTACTTACAAAGCATGTAGAGGTCTGTAATTTTTATCATAGGTACACTTCAACTGTGAGAGACGGAATCTAAAACAAATATCCAGAAAATCATATTGTATGATTTTTAAGTAATTAATTTGCATTTTATTGCATGACATAAGTATTTGATACATCAGAAAAGCAGAACTTAATATTTGGTACAGAAAACTTTGTTTGCAATTACAGAGATCATACGTTTCCTGTAGTTCTTGACCAGGTTTGCATACACTGCAGCAGGGATTTTGGCCCACTCCTCCATACAGACCTTCTCCAGATCCTTCAGGTTTCAGGGCTGTCGCTGGGCAATACAGACTTTCAGCTCCCTCCAAAGATTTTCTATTGGGTTCAGGTCTGGAGATTGGCTAGGCCACTCCAGGACCTTGAGATGCTTCTTACGGAGCCACTCCTTAGTTGCCCTGGCTGTGTGTTTCGGGTCGTTGTCATGCTGGAAGACCCAGCCACGACCCATCTTCAATGCTCTTACTGAGGGAAGGAGGTTGTTGGCCAAGATCTCGCGATACATGGCCTCATCCATCCTCCCCTCAATATGGTGCAGTCGTCCTGTCCCCTTTGCAGAAAAGCATCCCCAAAGAATGATGTTTCCACCTCCATGCTTCACAGTTGGTATGGTGTTCTTGGGGTTGTACTCATCCTTCTTCTTCCTCCAAACACGGCGAGTGGAGTTTAGACCAAAAAGCTCTATTTTTGTCTCATCAGACCAAATGACCTTCTCCCATTCCTCCTCTGGATCATCCTGATGGTCATTGGCAAACTTCAGACGGGCCTGGACATGCGCTGGCTTGAGCAGGGGGACCTTGCATGCGCTGCAGGATTTTAATCCATGACGGCGTAGTGCGTTACTAATGGTTTTCTTTGAGACTGTGGTCCCAGCTCTCTTCAGGTCATTGACCAGGTCCTGCCGTGTAGTTCTGGGTTGATCCCTCACCTTCCTCATGATCATTGATGCCCCACGAGGTGAGATCTTGCATGGAGCCCCAGACCGAGGGTGATTGACCGTCATCTTGAACTTATTCCATTTTCTAATAATTGCGCCAACAGTTGTTGCCTTCTCACCAAGCTGCTTGCCTATTGTCCTGTAGCCCATCCCAGCCTTGTGCAGGTCTACAATTTTATCCCTGATGTCCTCACACAGCCCTCTGGTCTTGGTCATTGTGGAGAGGTTGGAGTCTGTTTGATTGAGTGTGTGGACAGGTGTCTTATATACAGGTAACAAGTTCAAACAGGTGCAGTTAATACAGGTAATGAGTGGAGAACAGGGGGATCTTAAAGAAAAACTAACAGGTCTGTGAGAGCCAGAATTCTTACTGGTTGGTAGGTGATCAAATACTTATGTCATGCAATAAAATGCAAATTAATTACTTAAAAATCATACAATGTGATTTTCTGGATTTTTGTTTTAGATTCCGTCTCTCACAGTTGAAGTGTACCTATGATAAAAATTACAGACCTCTACATGCTTTGTAAGTAGGAAAACCTGCAAAATCGGCAGTGTGTCAAATACTTGTTCTCCCCACTGTATATATATATTGTTGGACATAATAGACTGAAAACACGAGGAAATTAGCTCCCAAATTATTTTAATTTAAGAAATGTGTTCCCAAGTATTCCCGTGCATAAGAGAGAATCGTATACAAATGTAATCAAGATTTGAAATTATTATGTTTTAGTCAAACATTAAATCTGTTTGGGCTTCAATTTGCCGTCTACAAATGATTTGTAATTATGTTCCGGTCCCCGTCCATCCGCTCTAGAAAAAAAACGGCCTGCGTCTGAATCTAGTTGATGATCCCTGGCCTATAGGTTTTAACCCGGGTCTCCTACATGCAACAAGACTGTGTTAGCCCATTGAGCTAAACGCCTAGTCATTCATCTTCTGTTTCACTTGACACCGTAGACTCTACTGGTCTATGACCTGATCAAGAGAAGCTACGTGAGGAGACAGTCTGGTCTCTACATCGTCCCCTGTCCCCGACACGAATACAGGCTTCTGGAGGGGCAGCTACTTCTGGGTCTGTCTGAGACGAGGTGAGAGCGATTCGGTTACTTGAAACAAGCACCAGCTAACTTAGTCCACTTCCTGAAACACCACACCCCAAATAAAGTCCCTCTGAGCCAGTTACTCTAGATAAATAACACCTTCTAGCGTCCTAATTGTCTCATAGCTTAACGTTGTTGTGTTCATTGTTGCCCCTAATACGTTTTGCCTCATTGTCGTGAATTGCTTTTGGGATGTGGAAGGCTAGAGCTTTTTCATTGTCCAGACCCTGTTTTATTTGGGACTGTTAGGAGGTACAGGGATCATACCCTGTTTCATTTGGACTGTTGGGAGGTACAGGGATCATGACCTGTTTCATTTGGACTGTTGGGATCACGACTTGTTTTATTTAGACTGTTGGGAGGTACAGGGATCATGACTTGTTTCATTTGGGACTGTTGGGAGGTACAGGGATCATGACCTGTTTCATTTGGGACTGTTGGGAGGTACAGGGATCATGACCTGTTTCATTTGGACTGTTGGGAGGTACAGGGATCATGACCTGTTTCATTTGGACTGTTGGGAGGTACAGGGATCATGACCTGTTTCATTTGGGACTGTTGGGAGTTACAGGAACCATCTGATTTTGTGGGACCTGGAGTCTGGGTATATCAAAGGGAGGATGAAAGCATCCCACACAGAGTCTCTCCTGTCCAGCAGCACCGTCAGAGACAGACAGTCCCAGATACCACCAAATGAGACCACAGGTAACAATACCAGAGACCAATACCAGAAAAGTTGTGCACGGGGATCTAGCTAAGCTATTTGGTGACTATTTCCTCCAGCTCTAGTGATGCCCTGGGACAGGCGGACAGAGAGCCACTCTGCTAAGTGTAGGAGGCTGGAGAAGGAGGATCAGAGGGAGAAGGAGGAGCAGCGCAGTCTAGACAGGGAGAAATACAACTCCATAGACCAGTACCTTCTCAGTGGGGACCAACAGGTAAAATGTGTGTGTTTGTGTTGCGATGTATCTTCATTCCCCTGATCCCCTCACTACCAGGTGGTGGTGTGTTCCTATTTCTCCCACCACCTCAACGTTTTCAGCGTGGGCTCCCAGGACCACCTCCACACCCTGGAGGATAGGACGTCCCTGCTGATCCTCCACACCGCCGCCCTCACACACCCCGGGGGACACCTGGTGCTGGCCAACTACAGCCAAGCTCATCATATACCTTACCTCACCCTCTGGGACCTTCAGAAAGGCACGGTATGTACATTCTTAGAGAAAAGGGTTCGAAAAGGGTTTATCAGCTGTCCCCATAGGAACTTTTTTTTCTAGGTAGAACCCTTTTGAGTTCCGGGTTTAACCATCTGTGGAAAGGGTTGTACGTGGAACCAAAAAGGGTTCTTCAACGGGTTCTAGATATAACCTTTTCTTCTGAGTGTACAGTATAAAGCCAGATTCAAATAGCTTTATTGTCCAACTGGGATCAGTGACAACACTATTTTACAGTACATTGGCTAAATTATTTGACACCCCCCCCAATTATTGTATTTTTTACACTTGTGAAAGGTGAGGAAAAGGTTGAAGAACGAGCCAGGAGTCTGTTGTGTGGCAATCACAGATGATGCCAGCAGAGTCGCCTTTGGGATCAGCGGATGTAACAAGTAATAAGTTTCAAAATGACACGTCACTCATAACATCTCCGAGTCATTTAAGTTCCATATCTAAACATATGGCTCATGCCTTTATGGTCTGTCACAATGAGAAGGCTCATGCCTTTATGGTCTGTCACAATGAGAAGGCTCATGCCTTTATGGTCTGTCACAATGAGAAGGCTCATGCCTTTATGGTCTGTCACAATGAGAAGGAATGGTCTGTCACAATGAGAAGGCTCATGCCTTTATGGTCTGTCACAATGAGAAGGCTCATGCCTTTATGGTCTGTCACAATGAGAAGGCTCATGCCTTTATGGTCTGTCACAATGAGAAGGCTCATGCCTTTATGGTCTGTCACAATGAGAAGGCTCATGCTTACCTCTTCTCCCGATTAGGCTTAAAGTGTGGGATCCCTTCAGGAGGAATCACAAGACTATCTCTGGCTACGCCAGCCTGAGGCTAGGAGGATCCAACCAGCTTTATATCACTGAGGGAGGAGCCAAAGCCATTCTACTAGCAGGTAGGACAGAGACCACTTTAGATTTTCAGCTATCTTTCCCTTTTATAGAAAAGTGAGATAATTAGGTTTCTCTGTGCACAAAGATATTGGCAACCTTGCACAAGTCACTATTTCTTCTCAAAATAGATGTGAAAAAAACATGGTTTTCAAACATGCACAGGACTCAAAACAAATATTTAAACTCACTTCAAAGTAAAAAAAATTATCTGGACTAAATGATCCCAAATTCAGATACATTTGGCTGGAGGAAAGTCATCCTCGACAACTGTAATTGATCCTACTTGTGGTAAGTTGCAGGTGCCATTCAACCAGTTTTGAAAAGAGAAAACAACTTTCTTTTCCATTGACAAGTGCAAGGGTGCCACTATATTTGAGTGCATCAGTAAGGGATAGTGGTGAGTGGGACAGGGTGTTCACAAACAACTGATAGAATGTGTGTTTACACTCAAGTGAAAGTAGAGCGAGTTATATAGTGTCACACAGGTTATAGTAAAGTGACAATTCATGCTGTTTTATTCACACAGGTGAGCTGAGCCTATGGGACTTGGAGGCCTGCAACGTCCTCTCTGTCCTTTCCCCTGATGCCCACGTCCAGTGTCTGACACTCCTTGGAGGAGACAACAGTAGCACCCTACTGTTGGGCCTTAGCCACAGCCCCGCCCTCGTCGCTGTCAGGCTGACGTCACAATCACAGGGGGTCGCCGTGGCAACCGGCTCCAGGGACGAAGACGTGTTCTCGGAGTCCAGTAGTAGCGAGGACGAAGACGACAGTCGGACACACGTAGGACTGGAGTAGAGTTTGTTCAGGAACTTCATGTTGAGTATTTGGAGATATCCTGACTTACCGAGACACTTCAGCCTTCGAACAGGATGACCTGATAAGTAGAATGTGAAATGTGTGTATATATATATATATTTAAGAAAAGACAAGGATTGGTCTCCCATCTGCAATAGAACTGTTTTAATGGATATAAAATAAACATTACATGCCATTACACTAGTTTGACAAAGTATATAGAATGTCAACACAAACATGAAATACCATTCTGACGGTGCCCCCGATCATCATCATCATTATCATTATATAGCAAATCAAAAAGTGCTCCACCTGAGGATGGTCAGTTGGCAAAGAAATCATAAAACAACCTAAAAATGTGAAGTATTGTGTCAAATCCCAGCTCAGGTAAGTAACTTCACATAAGGCAGAAACAGAGCAATCTAGCCCTCCATCTGCCATACAAATAAAACGTAGCACAATGAACTATTTAGCCCCATCTGGTAGTGACCAAATCAGTGAATCCAGACTTGTTGATTTGGAACATATTTATTTTTTAAAACTGCATAAGAAATGAAACTTACTGAATTGAAAGACGGGGCGAACATAATGCATTCATTTTCACAAAAAGAGGACATCATTCAGGTACATTACATCAAGTCAAAATGGCCAGTAAGCCAAAATATGCTTTTTGAGTTACTTTAATTCCATTCAGCCAAGTGTTGAGTAACACGATAGAACCCAGTAGATGGCAGCTTTAGGCTTCTTAAAGTCAACATCTGGCTTCCCAGAATAACCTTTAGGCTTCAGTGTGGGTCCACCAGTATGGTAACAGCACCAGTTCAGTATTGGTCAAATCCTTTACTCAAGAGTAGGCGCTGCAGGAGGAAAATGTGTTTCGATTGTGCTCTCAAAACTTCACAACATTTAGTCATACCTTGAATGACTTACTTTGACAAACTCAACCCTCAGTTCGGCAATGTTCCCGAGAGGAAAGAGAGGACATGCCACAACTACCTGGACCTCCTGTCCTTTTTGTTCTTATCCAGGCTTTTGTCCATAGTCTTTTCGTTGTCCCCTCTGCACTTGGGACAGAACCACTTCCCCTTGGGCTTGTAGGTGAGCCCCACGCAGGAGAAGTGGAACCACTCGATGGGGCACGCGTCGTTGTCGCAGCCAATCATCTCGCCGTAGGACACCTGCTCACACAGGCAGTAGGTGGGCTCGTTGGGGTCGATGGTGAATTCCACAGGCGAGGTGCCTCGCTCCTGCTTGGCCTTGCGCTTCTTCTTCTTGGCAGACTTTGACCTCTTCTCCCGCGGCTGCATAGGCAGTTCATCCACCGGGTCATCCATCGCTGTTCCGTTCCCTGAGGCGTGGTTGGCGTCGCGGCTCTCGCTGTTACGCTGACGTCTCGGCCGGCGGGCGGAGGAGCGCTCCGCAGGTGTGGACACCGCCGCCTCCTGAACGGAACCGGAGCGCCGCTCGGTGACCACCCGCTCCCGCTCGCTGGCCTCGCTGGGCTCCTGGAGACAGAGGGAGTGGGAGTCCATCTGGCGGGAACGGTTCTCTACCAGCTCAGTCATCTGGGTGACCACATGGATCTTCTCGTCGCCCAGCTCCTGGCTGCTGATGAGGGCCCGCTGCAGCTGGATCTGAAGCCTCTTACGCTGTGCCGCGTCCCGCTCGCCCTGGTAGCGCTCGTAGACATCGTCGACCTCCTTCAGGACCTCTGCAAAGCACACAGAATGACAAGAGTTCAATGTTGTGGCGTTACTATTGAGTTGAGAAATTTGCATTGGGAATATAATCCTATCCGACGCGATGTCAGTCAGAGGAAACTTTTACATACTCAATGAAGTTCCTGGTAGGAACAGGGGGCAAATGCATTACAAATGTCCCTTTTGTGCACAATTGTATGCATATTTTATTGTTGCTGCAAACTGTAGGAGCACTGAAATCAGCTGATGTCAATCTGACAAACGAGTAATAAGATGGAAGATATTAGAATTTATAGATTCCTTACTACTTCCGCATTGGTTTATATTCAGGAAGTGATGACACTTTCTGCCTGATCAGGGGTCGTCACTAGTTGCCACAAAGTCATAAACCCCGCCTGTTTCTACATTGGTCTTGAAAACCTAACCACGCTGCTAACATTTATGCCTAACCTTAAATACTAAAAAGCGAATTTGAGTTATGAATTTGTAAGATATTGACAATGGTAACTAGTGACAGCCCTGGTCAGGGGGTTGTCCCCCTGCTTGCTAAGTGGATCACACACACACACACACACACACACACGACTACAACAACACAACTGTCAGACGAAGTAACGTTACTGGCACAACAAAAGAAACGAGACATTTTTTCAGCTCGTAAATGAGACATTTTCAACACCGGCGGATTGCAACCACCACCTAAACTGAGTTGACGTTACTCCCAATATAACATTTGCTAGCAAGCAACACCGTCGACCAAAAAAAAAAAAAAAAAGTCAACATCCCTTGCATAGTAAACATTAAAAATATAAATAAAAACGCATGCAAATGAAAAGAAAAGGTTTGACCAACTCTTAAGTAAGCCGCTAAACGACACAAATAAACACCCCTTCTTGCCAAAATGGCTGATCTGTGGTTATCAATCTCATTGCTATCGAGGCAACTCGGACCTCACTTCGGAGACGTTGTTTATGGATAACAAATTGAAGGCATACATAACTACTCGATAGAAGAACCAAACGTTATATTTCAGAAAGAAAAGGGGGTGGGGGGACCCGAGTTTAATACTAGCTAGCTAATGTTAGCTAGTTGCTAATGTATGGAGTATTAACATCAGCTAGTTATTGTAGCTGTCTAAAGTGACTCCGGCACTGGTCAATACAACGCACTCAATTTTTATACGATTTTATCGTCATAACTCTTAAATAAAACCACCAAAAACAACGAAAGAATAAAACAATACCTTGATACTTTGAGTCAATTTCTCGTAGCAGAGAGACGTTTCTTTGTATATCCAAAGGCAGGGATTCAACACATTCCAAATAATCTTCCACATAGCTGACGAGTTGCGACTTTTCTACGTTTGGGTAATGATTATGACCTAACATTGTTCCACCGATGCATCGAGACAAGAAAACATGTACATAGATTTGAGATGATTTAAAAAATAAAAAAATAAAAAATGTATCTAGCTAGTATGGTTTGTAATGGGCAGTTCCATCCGCAAGGCGAACTGCAGCACTTCACTTCAAACAAAACTGCACCCACTGCGCATGAGCGACTATATTCCTTTTATGGCAATGCATCGCATTTTCACATTTTTTTAGTTGACGGGATGGGCCATTCATATGTCTAGCTTTTGGATTGGCTGTGAACATTTTTTTTACTTGACGTGATGGGCCATTCATATGTCTAGCTTTTGGATTGGCTGTGAACATTTTTTTTACTTGACGTGATGGGCCATTCATATGTCTAGCTTTTGGATTGGCTGTGAACATTTTTTTTACTTGACGTGATGGGCCATTCATATGTCTAGCTTTTGGATTGGCTGTGAATTTTTTTTTTACTTGGCGGGATGGGCCATTCATATGTCTAGCTTTTGGATTGGCTGTGAACATTTTTTTAGTTGACGGGATGGGCCATTCATATGTCTAGCTTTTGGATTGGCTGTTGGATTGGCTGTGAATTTTTTTTTTACTTGACGTGATGGGCCATTCATATGTCTAGCTTTTGGATTGGCTGTGAATTTTTTTTTACTTGACGGGATGGGCCATTCATATTTCTAGCTTTTGGATTGGCTGTGAACAAGATACTGATTTGTCGCCACAGTGTTTTAGGCTCCAATGTTACCTTTGTCAACAACTGTTGTCACCGATTTAACCACTAGATGGCGCTATAGGCTTACGCTATCCAGCTACAACGGGTAGTTTGAAACGTAAACAAATCATCTGTGGCGACAAATTAAGGATATAATCCTAACTATTTTCCTAACGTTAACCTCGTGCTCCAAACCTGCTATGTTAGTTTTCATAATCCGCCACGTTAATTCGCCCAACCTGCCACGTTAATTATGATAACCTGTCCGTTAATTATGATAACCTGTCCGTTAATTATGATAACCTGTCCGTTAATTATCCTAACCTGCTATGTAAACAAAATATCTGGCAACAAATCACCAATAAAACCACATTTGTATTATGAACTTTTCCCGAGAAAGTAAGCCATTCATTTATATTTTATTAGGATCCCCATCAGCTGTTGCGAAAGCAGCAGCTACTTTTACTGGGGTCCACATGAAACATGACACAACACAGAACATTAATAGACAAGAACAGCTCAAGGACAGAACTTCATACATTTTTAAAATGGCACACACAGTCTACATATCAATACAGACACACAAAATATCTAGGTCCAATAGGGAGAGGTGTTGTGCCGTGAGGTGTTGCTTTATCTGTTTTTTTGAAACCAGGGTTGCTGTTCATTTGAGCCATATGAGATCGAAGGGAGTTCCATGTAATAATGGCTCTGTATAATACTGTATGGTTTATAGAATTTGTTCTGGATTTGGGGACTGTGAAAAGACCCATGGTGGCATGTCTGGTGGGCTAAGTGTGTGTGTCAGAGCTGTGTGTATATTGACTATGCAAACAATTTGGAATTTTCAACACATTAATGTTTCTTATAAAAAGAGGAAGACGACGCAGTCATTCTCTACTCAACTCTTAGCGAAGAGAGACTGGCGTACATAGCATTTATATTATCCCTCTGATTACAATGAAGAGCAAGACGTGCCTTTTTGTTCTGGGCCAGCTGCAACTTAACTAGGTCTTTCTTTGCTGCACTTGACCACATGACCAGACAATAATCAAACTAAGACTAAACTAGAGGCTGCAGGACTTGACCACATGACTAGACAATAATCAAGCTAAGACTAAACTAGAGGCTGCAGGACTTGACCACATGACTAGACAATAATCAAACTAAGACTAAACTAGAGGCTGCAGGACTTGACCACATGACTAGACAATAATCAAGCTAAGACTAAACTAGAGGCTGCAGGACTTGACCACATGACTAGACAATAATCAAGCTAAGACTAAACTAGAGGCTGCAGGACTTGACCACATGACTAGACAATAATCAAACTAAGACTAAACTAGAGGCTGCAGGACTTGACCACATGACTAGACAAAAAAATTATTACAGACAGACCTCTCCCCATCTCTTTATTACAGACAGACCTCTCCCCATCTCTTTATTACGGACAGACCTCTCCCCATCTCTTTATTACAGACAGACCTCTCCCCATCTCTTTATTACAGACAGACCTCTCCCCATCTCTATATTACAGACAGACCTCTCCCCATCTCTTTATTACAGACAGACCTCTCCCCATCTCTTTATTACAGACAGACCTCTCCCCATCTCTTTATTACAGACAGACCTCTCCCCATCTCTTTATTACAGACAGACCTCTCCCCATCTCTTTATTACAGACAGACCTCTCCCCATCTCTTTATTACAGACAGACCTCTCCCCATCTCTTTATTACAGACAGACCTCTCCCCATCTCTTTATTACAGACAGACCTCTCCCCATCTCTTTATTACAGACAGACCTCTCCCCATCTCTTTATTACAGACAGACCTCTCCCCATCTCTTTATTACAGACAGACCTCTCCCCATCTCTTTATTACAGACAGACCTCTCCCCATCTCTTTATTACAGACAGACCTCTCCCCATCTCTTTATTACAGACAGACCTCTCCCCATCACTTTGTGTCAGTGCAGTACATGTTGAGTGCCCTTCTCTATAAGCATGCTAAAAGTCTGTTGTCAATTTGTTTACAGAGAAGTGACATTGTATTTGGTGAAATGGGTTCTAAGCTGACATACGGAATTGTTTTAAGATGGTCATAGTGTAACAAACAGTATTGCTTCCGCCCCTACCTGGGCTTGAACCAGGGACTCGCTGCACACATAGACAACAGCCACCCTCGAAGCATCGTTACCCATCGCTCCACAAAAGCCACGGCCCTTGCAGAGCAAGGGGAACAACTACTTCAAGGTCTCAGAGCGAGTGACGTCTATTAGCACGCACCACCACCACCGCTGCTAACTAGCTAGCCCTTTCACATCCGTTACACTCACTCCCCTTTTGACCTCTTCCTTTTCTGCAGCAACCAGTGATCCGGGTCATGGCACCAATGTAACAGTATAGCTTCCGTCCCTCTCCTCTACATGGGCTTGAACCAGGGACCCTCTGCACACATCGACAACAGTCACCCTTGAAGCATCGTTACCCATCGCTCCACAAAAGCAAGGCAAGGGGAACAACTACTTCAAGGTCTCAGAGTGAGTGACGTCACCGATTGAAACGCTATTAGCACGCACCACCGGCTAACTAGCTAGCCATTTCACATCGGTTACAATTGCATGGATCATTTAGCTATTTGATTTGGAATGTTAAAACCCCCTTAGGTATCAAAACATTTATATAAAAAAATATTTGATAAAATATGGAATTGGGCCTTTACTACTGTAGCCCATAGAAACGCATTGAATAACACATTCAGAAATGGCCAAAAAGACAGTAAAAATTGTATTATAAGGAATTAAGGTGTTGAAGTGTCTGTCCTATATAGGAGATATAACAAAGCTCAGGAAGCACAAAACAACCTCCATACTTCTGTTCCTTTTTAAACCCGGTACCGAGTCTGTGACACCTGTGGGGTAATACTATATAGAGTATTGTGTTCGTGACAGTACCATCTTTCCATAGAGTGGTCATGTTCAATATGCGGAGGCACAGGTTAGTCGGGGTAACTGTGGTAATGTGTACATGTAGGTAGCGGTAAAGTGACTATGCATAGATAATAAACAGAGATGGCTGGAGTCATTGGCAATTTTTAAGGCCTTCCTCTGACACCGCCTGGTATAGAGGTCCTGGATGGCAGGAAGCTTGGCCTCAGTGATGTACTAGGCCGTACGCACTACCCTCTGTAGTGCCTTGCAGTCGGAGGCCGAGCAGTTGCCATACCAGGCTGTTGCCAGACCAGTGATGACCAGTGATGGGGTGAAATATGTTATTTTTATTTTTAAATATATATATATATATATATATATATATAAAAATGTCCATTAAAATATCATCAAATTGATCAGAAATACAGTGTAGACTTTGTTAATTGTAAATGACTATTGTAGCTGGAAACGGCTGACTTTTAATGGAATATCTACATAGGAGTACAGAGGCCCATTATCAGCAATCATCACTCCTGTGTTCCAATGGCACGTTGTGTTAGCTAATCCAAGTTTATCATTTTAAAAGGCTAATTGATCATAAGAAAATACTTTTGCAATTATGTTAGCACAGCTGAAAACTGTTGTTCTGATTAAAGAAGCAATAGACTAGTTGAGTATCTGGAGCATCAGCATTTGTGGGTTCGATTACAGGCTCAAAATGTCCAGAAACAAAGTTATTTCTTCTGAAACTCGTCAGTCTACTCTTGTTCTGAGAAATGATGGCAATTCCATGCGAGAAATTGCCAAGAAACGGAAGATCTTGTACAATGCTGTGTACTACTCCCTTCACAGAACAGCGCAAACTGGCTCTAACCAGAATAGAAAGAGAAGTGGGAGGCCCCAGTGCACAACTGAGCAAGAGGACAAGTACATTAGAGTGTCTAGTTTTAGAAACAGACGCCTCACAAGTCCTCAACTGGCAGCTTCATTAAATAGTACCCACAAAACACCAGTCTCAACGTCAACAATAAAGAGGCGATTCCGGGATGCTGGCCTTCGAGGCAAAGTTCCTCTGTCCAGTGTCTGTGTTCTTTTGCCCATCTTAATCTTTTCTTTTTATTGGCCAGTCTGAGATATGGCTTTTTCTTTGCAACTCTGCCTAGAAGGCCAGCCTCCCAGAGTCGCCTCTTCACTGTTGACGTTGAGACTGGTGTTTTGCGGTGTACATTTTAATGAAGCTGCCAGTTGAGGACTCAAATGTTTTAATATCTAAAGGGGTCCTAAAATTCAAAATCAAATAGCCAAATGATCCATGGTATAACCATCTTAAAACAATTCCATGTGTCAGTTTAGAACCCGTTTCAGAAAATACAAAGTCACCTCTCTGTAAACAAATTGACAACAGACTTTCAGCCTGCTAATAGAGAAGGGAACTAAACATGTACTGAACTGACACAAATGACTGATGATTGGTTGAAATAAATTGACAATAAGAAGATTGTGGGAGCTGTACTGTTAGATTTCAGTGCAGCCTTCGATATTATTGACCATAACCTGTTGTTGTAAAAAACATGTTTTATGGCTTTTCAACCTCCGCCATATTGTGGATTCAGGGCTATCTATCTAATAGAACTCAGAGGGTTTCCTTTTCATGGAAGTTTCCCTAATGTCACACGTGAAGGATGTGGTATCCCGTAGGGCAGCTCTCAAGGCCAACTCATGCATTCTAAGAGCAAGTCAAGTCCAGTCACAAGGTTTCAGGTTTCAAGTCAAGTAAAAAAAAAAAATCTATACATGCAACCATTTGTTCTACTACAACTCTTTGTCTATTTATTGAGGCTACCAGACAGTTATTTTCATTATTTTATCTACAACACATTTTTTATTAGCCTATGCAATTGTAAAATAGGGACCTTGTAGATGTCCTGTGCATTGATTCAGCTGAAGGCAAGGCAGGTTGACGTGCTCAGAGTGTCGATTTATTTACAGGTCTTGGTGTTCCAATGGGGAAAGCACCATATCATACAAAATATGCATGTAGATTCACCAAATATACATAGGCAATAGCCCCAAAAGAAATAGCCTCTGTATCAGGCCTAACCTGTCCTATCTGAACAGACACAGGTGGAGGACAAGACCATAGAACCTCCCCTTGAGAAATCACATCTAATCTAACAGGAGCATAAACAGGTAGGCCTGCATAAGAACCTGGCCCTCAGGACCATACAATTAGCCTACCCAATTGGCAATTACAACCAATAACCTGGTTCTACAATGTAAAAAGCATGTTCCATTGTTACATTCAGACATAACAATTATGAATGATATTTCCACACAATGAATAGATGGAACAATCATTTTCTCTTATCCAACGTTCTTCTGACTCCAAAAGCGTGGAGCGCAGGCTACGTAGCCTATGCGCTCCTATTTCAGACAACAAAAATGACAGATATCACAGACACACGGAACTCCGACATAACCCATGAAATATGAACAAAGGAACCCATACATTGAATTAAATAAACAGAATTTCTGAGTCTTGAAAACGTTCATGTGCACTATAAACATCGCTCCCACTCAGAGCATGGTAAGAAATAGTTGGCTATAAAATTAAAATGTATCGAAGACCTATCAAACATGAGACAGAAGTATCTACGTGTTGCTATAAACGGTACTGGGATGGAATGATGAAACGCTAGCAATTGTTGTAGTATTAGATAGAATATAGATTTACCACATAGGGCCTATGCATTTAAACGTGTGAAAGCAACAGCGAACATTTAAACAATATTTTTTTTTAAAAGGAGTCTCTACTGGCGGGAGCCGGGCCTACCGTGCAACTTCGCCACAGTAATAACACATTCCAAATGCACGCTTCATAAGTAAATGATCAATGTCAAGCAATTGTTACATGCCAATCGAACAGTAATGCTAGTAATTGTTGCTCCGTTGCTGGAGAGTTTGCGGAGTATTCGTGATCAGCACATTTTTTTGGAGCTGCATATTTTTTTTTAATGACAAATCAAGGGCGCAACTTTGGTTTTAGAAGTGAGGGGATATAATATATACATATAATATTATTATTATTTTCCCCAGTTGGATAAGCACTCCAAATAGCCTACCCGACCGCTCGGAGGCGTCCGCAAGGTCCTAAAGCACAATATTACCTAATTTTGTATCACATTCCAACGATATAACTGAGGGGGACAGAAATTATATTTCCGAATGTGGGGGGACATGTCCCCCCTGTCCCCAGTGAAAGTTGCGCCCCTGATGGAAATCCTCTCTCCCTACAATTTGACGTATGCCTTGCACCGGATACTGTAAGGAATTGCTATTTCGTATGCAGGTGACTAACTTACTGCTAATTACATGGCTACAACTCACAGTAAAGCCTGTGGGGTCCCCTACAGGATAGCTCCCACATTACACACAATCTCCTTTTAATTTTAACCGAACACTGTGTGCCCGAAGAAGATCCTACGATGATGGACAGACAACTGAGCCAATGGCGGAAGACTACAGACTACAACCAGCTGAACCAATCCGGAGATCCGATCTTCCTAGGGTCAACCTACTTTCTGTGACGTATATAAGAGCTGTGCTGACTGTTTACGCTCTCTGCCTGCTGTTCCAACACGAACTAACGGAAGAGCCGTATTTACGTGTACCAGATATTTTCACTCTGAATAAACTGTTTACTTGTCATAAAATTTACCACTTAGTCTGAATCGATCCTTGACCGGCTCACCCATCTACATATCCAATTGCTAACAGAAATGGTAGCAGAGGATGGTTACTGGATTTCTGACCCTAATTCTTGTATTATTTGTTATTGATGTGATGTGCTGCTTGCATCATACTGTGTTTTGACAAGTCTGTTACAGATGTGGTGAGGGCTTCAGGCATGATGCCTTTGCTTGATGCTCCAGTTGGCGATGCTGATACGGACGCATGCTTTCAGGGGAGGATGGGACTGGTACCACCTGGTACAGGATAGAAGTAGCTGAGAGGACCAGATGGTTTCTAATAATTCTTTACTCTGTTTTCCATGACCAAAGTTTTATCCTACATCTTACATGTCAATAACAATAAAGTTTTATCCTGTTTTTGATAAGTGACACCCTTGGGGGGAACAAAGGCATATATAACTTGTAATTAGTAATAAACTGTTTATTATTTTCATGAAATGCTATGACTGCTGAAATAAAGGATAATTGAGTGACACCCTAGCAGGAGTAAAAAGGGGGATCCAGTTGCTTTTATTGATTAAGCTTCTCCATTGTATGTCGTGTCCCATCTGGGATGGGAAGAGGGGGAATTATTTTTCTTTGTGGGCCATTTCCGGATAGACATACCTAGTTTAGGATATTTTTCCTTTTTGGATTATGTCTTCGTTTTTGCTTGGAGTAATGTATCTGGACTATATCACATCTCTTAGGAGATGTGAAGAGAGGGTATCAGAAACTTTTTCCTGCTGGAAAAAGTGGGCTAATGTGGACAATCATTTTACTTTTATTTTGAGCTGTTCTCCGCTCTGTTAAATGAGGGTTGTAAGTTCCTAGGTGGCTGGTAGCCAACTTAGTACATAGTGGGATTGAATGGAGAACATGATGGTAATACATAAATATCTATTTCTGTTTAATACCGTGCCTTATTTCATAGTCCTTATGGGAGAAGTTTCTCTTTGTGTCTGGATCCAGTTAGGTTGTGTCACGTCTCTGGTGAGACGTGAAGAGAGGGTTTTGTAAGGAATTGCTATTTCGTATGCAGGTGACTAACTTACTGCTAATTACATGGCTACAACTCACAGTAAAGCCTGTGGGGTCCCCTACAGGATAGCTCCCACATTACACACAATCTCCTTTTAATTTTAACCGAACACTGTGTGCCCGAAGAAGATCCTACGATGATGGACAGACAACTGAGCCAATGGCGGAAGACTACAGACTACAACCAGCTGAACCAATCCGGAGATCCGATCTTCCTAGGGTCAACCTACTTTCTGTGACGTATATAAGAGCTGTGCTGACTGTTTACGCTCTCTGCCTGCTGTTCCAACACGAACTAACGGAAGAGCCGTATTTACGTGTACCAGATATTTTCACTCTGAATAAACTGTTTACTTGTCATAAAATTTACCACTTAGTCTGAATCGATCCTTGACCGGCTCACCCATCTACATATCCAATTGCTAACAATACCATCTGTACAGCAAATCATCAATCTGTTCGCTAGCTCACCCAGCCTGTTTTGATTGACAGTTTGCTGGTCAAATCAGAGTGCCGAGAGTGCGTTTCACTCGCCAATCTGTTGCAATTATTTTTTTGCAAAAGCGATTACTGCGGATACTGTCTCTGGTTGGGTGTAGAGTAATCCGGTAGACTCTTGTGCCACAAAATGAGTGACAAAACATTACAAACACTGACAATTTCAAGTCATCAGTCTCAAATCAAAGTCGAGTTTTCAGACTCCAAGTCGAAGTCAAGTCTCGAGTTATTTTATTTTATATCAAGTCGAGTCTCAAATCATCAAATTCGTAATTTGAGTCAATCCAGTCGGAGTCATGTGACTCGAGTCCACAACTGCTATTTTCAGCCCTTTCCTGGGTAGCTTCTCAAGAGTACTTTTAACTCGTTATTAGATTTTACTCCTTTGTTCCACCTGCAAAATAGTTATTCACTGGACTTTTCTGGTATAATGCTTTTTAATGAGAGTTGTATAGAAAATGATTGCCATTCACAGTGTAGCAGTACCCAAAATGCTAATTTCCCTAACTTCCATTCCCATTATCATACAAAAGATTTGTTTGTCAAGAAAGGGCAATAGGTTCTATAAACAATTCAATTATTTTTAGCCAGATCCAAATTGGGATGTTGAATTTTATGTTCTTTTTGATGGTGTAGAAGACCCTTTTTGCCTTGTCTCTCAGATCGTTCACCGCTTTGTGGAAGTTTCCTTTAATGCTGATGCTTAGGCCAAGGTAAGTATAGTTTTTGTGTGCTCTAAATTTATGGTGTCTAGATGGAATTTGAATTTGTGGTCCAGGCAACTGGACCTTTTGCAAACACCATCATTTTCTTCTTACGGAGATTTACTGTCAGGGCCCGGGTCTGACACAATCTGTGCAGAAGATCTAGGTGCTGCTGTAGGCCCCCCTTGGTTGGGGACAGGCGCACCAGATCATCAGCAAACAGTAGACATTTGACTTCAGGTTCTAGTTGGGTGAGGCCAGGTGCTGCAGACTGTCCTAATTGCCCAATTCGTTGATGTACAGTGCATTCGGTAAGTATTCAGACCCCTTGACTTTTTTCACATTTTGTTACGTTACAGCCTTATTCTGAAATGGATAAAATCGTTTCTCCCCTCATCAATCTACACACAATACCCAATAATGATAAAGCAAAAACAGGTTGAGAATTTTTTGCTAATGTTTTCCAAATAAAAAAACGGAAATATCACATTTATATCCGTATTCAGACCCTCTACTCAGTACTTTGTTGAAGAACCTTTGGAAGCGATTACAGCCTCAAGTCTTCTTGGGTATGACGCTACAAGCTTGGCACACCTGTATTTGGGGAGTTTCTCCCATTATTTTCTGAAGATCCTCTCAAGCTCTTTCAGGTTGGATGGGGAGCGTCGCTGCACAGCTATTTTCAGGTCTCTCCAGAGATGTTCGATGGGGTTCAAATCCGGGCTCTGGCTGGGCCACTCAAGAACATTCAGAGATTTGTTCCAAAGCCATTTCTGCTTTGTCTTGGCTGTGTGCTTAGGGTCGTTGCCCTGTTTTGAATGTGAACTTTCGTCCCAGTCTGAGGTCCTGAGCATTTTGGAGCAGGTTTTCATTAAGGATCTATCTGTACTTTTCTCCGTTCATCTTTCCTTCGATCCTGACTAGTCTCCCAGTCCCTGCAGCTGAAAAACATCCCCACAGCATGATGCTGCCACCACCATGCATCACCGTAAGGATGGTGGGTGCCAGGTTTTCTCCAGACGTGACGCTTGGCATTCAGGCCAAAGAGTTTAATCTTGGTTTTATCAGATCAGAGAATCTTGTTTCTCATGGTCTGAGAGTCCTTTAGGTGCTTTTTGGCAAACTCCAAGTGGGCTGTCATGTGCCTTTTACTCAGGAGTAGCTTCCGTCTGGCCATTGATTGGTGGAGTGCTGCAGAGATGGTTGTCCTTCTGGAAGCTACAGAGGAACTCTGGAACTCAGTCAGAGTGACCGACAAAGCATGAGAAGACATTGACTTTGATTTGTTTCGTTTGTTTGTTAATTAGGGTGTGCAGAGTGACAACGTGGTCTGTCATACGGTAATTTGGTAAAAAGCTCATTTGACATTTGCTTAGGATTTTCCAAAGGTTGCTGTTGACGCATATACAACTGTAGTCATTTGGGATAAAATTTGTCTCCACATTTGTGGATTGGGGTGATCAGTCCTTAGTTCCAAATATTGGGGAAGATGCCAGAGCTGAGGATGATGTTAAAGACTTTATGTATAGCGAATAGGATATTGTGGTCTGCATATTTTATCATTTCATTTGGTGTACAATCAACACCACAGGCCTTTTTGTGTTGGAGGGTTTGTATTTGCAGTGTATTTGTAATGTATTTCAATGTATTGCAGAATCCAGTGGGTTCTGGAATCCAGTTTGTTCTGCAATCCAGTGGGTTCTGGAATCCAGTTTGTTCTGCAATCCAGTTTGTTCTGCAATCCAGTTTGTTCTGCAATCCAGTGGGTTCTGGAATCCAGTGGGTTCTGGAATCCAGTTTGTTCTGCAATCCAGTGGGTTCTGGTAGTCTTTAATAGCTGATTCTAAGATTTGTAATTGATCAAGTATATGTTTTTGCTGTTTGTTCTTTGTTATAGAGCCAAAAAGATTGGAGAATTTGTTTATCCATACATCTCTATTTCGGATAGATAACTCTTTGTGTCCTGGTTCTATGGATTCTTCAATTACGTTGAGCTGATTTCTGAGGTGCTGTCCCTTTTTTTGACACAATAGTGTATTTATGTGTTGTTTAAGTGATTCACTTTAGTGAAGGCTCGGGTTTTCTGGGTTTTGGTTGGATTGGTTTCTCAATGTAACGATTCTCGTCCTCTTCTTCTGACGAGGAGTAGCAAGGATCGGACCAAAATGCAGCGTGGTATGTATCCATAATTATTTAATGAATACAAAATACAAAAGAACAAGAGAATCAAAATGAAAACCGAAACAGTCCCAAATAGGGCAAACACTGAAACTGAAAAATAAACACCCACAACTCAAAAGTGAAACCAGGCTACCTAAGTATGATTCTCAATCAGGGACAACGATTGACAGTTGCCTCTGATTGAGAACCATACCAGGCCGAACACAGAAAATCCCAAATTATAGAAAAAGGAACATAGACAACCCACCCAACTCACGCCCTGACCATACTAAAACAAAGACAATTTCTTTCTTAGGTTTTTGGATTCTTCATCAAACCGTTTGTCAATGTTTTTAATTTTCTTAGGTTGTCTGCTCTACATTTTTAGATTTGGTAGAGAAGTTGAAAGGTCAAATATACTGTTTAGACTTTCTACTGCCAAGTTTACATACACCTTCACTATTACAGTGAAATGTTTTGTCCAGGAAGTTATCCAAAATGGATTTAATTTGTAGTTGTCTAATTGTTTTCTTGGTAGTTTTCTACACTACTTTCTCTCACGTCTGTCTGTCTGTCTGTCTGTCTGTCTGTCTGTCTGTCTGTCTGTGTGTGTGTGTGTGTGTGTGTGTGTGTGTGTGTGTGTGTGTGTGTGTGTGTGTGTGTGTGTGTGTGTGTGCATGCCATTTAGAGGTGTGACTTATTTCCTGTTTTTTTTTGTCACATGATTTTGACCCCAGCAGCTGTAAAACTCAATACCATTGCATGATCTGTGGTTGAGACTTTCCAAACCTAATGCCTATTGAAGTCCCCGAAATTATAGATTTGTTTCTGTCTAACATAATCTTCATCAAAACACGAGACAATGACAGTCTGTTCATATCACAATTAAAATAAATAGGTATAATATTAGCCCAACTTTCGTTTTCTTACTTTCTGCTTCCTATCCTATTCCTACTGTATCAGTTTGATCACCGCTATCTGGGATCCTTGGGACGTCCCTCCCCTAAACCCTAACCTTAAATGTAACCCCTACCCGAACCCTTACCATTTTACATTTCAACTTCAATTGGAGTAGGGACGTCCCATGGTTTCCGGTTAGCACGGACCCCATCAGTTTATTGAGCAATATCTACCTCAACCTCAACGCTCGTGGTCTGACTGTGCAGTGACTGAGGAATAGTTCCAACTTCCTCGAACTTGTTGGTTTAGTTTCGTTTCCTTCGTATAACGCAGCTGCTGATCGACACATTTCTCCATTTTGCTGTGGTAGTTTGTCTGGCTAGCCTACATCTCCGGGATAAAGAGTCTGGGTCAGACACATTGTAGGCTATTATATTGGTTTGAAAGTCGAATAATAGAATCAGTCAAAATGAAGAAGGTACTTCTGTTCGTGTTTATACTCAGCGCTATTGTCTCAGGTAAGTTCCCCCTGATTTTCCTAAATAGAATAGATTTGTTGGTCAATCTGCTACTCATCTCAAACTGAATGTTTTCAGGTTAAAAAACCTAAAATATTCCCCAAAATGTAATGATATGGAGTTTAGATCATTTTGATGATATAAGAAGGGATCCACCTATTTTTCTGTTTCAGATGTTGAAAAAGCTTTCTTTTCTCTGATGTTAAATTCCCTGCAAATCAATAACCATGTGTTATTTCTGATCATTATATTACATAGCCTATTTATTTCCATATATTTTTTTCCATATTCCATACCCCTAATCACGTTAACGGAGTAGTAGCCTATGTGTTTTGTTTTCCACGAGTTAGTTGAAGTATGGTCATGTGAGTTTCGATTTGTTGTCTAATAAATCATTATGAAATGTTCATTCTGATGAGCTTTTTAAATTTATTTTAAAAAATTCATTCTGATGATCGTTCTGTTACGGCCGCGTTAGGACAGAGCTTTCACAGAAAGTAAAACAAATAAAAATACAAAAAAAATGTATTATATTTATATAATAATACATATGGGGGAGGGACAGAATTAGTTTTCATGCATTCTGGTATGATGTTAGCTAAATATTTATTCGTTTTTATCAACTTTATCGTTCACCTTTTATTTTTTGATATGCTAAAAATATACCACGTTCAAGTTGTAGTTGGAACTCGGAAATGTCCGACTTGCTAGCTGGTTGAACGCGGCACGTGTTTAACTATAACCAGTTAGCAAGTCTGACATTTCCGAGTATTTAATAGTTCCGAATACAAAGCGAACGCGCTATATATTTAGCCAATTAAATAATAAAAGGTGAACGATAAAGTTGATTTAAACGAATGCATGTATGGCCAACATCATACCAGAACGCATGAATACTAATTCTGTCCCTGCCCCAAATGTATTATAGCACGTGAATGCGGCATTAAGTCGAGGTTGTTGTTGCTGCCTACACGGAAGGCATTGAAATATTTTATTCTGCACTTCCGGATAAACCCACACCAAGTTGCAGGTTTCATGTTTCAGACTACATGCTTAGAAAAAATGGTTCGAAAAAAGTGTTACTCAGCTGTCCTCATGGTAGAACCCTTTTGGCTTCGAGATAGAACCCTCTGTGGAAAGGTTTCTACAAAGAACCCCACAAGGTTCTACCTGCAACCAAAAGGGTGATACCTAGAAACCAAAAAAGGTTATTCAAAGGGTTATCCTATGGGGACAGCTGAAGAACCTGTTTAGGTTCTAGAAAGCAAGATTTTTCAAAGATTGTAGTCACATGTATTTTAGGGCAGGGTTCATGGACTAAAGCCAACATCTAATTCTCCAAATCAAGATTTGAAAAAGTTACTTCACCATTCATCCCGGTTTATGGAATCCTCAATTCAAATGATTTGATTTACATCCAATGATGATGCTGGAGAATATCTCATTAGCAAACAAGATTACATTTTAACTATTGGTTCTTTCTCCTCCTGAAGCGCTGGCATCTGCTCAAGAGGATACCAAAAGATCCAAACCGTCTGCAACTGTCTTCCCCCCCTCTGAGTTTGGCCCCACGTCCAACACTACCACAACCTCTACTACAACTACGACTGTATTACCCACCACAGAATCCCAGAATGATACCACCACAGCAGCTCCTACTACAACTCTTACACCCACTACGACTGCATCCAACAGCACCACAGCTGCCCCCACAACAGCCAATACCACCACAGCTGCCCCCACAACAGCCAATGCCACCACAGCTGCCCCCACAACAGCCAATGCCACCACAGCTGCCCCCACAACAGCCAATGCCACCACAGCTGCCCCCACAACAGCCAATGCCACAACAGCCAATGCCACCACAGCTGCCCCCACAACAGCCAATGCCACCACACATGCTCCCACCACTACTGCCACTCCAAAACCGGAGCCCACCCCTCCTGCTAACCTGACCGTGGGAAACTACACTCTCAAGTCGAAGAAGGGTCTGTGTCTGATGGCCCAGCTGGCCCTGCAGATCAGAGTGGAAGACACTGGAAAGGTACAGCACCGTGTGAGCCTCATGACAAACACCAAGAACACATTGGCTGATTATTTTAACGGTCAAATTGGGGCCAAATAAGACTTACTGAAAGTGCGTTGCCCATGAGAGTGCATCATACGAGGCTTTTGCAAAACAGGGAAAAATTCTCTGTGTCACCTAAGTTATTACAAGTTTATCACATGTATTGAGCCACTGAGTTACCAACTCTTTCAGTTGATGTTTTGTAGGTCCAGGATATTTTTTTTTTACCATCCTCCATCATATTGACACGTGGCCATAAGCCACGTGTGTTTTAATCTTCTGTTTCCTCAACATTACGCCGTTGTGTGTGTATGACATGTACAACTAATGTCATCTGTTCATTTTCCAGACAGGAGTATTCATCGTTCAACCAGCGCAGACAAATGCTGAAGGGGGCTGTGAGACTTCCACGGCCAACTTAACCCTCACGTTCAAGGAGGGCTTCATCACCTTCATGTTTAATAAGGTAAGAATGGCTTCGATACTCCTATCATCACTACCCACTGAGAAAAAGAACAACCACCCCCATGGGTATTATTCATTAGGCACCAAACAGAAGAAAAATGTACTGAAACAGAGAGAGACTACCTGAACTTGTCCAATAAGAATCGTTCATTTTCTTCGCTTTCTGTTGGAAAACTTCTTCTTCTTTTTTTGCTACTGTGAGCCTTATTGAATATGACCTGAGTTTACAACATGTATAGAGATTAGCCTGCAGTTTGTTGACCGTTTATTACATTTATGGAGATCTATAATGATTAATCGAACACTGTTTGTAAAATGTTGAATAATGGTTATTTGTGTATGGGGAAACAAGACATGCATGAAAATGTGGTTATTCTACATGTGCCAGTGTTTTTTTAAAAGTATTGGATCAAAGGGCCAGGAGGTTTTCCTTGCATTGGGACCCGGACCTGGACAAACTCCGGGCCCTATATCTCTCTCTATATGCCACATATGTTCCCAAGTTTTTCCTAGTCAGGTCACATGGTCCTGACCTTAGATAAAGCTCACCTTGTCACATCACTTTGACATCCTGTGTATCAAGCTCCACAGTAACTATCCTGGGCTGTATCAAAACCGTCCGTGATCGGGTGTCCCATAGGGCGGCACACAATAAGCATTTCACTGTAAGGTCTTACCTGTTGTATTCGGGCTCATGTGACAAATACAATTTGATTTGATTTGAATTGGCCCAGCGTCGTCCTGGTTAGGGGAGGGTTTGGCCGGTGTAGGCCGTCATTGTAAATAAGAATTTGTTCTTAAACTGACTTGCCTAGATTAAATAAAAGTTAAATAAAAAAATAAAAAATAATCTACACAGTTATAATCAATTGGTAAATTGTTTGACTGTGTTCAAAAGGGAACATTGGCTTGTAAAGGGGAAGTAGGGTGACAGAAGACATATTTCTGCATCCTGCTAGGGAAGCAACCTTGTGTGGAAAAAGTGATGAATTAGTGGACTGGGTTAGATTGCAACGTTGTCATTTTTCTAGCTACTGTCTAGCGGTACTGTGAAATCATGATATTGTCATATTGTTTTAGCGTTGATGTTACTTAGGAGGGTCATAAAATATATTACGGTAGATGAAACATTGCTTTACTGCCATTGTGACGCAATACAAACCTTTTGATTAGGTGATTCCTTGTGTGTGTGTGTGTGAAAAAATAAATCTTTCTCTTGTCTTTTTCAGAACACCACCCAAAACGCTGTCTATGTCGACACGGTTTCTTTCTCTCTTTCCTACCCGTTAACGTCTGGAGGTAATGTTACATGCCGTCTGGGCACAGAGATTCTTATTCCAACCCGTCTGTCAATGCAGTGGACCACACATTATAGAACGATGAACGTGTTAGCCCCAGCCAGTGTTATTCATGCAGTAAATGTAATAATCTCCACCAAAAGTTCCTGTTGACACTTTGGACTTTTTCATAGGCCCACATCAGTTGCTCGTTTTGCATTGATATGTCAGTCTCTGGAAGAGATTGTGTAATATAAGGGTAAATATTAACACGGCTTTGCTTAACTACCAACCACCAACACATCTACAGATGTAGGATCTTCATTTGATCACTCTTTTTTAGTTACTGATCATTTTCCTGCATGCAGGAAAATGCAAACTTGTAGTGTATTTGAGTTTTAAAAGTGCTTCTACCGTTTGTAATTTCCACTTTGAAACTTCATACTTGATTTGCCCTAAAGACAAATGTATCAACCCCTACAGAAAATGTCCATGAATTATAATCCACAGAAGAATTCACATTTCCTGTTGCTGCAGGATTATTTTCCTGCTGAAGCAAACACGGGCTCAAATTAAGATCCTATATCTGTATGTGTGTCTGCGTCATATGACTGAAACAAGGCCTTATGTTTGAATAGGGAATTTACAGTAGTGCACCTGTTTCCACAATAAACAAACACCTTTTAATGCCATGTAGACCAACACAGTTTTAATGTTTTTTCACCAAGACAAAAAATGATACATTTGTGATGGTGACGTTTGATTGGTTGATTGTTTTTATGCTGCAGACAACGGCAAAATGTCTCTACCCTACGTCGCCAAAAATGGGTCACTGGATCTCTTCCACACTAAGGTTGGCCACTCCTACTCCTGCAAGAGCGAATCAGTTTTCATGGGAAAAGGGCTCTATCTGGACATCACCCAGGACAGGATACAGGCCTTCAACATCACCAAGGAGTGGGACTTCGGCACATGTATGTATCCCATTGCATTGCAATGTTGAACATACTAAACCTCAGGGCAAACCTGTTAAATGTCTTCTGACGTTTTGCATTGCCAGTATGTGTTTACGGGTTTTTAGATTACTACAAAAACAAAACAAACATGTTTCATCTGTTCATGTCATTGTTCCTCCCTGGTCCTCAGTGGTTGATTCACCAAACCGATTCAAATCAATACAGACAAATCAAACCAATCCAAACCAAATACTCTTAACAATTGATTAATAGCATCAGTTGTCTAGATTAGATATCTAACAAGCGCATAGTTAGTGAAATGCGAAAATGTCCCCCTGCAGATTCCATCCAGCCTTAGCTCTGACCTTAAACCCATTTCTCTGTGTTCCAGCTGACCCCTGCCCCGCCGACAGACCTGCTGACTACCGCGTGGCCATTGCTGTGGGGATTGTCCTCCTTATCCTCATCATCATCGTGGTGGTGGCCTATCTCCTGAGCAGGCGAAAAAGATCAGATGGCTACCAGTCCCTCTGAAGAGCCACTCAGGGGTCAAAGGGCGCACTGTATCAGCTCACAGTCTCAATACACCTATCATCGTGTTTTTGTCACTTGCTGTTAACTGTTAACACTGCTGTAACCCCAACTGTTCACACATCAACTAATTGTACCGCTCACACACACAAACTATCTAACTGTACCGCTCACACACACAAACGATCTAACTGTACCGCTCACACACACACTATCTAACTGTACTGCTCACACACACAAACTATCTAACTGTACTGCTCACACACACACTATCTAACTGTACTGCTCACACACACAAACGATCTAACTGTACTGCTCACACACACAAACGATCTAACTGTACCGCTCACACACACACTATCTAACTGTACCGCTCACACACACAAACGATCTAACTGTACTGCTCACACACACAAACTATCTAACTGTACTGCTCACACACAAACTATCTATATGGATAAGATGAGGGAATATTTCAGCGTTGTAGACCGGCAGTTTCATTTAAGTTGATTTGTACATTCATTAATTGAGGTGGATCATATGCATTGGATCAGATACTAGGATTAAAATATACTGACTTTGAATATACTCACTCTGAACTCTTTGGCTGCTGAACATTTTAGATTGTGTCATTTGTGCTTTCAGTGCAGTATTTCACAATGTGCTTTCTACTATAGCTGGATTTTGAACCTATGCTGTCTTGTTTTTCTTTTCTTATTATTATTAATTTCTTTGTGCTTGTACCACTGCCCTCAACCCTTTAGAATGGCCTATTAGGCTATTTGATTTCCGAATCGTAATCTAGATGAGGTTAATCATGGGCCTTTTAAAAAAAAAAATGTATTCCACTCAGTTAATCAAAGGGAATGTTTCAGATTTTAAATGTAAAGTTTTGTCAAAGAGAGGCATACTTTTGAATGTAAATCGCAATTTGTGTTTTCAATTTCTTGTCTATTTGTCTCAAGTGTTTTGTTGACCATTATTTGCTATTACACACTCTTTCCCTTGTGATGTGGTAATAATTTGGTATGTAAACATGTTTGAGAACATTTTATTAGTCGAATGTGACAACCATAAGTAATTGCAGGACCACTGAGTGTTTATCTTGTCAACTTTGACAGTGGTCAGATAGCTTGAGGTAGAAGTTGCCTTTAACCACAGATATAGAATCAGATGACCTAAACCGGCCAATCATAAGGAGGAAAAAAGGAATACAAATATATGACTCTGGGGCAAATTGCATTGTAAGGGATTACATTTGGGATCAGAAAGCACATTGAACAAGTTCTGACTCATCTAAACATAGGGATATATTACTGTTCTATGTTGCCACAGTTACAGGTTCCTAATGTTGATTATGGCCTCAATTACTATTCTTTTAGTTTAATTTAGTAAACATTTATTTTGATTTGTTTACATGTTATGTGCCATGTATCATCTTGGAAAAAAAGGTTGAGAAATGAAAACATCCCAAATAAACTTGTATTAATGTGTAAATGTGGTTTTGGAGTTTATTAGGAGTATTGGATCTGGCAAAACACTAAAGATCAAAGTTGGGGAGTAACGGATTACATGTCAAGTACAAAACAAACGGTTCCTGTAAATCCCTTAAATTACCAGATAAAATATTGTAATTAGATTCCAGATACTTTTGAAAAACTAGATTATTACTTCGAGGATTACGTTTAAATTCAGAAAGGCTGTTTGAAAGAAAAATGATCTTTGACCCTTCTCTGTTTTCACAATGACATTCAAATCAGCATTGAAAAAAAGGTGCAAGTTTACATTTTTTCCACCTGAGGGAGTCTGACCCCCAATCAGAGACCACTATGATGACACACCAAATGATGACCACCAATCAGAGACCACTATGATGACACACCAAATGATGACCACCAATCAGAGACCACTATGATGACACACCAAATGATGACCACCAATCAGAGACCACTATGTTGACACAACAAATGATGACCACCAATCAGAGACCACTATGATGACACAACAAATGATGACCACCAATCAGAGACCACTATGATGACACAACAAATGATGACCACCAATCAGAGACCACTATGATGACACACCAAATGTGTTTGATGGATTGTGGGAAAAGAGCAGGAATAGGCTTTTGTAGGCTACAGTACCAAGCTATGTCTTCCAATGGTGAGACTGCTGTCGGCATCTAAAGATTATCCATCTTGAATAAACGCTTGGAGGTAAAGGTGACATCAGTGATGTTGTCTACAGGGATACAAATATCACCTATTATTGAGATCTACATAGTGCATTGATGTGAATCACACTGCTGCTCTCTCATTTAGCTATTTGCACCTTACGGATTGTGGTTGTTGTGGACGGCTGTTCACAATCTAAATGTGTATTTCAACCCCATAATGGTTGAATTCAAGACGTTTAAGCTGCCTATCAATCATTGTTTTTGAAACCAATGGACAGCCAGTGAAAAATACGCTCTTGCAACAGTTGCATGGTGTTGTAATGAATTTCCTCCTCTTCCTCTGAAGAGGAGAGGCGAAACGGATCTGAGGACCAATATGCGTCGTGGTAAGTGTCCATGGTTCTTTTTAATACGTTAAGGTACACATGAACAACTGACTACAAAAAACAAGAAATGTGAAAACTCAAAACAGTCCTATCTGGTGCAAACACAGAGACAGGAACAATCACCCACAAACACACAGTGAAACCCAGGCTACCTAAGTATGATTCTCAATCAGAGACAACTAATGACACCTGCCTCTGATTGAGAACCATACTAGGCCGAAACATAGAAATACTCAAATCATAGAAAAACAAACATAGACTGCCCACCCAACTCACGCCCTGACCATACTAACTAATACAAAACACAGGAAATAAAGGTCAGAACGTGACAGGTGTAGATCCCAGCCTATGGAACAATAGTTGCATAGTGTAGATCCCAGCCTATGGAATAACAGTTGCATAGTGCAGATCCCAGCCTATGGAACAACAGTTGCATAGTGTAGATCCCAGCCTATGGAACAACAGTTGCATAGTGCAGATCCCAGCCTATGGAACAACAGCTGCATAGTGAGGATCCCAGCCTATGGAACAACAGCTGCATAGTGAGGATCCCAGCCTATGGAACAACAGCTGCATAGTGCAGATCCCAGCCTATGGAACAACAGCTGCATAGTGCAGATCCCAGCCTATAGAACAACAGCTGTATAGTGTAGATCCCAGCCTATGGAACAACAGCTGCATAGTGTAGATGTTATGGTGTGGGGGTAATCTGTAGTTGCTACATCCATTTTTGGTAAAAGACCAAGTCTATATCATGGCAAGAAAAGCTCAAATAAGCTAAGAGAAACAACAATCCATCATTACTTTAAGACATGAAGGTCAGTCAATTGGGAAATGTTCAAGAACTTTGAAAGTTTCTTCAAGTGCAGTCGCAAAAACCATCAAGCACTATGATGAAACTGGCTCTTTTGAGGAACACCACAGGAATGGAAGACCCAGAGTTACCTCTGCTACAGAAGATACGTTCATTAGAGTTACCATCCTCAGAAATTGCAGCCCAAATATATGCTTCACCGAGTTCAAGTAACAGACACCTCAACATCAATCGTTCAGAGGAGATTGTGTGAATCAGGCCTTCATGGTCGAATTACTGCAAAGAAACCACTACCAAAGGACACCAATAATAAGAAGAGACATGCTTGGGCCAAGAAACACGAGCAATGGACGTTAGACCGGTGGAAATTGGTTCTTTTGTCTGGAGTCCAAATTTGAGATTTTTGGTTCCAACCGCCGTGTCTTTGTGAGACGCAGTGTGGGTGAACGGATGATCTCCGCATGTGTATTTCCCACCGTAAAGCATGGAGGAGGAGGTGTTATGGTGTGGGGGTCTTAGTGGGACTATCATTTATTTTTCAACAGGACAATGAGCCAACACACCTCCAGGTTGTGTAAGGGATATTTTACCAAGAAGGAGAGTGATGGAGTGCTGCATCAGATGACCTGGCCTCCACAATCCCCCGACCTCAACCAAATTGAGATGGTTTGGGGTGAGTCGGACCACAGAGTGAAGGAAAAGCAGCCAACAAGTGCTCAGCATATGTGGGAACTCCTTCAAGACTGTTGGAAAAGCATTGCAGGTGAAGCCGGTTGAGAGAATACCAAGAGTGTGCAAAGCTGTCATCAAGGCAAACGGTGGCTATTTGAAGAATCTCCAATATAAAATCTATTTTGATTTGTTTAACACTTTTTTGGTTACTACATGATTCCATATGTGTTATTTCATAGCTTTGACGTCTTCACTATTATTCTACAATGTAGCAAATAGTAAAAATAAAGAAAAACCCTTGAATGAGTAGGTGTTCTAAACCTTTTGACCGGCTGTCTTGAAGAATATAACTTCTAAATGCCTCATGATCTTAGTTCAACTCTCACACTTCACGAGAACCCAAAATATAAACTTTTTTTCTTGCTTGTTTGTAAACATTGTAAATGTAAACACACACTCTATAGCCTCACAATATGGTTAAAAACAATAATTGTGATATCATGGATGGTCAGTCCTTGCATCCATAGCTCTGTCTATTAATCTGAGAGTGGTTACATTTCTCCAGGCCCATCCTTCAGCTTTATACCAAAACAAGAGGCGGGGCGATCGTTTTGTTATTGTTTCACCTGTGGATTTGCCCTTTAAACAGCTCTATATTATCAAGATATCTAAGAGTCACCAACACAAAGTTAAATAAAAGGCCTATATCAAATGTAGCATTCATTTTTCACATGTAAATTGCACTTATTTTAGTAGTCCTCAAAGCACGCCATTCCATGAGCGCAACATTTATTTTTCAACTCGAATCAACGAGCCCAATCAGTCCTCCATGACAACAAAATCATAAACAACAGAGCAAAGCTGGCTAATAAATCCTTAGTTAAGGGGTTATGCTCGGGTAAAACAATTTGGCTAATCTATACTTCCATATTTCCAAGTCTTATTCTTGAAGGTTGGAATTCTGATAGACTTTGGTTTTTAATGTAAAGATGTAATTTATTTGTATTATTATATGCAGTAGAAAGCGATGGGTTAGAGGAAGCCTACATAACCAACCCATAAAGTAAAATTGAACATCCATATGTGGCCAGCTATGAAAACTTTAACATTGATTTATCCTGCAACAGATGTCGTTCCAGTGGTTACATACATTTTTGTCTTCTAATGCCTCTTAAAGGGGAAAGTAATCTAAAAGTAACTGAATGTAATCAGATTACGTTACTGAGTTTAGGTCATCCCAAAAATGGATTACAATTTTGGAGAGGTAACTGTAACTGATTACTTTTAGGAAGTAACCTACCCAAACCCTGCTAAAGATATACTGTAGGGGCTTTTAATTGAGTCATTCAAGTTATTTGTAATACATTAACTGTGGGAATGTCCCATTGTATGAACACTGATATAGTTATTGATGTTCATTGTATTCTCCCATCATGTAGATCAGGGATGGACCACTGGCTGCCTGCGACCCCCCCTCTTTCGAAGGCCCTCGGATGAATTTCCACCCTTTTTTATAATGAACTCAGCAAGGGTCTCAACCTATTGTTTTGAGTTTGAATAGTAGAATACACAAGACGCAATTTCGAAATTCGGTTGTGCATCAGCAGTTTTTCTCTTGTTATGTTAATCACTGATAGTCAGTCAATTAGCCCATGTCAGCTAACATTTTTTAGATTTGCAAAGTTAGTTTAGCGGCCAGCTATCTAAACTTGTTATCAACAGCGGCCCCTCGTGATGAGTTCAGATTTGTTTTTGCCCATCCCACCATGTAGCCTATGACACAACACACAGATCAATACCATAGGGCAATCTGGTCTCAGCGAAAAACGTATTATATATATTTTTTTAAATCCATAACACTCCATTTGGATTGATATGCTACTTTAAGTTAGGTTACATTACATTGGCCTAACAATATAATAGCAGTTATACAATATAAAACTAATTGTAGGACATATATTATCCTATTATCCTCTGGGACGACAGGAATCTTAATGGTTAGAGTGTTGGGCCAGTAACCGAAAGGTTGCTAGATTGAATCCCCAAACTGACAAGGTAAAAATCTGTATTTCTGCCCCTGAAGGCAGTTAACCCACTGTTCCCCTTAGGCCGTCATTGTAAAGCAGAATTTGTTCTTAACTGACTTGCCTAGTTAAATAAAGGTTAAACATTTGTTTTCAATATGTCTTAATCCCACCAGTTTGGTTTAATCCATTTAGTATGATACATTACTTTCAACTGCTTTAGTATTATATGCTACATTAGGTTAGGTTACATTACACAAGTGCTTAGGTTAACGTCTACAGGATCGCCCCCCCCACGGGACAGTTAAGCTAACGTAGGCTAATGTGATTAGCATGAGGTTGTAAGCAACATGAACATTTCCCAGGACATATCTGATATGGGCAGAAAGCTTAAATTGTTGTTAATCTAACTGCACTGTCCAATTCAAGGTAGCTATTACAGTGAAATAATACAATGCTAATGTTTGAGGAGAGTGCACAATTATGAACTTGAAAATGTATTAATAAACGAATTAGTTACATTTGGGCAGTCTTGGTACAATATTTTGAACAGATATGCAATTGTTCATTGGATCAGTCTAAAACTTCAAACATAAACTGCTAAATTGCACCTGGGCTAGAATAATTACATTATGGCCTTTCTCTTGCATTTCAAAGATGATGAATAAATAAATAAATAAAAACAACATGTTTTTTTCTGTGTATTATCTTTTACCAGATCTAATGTGTCGTATTCTCCTACATTAATTTGACATTTCCACAAACTTCAAAGCGTTTCCTTTCAAATGGTATGAAGAATGGGCATATCCTTGCTTCAGGTCCTGAGTTACAGGCAGTTAGATCTGGGTATGTCATTTTAGGCGAAAATTGAAGAAGAAAAAAAGGGGGCGTATCCTTAATTAAGAGTTTTAAAGTTAGGGGGAAGAATTTACCTGTTAATTTACATGTTAAATAGTTGTAAAGTAGCTTAAGTTGTCCATGATGAGATTGAAACACTGCAACCAGAGGTGAAAGTAAGGCGGTACGCTGTACAGGTAAAACATGAGGCTTTTCGGCAATAATTCAAACAAAATGTCCAGAGAACTGTAGGCTATTACACCACTATTAACTCATTACCGCATTTCATTCGATTTTTGGTTTTAACGGATGTCTCTTTCCATTCACGACTGTTATGAGGCTGGAAACGGGTTGTGAGGGGATGAACGTGTGCGGGTAGCCTAGTAAAGGAGCCCTTTGAAGCGATTGTTTGACAAGCACTTCCATACATCGGTCCCGTTCCGGGAATAAATCAATTCTACTTTTCCCCTGACACGCAACTTTTGGGTTGTTAGATATTAGAGTTAATAAGTAGTTTGTGAAGTTGCTAAATTAGATAAAATGCTAAAGTTGTCAGTGATGAGATTCGTGTCATTCGCCCAGCCATCCAACCCAACCAACCACCCTGCTTTCATTTTGACGTTAAGTAACCTATTGTCTCATGTGACCATCCTAAACGTAACATATCATACTAAATGGAGTGGCGTGGATTTGAGTCAAATATAATACGTTTTTCTCTGAGACCATGCTGTGCAAACTGGTCTTTAAGTATTTCCACGACTGGCGAATCAATCCAGTTGTTTGCAGAAAGATCGGAAGTTGGCCTATTGTATGTTTAGCATTTCTGCATAGAAAGTATTTTGTTGGTCAAGGGTTTCTCGTAAGGTAACATAGTCCTCCTCAGATCATTGCTGGGTGACGACATAGTGATGATAGGAATGGAATACACGTTATCTCACTTGTGTCGCAGTCACACATACACACAGTAGCCTACTTACAGTATTATCTGGAGGGAAAAAGCAACACTGTGGTAAAGTCTGCAAAATCACTACAGGTTTTTAAGTATAGTAAATACCACAGAATTCAATTTGTATACTGTTTTTGTATTTATTTAACCTTTATTTAACTAGGCAAGTCAGATAAGAACAAATTCTTATTTACAATGACGGCCTCCCCATCATGGTCGGATGTGATACAGCCTGGATTCAAACCAGGGACTGTAGTGATGCCTCTTACACTGAGATGCAGTGCCTTAGAACGCTGTGCCACTCGGGAGTATATACCCTGACCATTCCCCTACCACATATTACAGTAAATACGCTGACCATTCCCCTCCCCCATATTACAGTATATACCCTGACCATTCCCCTACCACATATTACAGTATATACCCTGACCATTCCCCTCCCCCATATTACAGTAAATACCCTGACCATTCCCCTCCCCCATATTACAGTAAATACCCTGACCATTCCCCTACCACATATTACAGTAAATACGCTGACCATTCCCCTCCCCATATTACAGTATATACCCTGACCATTCCCTACCACATATTACAGTATATACCCTGACCATTCCCTCCCCATATTACAGTAAATACCCTGACCATTCCCTCCCCATATTACAGTATATACCCTGACCATTCCCCTCCCCATATTACAGTATATACCCTGACCATTCCCTCCCCATATTACAGTATATACCCTGACCATTCCCCTACCACATATCTCAATATGTACAGTATATACCCTGACCATTCCCCTCCCCATATTACAGTATATACCCTGACCATTCCCCTACCACATATTACAATATATACCCTGATCATTCCCCTCCCCATATTACAGTAAATACCCTGACCATTCCCTCCCCCATATTACAGTATATACCCTGACCATTCCCTCCCCATATTACAGTAAATACCCTGACCATTCCCTCCCCCATATTACAGTATATACCCTGACCATTCCCTCCCCATATTACAGTATATACCCTGACCATTCCCTCCCCATATTACAGTATATACCCTGACCATTCCCCTACCCATATTACAGTATATACCCTGACCATTCCCCTCCCCCATATTACAGTAAATACCCTGACCATTCCCTCCCCATATTACAGTATATACCCTGACCATTCCCCTCCCCCATATTACAGTATATACCCTGACCATTCCCTCCCCATATTACAGTATATACCCTGACCATTCCCCTACCACATATCTCAATATGTACAGTATATACACTGACCATTCCCCCCCATATTACAGTATATACCCTGACCATATTCCCCTGACCATTCCCTCCCCATATTACATATATACCCTGACCATTCCCCTCCCCATATTACAGTAAATACCCTGACCATCCCCTCCCCATATTACAGTATATACCCTGACCATTCCCCTCCCCATATTACAGTAAATACCCTGACCATTCCCTCCCCATATTACAGTATATACCCTGACCATTCCCTCCCCATATTACAGTATATACCCTGACCATTCCCCTCCCCATATTACAGTATATACCCTGACCATTCCCCTACCACATATTACAGTATATACCCTGACCATTCCCCTCCCCATATTACAGTAAATACCCTGACCATTCCTCCCCATATTACAGTATATACCCTGACCATTCCCCTCCCCATATTACAGTATATACCCTGACCATTCCCCTCCCCATATTACAGTAAACCCTGACCATTCCCTCCCCATATTACAGTATATACCCTGACCATTCCCCTCCCCATATTACAGTATATACCCTGACCATTCCCCTACCACATATTACAGTAAATACCCTGACCATTCCCCTCCCCATATTACAGTAAATACCCTGACCATTCCCCTCCCCATATTACAGTATATACCCTGACCATTCCCCTCCCCCATATTACAGTAAATACCCTGACCATTCCCCTCCCCATATTACAGTATATACCCTGACCATTCCTCCCCATATTACAGTAAATACCCTGACCATTCCCCTCCCCCATATTACAGTATATACCCTGACCATTCCCTCCCCATATTACAGTATATACCCTGACCATTTCCTCCCCATATTACAGTATATACCCTGACCATTCCCCTACCCCATATTACAGTATATACCCTGACCATTCCCCTATCCCCATATTACAGTATATACCCTGACCATTCCCTCCCCATATTACAGTAAATACCCTGACCATTCCCCTCCCCCATATTACAGTATATACCCTGACCATTCCCCTCCCCATATTACAGTATATACCCTGACCATTCCCTCCCCCATATTACAGTATATACCCTGACCATTCCCTCCCCATATTACAGTATATACCCTGACCATGCCCCCCCCATATTACAGTATATACCCTGACCATTTCCTACCCTGACCATTCCCTCCTACATATTACAGTATATACCCTGACCATTCCCTCCCCATATTACAGTATATACCCTGACCATTCCCCCTCCCCATATTACAGTATATGACCATTCCCCTCCCCATATTGACAGTATATACCCTGACCATTCCCTCCCCATATTACAGTATATACCCTGACCATTCCCCCAGTATATACCCTGACCATTCCCTCCCCATATTACAGTATATACCCTGACCATTCCCCTCCCCATATTACAGTATATACCCTGACCATTCCCTCCCCCATATTACAGTATATACCCTGACCATTACAGTAAATACCCTGACCATTCCCCTCCCCATATTACAGTATATACCCTGATATTCTCCCATATTACAGTATATACCCTGACCATTCCCCTCCCCATATTACAGTATATACCCTGACCATTCCCCTCCCCCATATTACAGTATATACCCTGACCATTCCCTCCCCATATCCCATATTACAGTATATACCCTGACCATTCCCTCCCCATATTACAGTATATACCCTGACCCTGATATACCCTGACCATTCCCCTCCCCCATATTACAGTATATACCCTGACCATTCCCTCCCCATATTACAGTATATACCCCCATTCCCTATTACAGTATATACCCTGACCATTCCCTCTCCCCCATATTACAGTATATACCTGACCATTCCCCTGACCATTCCCCTCCCCATATTACAGTATATACCCTGACCATTCCCTCCCCATATTACAGTATATACCCTGACCATTCCCCCCCCATATTACAGTATATACCCTGACCATTCCCCCCCCCATATTACAGTATATACCCTGACCATTCCCTCCCCATATTACAGTATATACCCTGACCATTCCCTCCCCATATTACAGTATATACCCTGACCATTCCCCCTCCCCATATTACAGTATATACCCTGACCATTCCCTCCCCCATATTACAGTATATACCCTGACCATTCCCCTCCCCATATTACAGTATATACCCTGACCATTCCCTCCCCCATATTACAGTATATACCCTGACCATTCCCCTCCCCCATATTACAGTATATACCCTGACCATTCCCCTCCCCATATTACAGTATATACCCTGACCATTCCCTCCCCCATATTACAGTATATACCCTGACCATTCCCTCCCCATATTACAGTATATACCCTGACCATTCCTCCCCATATTACAGTAAATACAGTATATACCCTGACCATTCCCCTCCCCATATTACAGTATATACCCTGACCATTCCCCTCCCCATATTACAGTATATACCCTGACCATTCCCTCCCCATATTACAGTAAATACCCTGACCATTCCTCCCCCCACCATATTTCCCCTCCCCCATATTACAGTATATACCCTGACCATTCCTCCCCATATTACAGTGTATATACCCTGACCATTCCCCTCCCCATATTACAGTATATACCCTGACCATTCCCTCCCCATATTACAGTATATACCTGACCATTCCCCCCCATATTGACCATTCCCCTCCCCATATTACAGTATATACCCTGACCATTCCTCCCACATATTACAGTATACCCTGACCATTCCCCCCCCCATATTACAGTATATACCCTGACCATTCCCTCCCCCATATTACAGTATATACCCTGACCATTCCCTCCCCCATATTACAGTAAATACCCTGACCATTCCCCTCCCCATATTACCTCCCCATATTACAGTATATACCCTGACCATTCCCCTCCCCATATTACAGTATATACCCTGACCATTCCTCCCCATATTACCCCTGATATTTCCTATATTACAGTACCCTGACCATTATACCCTGACCATTCCCTCCCCCCCTGACCATTCCCCTACCCATATTACAGTATATACCCTGACCATTCCTCCCCATATTACAGTATATACCCTGACCATTCCCCTCCCCATATTACAGTATATACCCTGACCATTCCCCTCCCCATATTACAGTATACCCTGACCATTCCCCTCCCCATATTACAGTATATACCCTGACCATTCAGTATATACCCCTCCCCATATTACAGTATATACCCTGACCATTCCCCATATTACAGTATATACCCTGACCATTCCTCCCCATATTACAGTATATACCCTGACCATTCCCTCCCCATATTACAGTATATACCCTGACCATTCCTCCCCCATATTACAGTATATACCCTGACCATTCCCCCTCCCCATATTACAGTATATACCCTGACCATTCCTCCCCACATATTACAGTAAATACCCTGACCATTCCCCTCCCCATATTACAGTATATACCCTGACCATTCCCCTCCCCATATTACAGTATATACCCTGACCATTCCCCTCCCCCATATTACAGTATATACCCTGACCATTCCCTCCCCATATTACAGTATATACCCTGACCATTCCCCTCCCCCATATTACAGTATATACCCTGACCATTCCCCTCCCCATATTACAGTATACCCTGACCATTCCCTCCCCACCATACCCTGACCATTCCTCCCCATATTACAGTATATACCCTGACCATTCCCCTCCCCATATTACAGTATATACCCTGACCATTCCCTCCCCATATTACAGTATACCTGACCATTCCCCCCATATTACAGTATATACCCTGACCATTCCTCCCCATATTACAGTATATACCCTGACCATTCCCCTCCCCATATTACAGTATATACCCTGACCATTCCCTCTCCCCATATTACAGTATATACCCTGACCATTTCCCCTCCCCATATTACAGTATATACCCTGACCATTCCTCCCCATATTACAGTATATACCCTGACCATTCCTCCCCATATTACAGTATATACCCTGACCATTCCTCCCCATATTACAGTATATACCCTGACCATTCCCCTCCCCATATTACAGTAAATATATACCCTGACCATTCCCCTCCCCATATTACAGTATATACCCTGACCATTCCCTCCCCATATTACAGTATATACCCTGACCATTCCCCTCCCCCATATTACAGTATATACCCTGACCATTCCCTCCCCATATTACAGTATATACCCTGACCATTCCCTCCCCATATTACAGTATATACCCTGACCATTCCCCCCCCCATATTACAGTATATACCCTGACCATTCCCCTAATACCCCCCATATTACAGATATATATATTCCCCTCCCCCATATTACAGTAAATACCCTGACCATTCCCTCCCCATATTACAGTATATACCCTGACCATTCCCCTCCCCATATTACAGTATACCCTGACCATTCCCCTCCCCATATTACAGTATATACCCTGACCATTCCCTCCCCATATTACAGTATATACCCTGACCATTCCCCTACCACATATTACAGTATATACAGTATATACCCTGACCATTCCCCTCCCCATATTACAGTATATACCCTGACCATTCCCCTCCCCATATTACAGTATATACCTGACCATTCCCCCCCATATTACAGTATATACCCTGACCATTCCCCTCCCCCATATTACAGTATATACCCTGACCATTCCCCTCCCCATATTACAGTATATACCCTGACCATTCCCCCCCATATTACAGTATATACCCTGACCATTCCCCCCCATATTACAGTATATACCCTGACCATTCCCCTCCCCATATTACAGTATATACCCTGACCATTCCCTCCCCCATATTACAGTATATACCCTGACCATTCCCCTCCCCATATTACAGTATATACCCTGACCATTCCCTCCCCCATATTACAGTATATACCCTGACCATTCCCCTCCCCATATTACAGTATATACCCTGACCATTCCCCCCCATATTACAGTAAATATGACCATTCCTCCCCATATTACAGTAAATACCCTGACCATTCCCTCCCCATATTACAGTATATACCCTGACCATTCCCCTCCCCATATTACAGTATATACCCTGACCATTCCCTCCCCATATTACAGTATATACCCTGACCATTCCCCTCCCCATATTACAGTATATACCCTGACCATTCCCTCCCCATATTACAGTATATACCCTGACCATTCCCCTCCCCATATTACAGTATATACCCTGACCATTCCCCCTACCCATATTACAGTATATACCCTGACCATTCCCCCCCATATTACAGTATATACCCTGACCATTCCCTCCCCATATTACAGTATATACCCTGACCATTCCTCCCCCCATATTACAGTATATACCCTGACCATTCCCCTCCCCCATATTACAGTATATACCCTGACCATTCCCCTCCACATATTACAGTATACCCTGACCATTCCTCCCCATATTACAGTATATACCCTGACCATTCCCCTCCCCATATTACAGTATATACCCTGACCATTCCCTCCCCATATTACAGTATATACCCTGACCATTCCTCCCCATATTACAGTATATACCCTGACCATTCCCTCCCCATATTACAGTATATACCCTGACCATTCCCTCCCCATATTACAGTAAATACCCTGACCATTCCCTCCCCATATTACAGTATATACCCTGACCATTCCCTCCCCATATTACAGTATATACCCTGACCATTCCCCTCCCCCCATATTACAGTAAATACCCTGACCATTCCCTCCCCATATTACAGTATATACCCTGACCATTCCCCTCCCCATATTACAGTATATACCCTGACCATTCCTCCCCCATATTACAGTATATACCCTGACCATTCCCCTCCCCCATATTACAGTATATACCCTGACCATTCCCTCCCCCATATTACAGTAAATACCCTGACCATTCCCCTACTACCCAATATTACAGTATATACCCTGACCATTCCCTCCCCCATATTACAGTATATACCCTGACCATTCCCCTCCCCATATTACAGTATATACCCTGACCATTCCCTCCCCATATTACAGTATATACCCTGACCATTCCCCTCCCCATATTACAGTAAATACCCTGACCATTCCCTCCCCATATTACAGTAAATACCCTGACCATTCCCCTCCCCCATATTACAGTATATACCCTGACCATTCCCTCCCCCATATTACAGTATATACCCTGACCATTCCCTCCCCATATTACAGTAAATACCCTGACCATTCCCTCCCCATATTACAGTATATACCCTGACCATTCCCCTCCCCCATATTACAGTATATACCCTGACCATTCCCCTACCACATATTACAGTATATACCCTGACCATTCCCCTACCACATATTACAGTATATACCCTGACCATTCCCCTACTACATATCTCAATATGTACAGTATATACCCTGACCATTCCCCTCCCCATATTACAGTATATACCCTGACCATTCCCTCCCCATATTACAGTATATACCCTGACCATTCCCCTCCCCCATATTACAGTATATACCCTGACCATTCCCCTCCCCATATTACAGTATATACCCTGACCATTCCCTCCCCATATTACAGTATATACCCTGACCATTCCCCTCCCCATATTACAGTATATACCCTGACCATTCCCTCCCCATATTACAGTATATACCCTGACCATTCCCTCCCCCATATTACAGTATATACCCTGACCATTCCCCTCCCCATATTACAGTATATACCCTGACCATTCCCCTCCCCCATATTACAGTATATACCCTGACCATTCCCTCCCCCATATTACAGTATATACCCTGACCATTCCCTCCCCATATTACAGTATATACCCTGACCATTCCCCTCCCACATATTACAGTATATACCCTGACCATTCCCCTCCCCATATTACAGTATATACCCTGACCATTCCCTCCCCATATTACAGTATATACCCTGACCATTCCCCTCCCCATATTACAGTATATACCCTGACCATTCCCTCCCCATATTACAGTATATACCCTGACCATTCCCCTCCCCCATATTACAGTATATACCCTGACCATTCCTCCCCATATTACAGTATATACCCTGACCATTCCTCCCCCATATTACAGTATATACCCTGACCATTCCCTCCCCATATTACAGTATATACCCTGACCATTCCCTCCCCATATTACCCTGACCATTCCCCCCATATTACAGTATATACCCTGACCATTCCCCTCCCCCATATTACAGTATATACCCTGACCATTCCTCCCCCATATTACAGTATATACCCTGACCATTCCCTCCCCATATTACAGTATATACCCTGACCATTCCCTCCCCCATATTACAGTATATACCCTGACCATTCCCCCTCCCCATATTACAGTATATACCCTGACCATTCCCTCCCCATATTACAGTATATACCCTGACCATTCCCCTCCCCATATTACAGTATATACCCTGACCATTCCCTCCCCATATTACAGTATATACCCTGACCATTCCCCCATATTACAGTATATACCCTGACCATTCCCTCCCCATATTACAGTATATACCCTGACCATTCCCCTCCCCCATATTACAGTATATACCCTGACCATTCCCCTCCCCATATTACAGTATATACCCTGACCATTCCCCCTACCCCATATTACAGTATATACCCTGACCATTCCCTCCCCCATATTACAGTATATACCCTGACCATTCCCCTCCCCATATTACAGTATATACCCTGACCATTCCTCCCCATATTACAGTATATACCCTGACCATTCCCTCCCCATATTACAGTATATACCCTGACCATTCCCTCCCCATATTACAGTAAATACCCTGACCATTCCTCCCCCATATTACAGTATATACCCTGACCATTCCCTCCCATATTACAGTAAATACCCTGACCATTCCCTCCCCATATTACAGTATATACCTGACCATTCCCTCCCATATTACAGTATATACCCTGACCATTTCCCCCCCTACCCATATTACAGTATATACCCTGACCATTCCCCTCCCCATATTACAGTATATACCCTGACCATTCAGTAAATATGATTTTTCCCCTACCACATATTACAGTATATACCCTGACCATTCCCTCCCATATTACAGTATATACCCTGACCATTCCTCCCCATATTACAGTATATACCCTGACCATTTCCCCATATTACCCCTGACCATATTACAGTATATACCCTGACCATTCCCTCCCCCATATTACAGTATATACCCTGACCATTCCCTCCCCCATATTACAGTATATACCCTGACCATTCCTCCCCATATTACAGTATATACCCTGACCATTCCCCTCCCCATATTACAGTATATACCCTGACCATTCCCCTCCCCATATTACAGTATATACCCTGACCATTCCCTCCCCATATTACAGTATATACCCTGACCATTCCCTCCCATATTACAGTATATACCCTGACCATTCCTCCCCATATTACAGTATATACCCTGACCATTCCCTCCCCATATTACAGTATATACCCTGACCATTCCCTCCCCATATTACAGTATATACCCTGACCATTCCCCCCCATATTACAGTATATACCCTGACCATTCCCCTCCCCCATATTACAGTATATACCCTGACCATTCCCCTCCCCATATTACAGTAAATACCCTGACCATTCCCCTATTACATATCTCAATATGTACAGTATATACCCTGACCATTCCCTCCCCATATTACAGTATATACCCTGACCATTCCCTCCCCCATATTACAGTATATACCCTGACCATTCCCCTCCCCCATATTACAGTATATACCCTGACCATTCCCCTCCCCCATATTACAGTATATACCCTGACCATTCCCCTCCCCATATTACAGTATATACCCTGACCATTCCCTCCCCATATTACAGTATATACCCTGACCATTCCCCTCCCCATATTACAGTATATACCCTGACCATTCCCTCCCCATATTACAGTAAATACCCTGACCATTCCCTCCCCATATTACAGTATATACCCTGACCATTCCCCTCCCCATATTACAGTATATACCCTGACCATTCCCTCCCCATATTACAGTATATACCCTGACCATTCCCCTCCCCATATTACAGTATATACCCTGACCATTCCCCTACTACATATCCTCAATATTACAGTATATACCCTGACCATTCCCCTCCCCATATTACAGTATATACCCTGACCATTTCCCCATATTACAGTATATACCCTGACCCCCCCATATTACAGTATATACCCTGACCATTCCCTCCCCATATTACAGTATATACCCTGACCATTCCCTCCCCATATTACAGTAAATACCCTGACCATTCCTCCCCATATTACAGTAAATACCCTGACCATTCCCTCCCCCATATTACAGTATATACCCTGACCATTCCCTCCCCATATTACAGTATATACCCTGACCATTCCCCTCCCCATATTACAGTATATACCCTGACCATTCCCCTCCCCATATTACAGTATATACCCTGACCATTCCCCTCCCCATATTACAGTATATACCCTGACCATTCCCCTCCCCATATTACAGTATATACCTGACCATTCCCTCCCCATATTACAGTATATACCCTGACCATTCCCTCCCCATATTACAGTATATACCCTGACCATTCCCTCCCCATATTACAGTATATACCCTGACCATTCCCTCCCCATATTACAGTATATACCCTGACCATTCCCTCCCCCATATTACAGTATATACCCTGACCATTCCCCCCCATATTACAGTATATACCCTGACCATTCCCTCCCCATATTACAGTATATACCCTGACCATTCCCCTCCCCCATATTACAGTATATACCCTGACCATTCCCTTCCCCATATTACAGTAAATACCCTTACCATTCCCCTGCCCATATTACAGTAAATACCCTGACCATTCCCCCCCCATATTACAGTATATACCCTGACCATTCCCTCCCCATATTACAGTATATACCCTGACCATTCCCTCCCCATATTACAGTATATACCCTGACCATTCCCTCCCCATATTACAGTATATACCCTGACCATTCCCTCCCCATATTACAGTATATACCCTGACCATTCCCTATTCCCCCATATTACAGTATATACCCTGACCATTCCCCTACCCCATATTACAGTATATACCCTGACCATTCCCTACCCCATATTACAGTATATACCCTGACCATTCCCCTCCCCATATTACAGTATATACCCTGACCATTCCCTCCCACATATTACAGTATATACCCTGACCATTCCTCCCCATATTACAGTATATACCCTGACCATTCCCCCCCATATTACAGTATATAAGGGGGACCATTCCCTATTACAGTATATACCCTGACCATTCCCTCCCCATATTACAGTATATACCCTGACCATTCCCTCCCCATATTACAGTATATACCCTGACCATTCCCTCCCCATATTACAGTATATACCCTGACCATTCCCCTCCCCATATTACAGTATATACCCTGACCATTCCCTCCCCATATTACAGTAAATACCCTGACCATTCCCCTCCCCATATTACAGTATATACCCTGACCATTCCCTCCCCATATTACAGTATATACCCTGACCATTCCTCCCCATATTACAGTATATACCCTGACCATTCCCCTCCCCATATTACAGTATATACCCTGACCATTCCCTTCCCCATATTACAGTATATACCCTGACCATTCCCCTACCACATATTACAGTATATACCCTGACCATTCCCCTCCCCATATTACAGTATATACCCTGACCATTCCCCTCCCCATATTACAGTATATACCCTGACCATTCCCCTCCCCATATTACAGTATATACCCTGACCATTCCCCTCCCCATATTACAGTATATACCCTGACCATTCCCTCCCCCATATTACAGTATATACCCTGACCATTCCCCTCCCCCATATTACAGTATATACCCTGACCATTCCCTCCCCATATTACAGTATATACCCTGACCATTCCTCCCCATATTACAGTATATACCCTGACCATTCCCCTCCCCCATATTACAGTATATACCCTGACCATTCCCTCCCCATATTACAGTATATACCCTGACCATTCCCTCCCCATATTACAGTATATACCCTGACCATTCCCTCCCCATATTACAGTATATACCCTGACCATTCCCTCCCCATATTACAGTATATACCCTGACCATTCCCATATTACAGTAAATACCCTGACCATTCCCCCATATTACAGTATATACCCTGACCATTCCCTCCCCATATTACAGTATATACCCTGACCATTCCTCCCAGTATATACCCTGACCATTCCCTCCCATATTACAGTATATACCCTGACCATTCCCCTCCCCCATATTACAGTATATACCCTGACCATTCCCCTCCCCATATTACAGTATATACCTGACCATTCCCTCCCCATATTACAGTATATACCCTGACCATTCCCCTCCCCATATTACAGTATATACCCTGACCATTCCCCTCCCCATATTACAGTATATACCCTGACCATTCCCTCCCCCATATTACAGTATATACCCTGACCATTCCCCCTCCCCATATTACAGTATATACCCTGACCATTCCCTCCCCATATTACAGTATATACCCTGACCATTCCTCCCCATATTACAGTATATACCCTGACCATTCCCCTCCCCATATTACAGTATATACCCTGACCATTCCCTCCCCATATTACAGTATATACCCTGACCATTCCCCTCCCCATATTACAGTAATACCCTACCCATATTACAGTAAATACCCTGACCATTCCCCTCCCCACATATTACAGTATATACCCTGACCATTCCCTCCCCATATTACAGTATATACCCTGACCATTCCCTCCCCATATTACAGTATATACCCTGACCATTCCCTCCCCATATTACAGTATATACCCTGACCATTCCCCTCCCCATATTACAGTAAATACCCTGACCATTCCCTCCCCATATTACAGTATATACCCTGACCATTCCCCTCCCCATATTACAGTATATACCCTGACCATTCCTCCCCCATATTACAGTATATACCCTGACCATTCTCCCCATATTACAGTAAATACCCTGACCATTCCCTCCCCATATTACAGTATATACCCTGACCATTCCCCTCCCCATATTACAGTATATACCCTGACCATTCCCCCCCATATTACAGTATATACCCTGACCATTCCCTCCCCATATTACAGTATATACCCTGACCATTCCCCTCCCCCATATTACAGTATATACCCTGACCATTCCCCTCCCACATATTACAGTATATACCCTGACCATTCCCCTACCACATATTACAGTATATACCCTGACCATTCCCCTACCCCATATTACAGTATATACCCTGACCATTCCCTCCCCATATTACAGTATATACCCTGACCATTCCCCTCCCCCCATATTACAGTATATACCCTGACCATTCCCTCCCCATATTACAGTATATACCCTGACCATTCCCTCCCCATATTACAGTATATACCCTGACCATTCCCTCCCCATATTACAGTATATACCCTGACCATTCCCCTCCCCATATTACAGTATATACCCTGACCATTCCCTCCCCATATTACAGTATATCCCCCTACCTCCATATTACAGTACAGTATATACCCTGACCATTCCCTCCCCATATTACAGTATATACCCTGACCATTCCCTCCCCATATTACAGTATATACCCTGACCATTCCCCTCCCCATATTACAGTATATACCCTGACCATTCCCTCCCCATATTACAGTATATACCCTGACCATTCCCTCCCCATATTACAGTATATACCCTGACCATTCCCTCCCCATATTACAGTATATACCCTGACCATTCCCCTCCCCATATTACAGTATATACCCTGACCATTCCCTCCCCATATTACAGTATATACCCTGACCATTCCCTCCCCATATTACAGTATATACCCTGACCATTCCCTCCCCCATATTACAGTATATACCCTGACCATTCCCTCCCCATATTACAGTATATACCCTGACCATTCCCTCCCCATATTACAGTATATACCCTGACCATTCCCTCCCCATATTACAGTATATACCCTGACCATTCCCTCCCCATATTACAGTATATACCCTGACCATTCCCTCCCCATATTACAGTATATACCCTGACCATTCCCCCCCATATTACAGTATATACCCTGACCATTCCCCCTCCCCATATTACAGTATATACCCTGACCATTCCCCTCCCTCATATTACAGTATATACCCTGACCATTCCCTCCCCATATTACAGTATATACCCTGACCATTCCTCCCCATATTACAGTATATACCCTGACCATTCCTCCCCATATTACAGTATATACCCTGACCATTCCCCTCCCCATATTACAGTATATACCCTGACCATTCCCTCCCCATATTACAGTATATACCCTGACCATTCCCCTCCCCATATTACAGTAAATACCCTGACCATTCCCTCCCCACATATTACAGTATATACCCTGACCATTCCCTCCCCCATATTACAGTATATACCCTGACCATTCCCTCCCCATATTACAGTATATACCCTGACCATTCCCTCCCCATATTACAGTATATACCCTGACCATTCCCCTCCCCATATTACAGTATATACCCTGACCATTCCCCTCCCCATATTACAGTATATACCCTGACCATTCCCCTCCCCATATTACAGTATATACCCTGACCATTCCCCTACCACATATTACAGTATATACCCTGACCATCCCCCATATTACAGTATATACCCTGACCATTCCCCATATTACAGTATATACCCTGACCATTCCCTCCCCATATTACAGTATATACCCTGACCATTCCCTCCCCATATTACAGTATATACCCTGACCATTCCCCCTACCACATATTACAGTATATACCCTGACCATTCCCCTCCCCATATTACAGTATATACCCTGACCATTCCCTACCCCATATTACAGTATATACCCTGACCATTCCCTCCCCATATTACAGTATATACCCTGACCATTCCCTCCCCCATATTACAGTATATACCCTGACCATTCCTCCCATATTACAGTATATACCCTGACCATTCCCTCCCCATATTACAGTATATACCCTGACCATTCCCCTACCCCATATTACAGTATATACCCTGACCATTCCCCTCCCCCATATTACAGTATATACTCTGACCACCATTGACCATTCCCTCCCCATATTACAGTATATACCCTGACCATTCCCTCCCCATATTACAGTATATACCCTGACCATTCCCCTCCCCATATTACAGTATATACCCTGACCATTCCCCTCCCCATATTACAGTATATACCCTGACCATTCCCTCCCCATATTACAGTATATATGACCACCCCATATTACTGACCATTCCCTCCCCATATTACAGTATATACCCTGACCATTCCCTCCCCATATTACAGTATATACCCTGACCATTCCCCTCCCCATATTACAGTAATATACCCTGACCATTCCCTCCCCATATTACAGTATATACCCTGACCATTCCCCCATATTACAGTATATACCCTGACCATTCCCCTCCCCATATTACAGTATATACCCTGACCATTCCCTCCCCATATTACAGTATATACCCTGACCATTCCCTCCCCATATTACAGTATATACCCTGACCATTCCCCTCCCCATATTACAGTATATACCCTGACCATATTCCCCTGACCATTCCTTCCCCATATTACAGTATATACCCTGACCATTCCCCCATATTACAGTATATACCCTGACCATTCCCTCCCCATATTACAGTATATACCCTGACCATTCCCCTCCCCATATTACAGTATATACCCTGACCATTCCCCTCCCCATATTACAGTATATACCCTGACCATTCCCTCCCCATATTACAGTATATACCCTGACCATTCCCCTCCCCATATTACAGTATATACCCTGACCATTCCCTACCATATCTCATATTACAGTATATACCCTGACCATTCCCTCCCCATATTACAGTATATACCCTGACCATTCCCTCCCCATATTACAGTATATACCCTGACCATTCCCTCCCCATATTACAGTATATACCCTGACCATTCCCTCCCCATATTACAGTATATACCCTGACCATTCCTCCCCATATTACAGTAAATACCCTGACCATTCCCCCCCCATATTACAGTATATACCCTGATATTCCTCCCCATATTACAGTATATACCCTGACCATTCCCCTCCCCATATTACAGTATATACCCTGACCATTCCCTCCCCATATTACAGTATATACCCTGACCATTCCCTCCCCATATTACAGTATATACCCTGACCATTCCCTCCCCATATTACAGTATATACCCTGACCATTCCCCTCCCCATATTACAGTATATACCCTGACCATTCCCTCCCCATATTACAGTATATACCCTGACCATTCCCCTACTACCTCAATATTACAGTATATACCCTGACCATTCCCTCCCCATATTACAGTATATACCCTGACCATTCCCCTCCCCATATTACAGTATATACCCTGACCATTCTCCCCATATTACAGTATATACCCTGACCATTCCCCTCCCCATATTACAGTATATACCCTGACCATTCCCCCCCATATTACAGTATATACCCTGACCATTCCCCTCCTCCATATTACAGTATATACCCTGACCATTCCCTCCCCATATTACAGTATATACCCTGACCATTCCCTCCCCATATTACAGTATATACCCTGACCATTCCCCTCCCCCATATTACAGTATATACCCTGACCATTCCCCTCCCCATATTACAGTATATACCCTGACCATTCCCTCCCCATATTACAGTATATACCCTGACCATTCCCCTCCCCCATATTACAGTATATACCCTGACCATTCCCTCCCCATATTACAGTATATACCCTGACCATTCCCCTCCCCATATTACAGTATATACCCTGACCATTCCCTCCCCATATTACAGTATATACCCTGACCATTCCTCCCCATATTACAGTATATACCCTGACCATTCCCTCCCCCATATTACAGTATATACCCTGACCATTCCCTCCCCATATTACAGTAAATACCCTGACCATTCCCCTCCCCATATTACAGTATATACCCTGACCATTCCCTCCCCATATTACAGTATATACCCTGACCATTCCCTCCCCATATTACAGTATATACCCTGACCATTCCCTCCCCATATTACAGTATATACCCTGACCATTCCCTCCCCATATTACAGTATATACCCTGACCATTCCCTCCCCATATTACAGTATATACCCTGACCATTCCCCTCCCCATATTACAGTATATACCCTGACCATTCCCCTCCCCCATATTACAGTATATACCCTGACCATTCCCTCCCCCATATTACAGTATACCCTGACCATTCCCTCCCCATATTACAGTAAATACCCTGACCATTCCCTCCCCCATATTACAGTATATACCCTGACCATTCCCCTGACATATTACAGTATATACCCTGACCATTCCCCTCCCCATATTACAGTATATACCCTGACCATTCCCCTCCCCCATATTACAGTATATACCCTGACCATTCCCTCCCCATATTACAGTATATACCCTGACCATTCCCCTCCCCATATTACAGTATATACCCTGACCATTCCCCTACCACATATTACAGTATATACCCTGACCATTCCCTCCCCCATATTACAGTATATACCCTGACCATTCCCTCCCCATATTACAGTATATACCCTGACCATTCCCCTCCCCATATTACAGTATATACCCTGACCATTCCCCTCCCCATATTACAGTATATACCCTGACCATTCCCCTCCCCATATTACAGTATATACCCTGACCATTCCCCTCCCCATATTACAGTATATACCCTGACCATTCCCTCCCCATATTACAGTAAATACCCTGACCATTCCCCTCCCCATATTACATACCCTGACCATTCCCTCCCCATATTACAGTATATACCCTGACCATTCCTCCTCCCCATATTACAGTATATACCCTGACCATTCCCCTCCCCCATATTACAGTATATACCCTGACCATTCCCCTCCCCATATTACAGTATATACCCTGACCATTTCCCATATTACAGTATATACCCTGACCATTCCCTCCCCATATTACAGTATATACCCTGACCATTCCCCTCCCACATATTACAGTATATACCCTGACCATTCCCCTCCCCATATTACAGTATATACCCTGACCATTCCCTACCCCATATTACAGTATATACCCTGACCATTCCCTCCCCATATTACAGTATATACCCTGACCATTCCCTCCCCATATTACAGTATATACCCTGACCATTCCTCCCCATTACAGTATATACCCTGACCATTCCCCTCCCCATATTACAGTATATACCCTGACCATTCCCCTCCCTCATATTACAGTATATACCCTGACCATTCCCTCCCCATATTACAGTATATACCCTGACCATTCCTCCCCCATATTACAGTATATACCCTGACCATTCCCCTCCCCATATTACAGTATATACCCTGACCATTCCCCCCCCATATTACAGTATATACCCTGACCATTCCCCCTCCCCATATTACAGTATATATATTCCCCTCCCCCATATTACAGTATATACCCTGACCATTCCTCCCCATATTACAGTATATACCCTGACCATTCCCTCCCCATATTACAGTATATACCCTGACCATTCCCTCCCCATATTACAGTATATACCCTGACCATTCCTCTCCCCATATTACAGTATATACCCTGACCATTCCCCTCTACATATCTCAATATTACAGTATATACCCTGACCATTCCCCTCCCCATATTACAGTATATACCCTGACCATTCCCTCCCCCATATTACAGTATATACCCTGACCATTCCCTCCCCATATTACAGTATATACCCTGACCATTCCCTCCCCATATTACAGTATATACCCTGACCATTCCCCCTCCCCCATATTACAGTATATACCCTGACCATTCCCTCCCCATATTACAGTATATACCCTGACCATTCCCCTCCCCATATTACAGTATATACCCTGACCATTCCCCTCCCCATATTACAGTATATACCCTGACCATTCCCTCCCCATATTACAGTATATACCCTGACCATTCCCCTCCCCATATTACAGTATATACCCTGACCATTCCTCCCCATATTACAGTATATACCCTGACCATTCCCTCCCCCATATTACAGTATATACCCTGACCATTCCCCTGACCCCTCCCCCATATTACAGTATATACCCTGACCATTCCCTCCCCATATTACAGTATATACCCATATTACAGTATATACCCTGACCATTACAGTATATACCCTGACCATTCCCCTCCCCCATATTACAGTATATACCCTGACCATTCCCCTCCCCATATTACAGTATATACCCTGACCATTCCCCTCCCACATATTACAGTAAATACCCTGACCATTCCCTCCCCATATTACAGTAAATACCCTGACCATTCCCCTCCCCCATATTACAGTATATACCCTGACCATTCCCTCCCCATATTACAGTAAATACCCTGACCATTCCCTCCCCATATTACAGTATATACCCTGACCATTCCCCTCCCCCATATTACAGTATATACCCTGACCATTCCCTCCCCATATTACAGTATATACCCTGACCATTCCCCTCCCCATATTACAGTATATACCCTGACCATTCCCCCCCATATTACAGTATATACCCTGACCATTCCCTCCCCCATATTACAGTATATACCCTGACCATTCCCTCCCCATATTACAGTATATACCCTGACCATTCCTCCCCATATTACAGTATATACCCTGACCATTCCCTCCCCATATTACAGTATATACCCTGACCATTTCCCCCTACCCTGACCCTCCCCATATTACAGTATATACCCTGACCATTCCCCCTCCCCATATTACAGTATATACCCTGACCATCCCCTCCCCATATTACAGTATATACCCTGACCATTCCCTCCCCATATTACAGTATATACCCTGACCATTCCCCTCCCCCATATTACAGTATATACCCTGACCATTCCCCTCCCCATATTACAGTATATACCCTGACCATTCCCCTCCCCATATTACAGTATATACCCTGACCATTCCCTCCCCATATTACAGTAAATACCCTGACCATTCCCTCCCCATATTACAGTATATACCCTGACCATTCCCCTCCCCCATATTACAGTATATACCCTGACCATTCCCCTCCTCCATATTACAGTAAATACCCTGACCATTCCCTCCCCATATTACAGTATATACCCTGACCATTCCCTCCCCATATTACAGTATATACCCTGACCATTCCCTCCCCATATTACAGTATATACCCTGACCATTCCCCTCCCCATATTACAGTATATACCCTGACCATTCCCCTCCCCATATTACAGTATATACCCTGACCATTCCCCCCCCCATATTACAGTATATACCCTGACCATTCCCCTCCCCATATTACAGTAAATACCCTGACCATTCCTCCCCATATTACAGTATATACCCTGACCATTCCCCCCCATATTACAGTATATACCCTGACCATTCCTCCCCATATTACAGTATATACCCTGACCATTCCCTCCCCATATTACAGTATATACCCTGACCATTCCCCTCCCCATATTACAGTATATACCCTGACCATTCCCTCCCCCATATTACAGTATATACCCTGACCATTCCCTCCCCATATTACAGTATATACCCTGACCATTCCCTCCCCCATATTACAGTATATACCCTGACCATTCCCCTCCCCATATTACAGTATATACCCTGACCATTCCCTCCCCATATTACAGTATATACCCCATTCCCTCCCCATATTACAGTATATACCCTGACCATTCCCCCCCATATTACAGTATATACCCTGACCATTCCCTCCCCATATTACAGTATATACCCTGACCATTCCCTCCCCATATTACAGTATATACCCTGACCATTCCCCTCCCCATATTACAGTATATACCCTGACCATTCCCTCCCCCATATTACAGTATATACCCTGACCATTCCCTCCCCATATTACAGTATATACCCTGACCATTCCCCTCCCCATATTACAGTATATACCCTGACCATTCCCCTCCCCATATTACAGTAATACCCTGATTCCCTCCCCCATATTACAGTATATACCCTGACCATTCCCCTCCCCCATATTACAGTATATACCCTGACCATTCCCCCATATTACAGTATATACCCTGACCATTCCCCTCCCCATATTACAGTATATACCCTGACCATTCCCTCCCCCATATTACAGTAAATACCCTGACCATTCCCCTCCCCCATATTACAGTATATACCCTGACCATTCCCTCCCCATATTACAGTATATACCCTGACCATTCCCTCCCCATATTACAGTATATACCCTGACCATGCCCCTCCCCATATTACAGTATATACCCTGACCATTCCCCTCCCCATATTACAGTATATACCCTGACCATTCCCTCCCCATATTACAGTATATACCCTGACCATTCCCTACTACATATTACAGTACAGTATATACCCTGACCATTCCCCCCCCATATTACAGTATATACCCTGACCATTCCCTCCCCATATTACAGTATATACCCTGACCATTCCCATATTACAGTATATACCCTGACCATTCCCTCCCCATATTACAGTATATACCCTGACCATTCCCTCCCCATATTACAGTATATACCCTGACCATTCCCCTCCCCATATTACAGTATATACCCTGACCATTCCCCTCCCCATATTACAGTATATACCCTGACCATTCCCCTCCCCATATTACAGTATATACCCTGACCATTCCCCCCCCATATTACAGTATATACCCTGACCATTCCCTCCCCATATTACAGTATATACCCTGACCATTCCCCCCCCATATTACAGTATATACCCTGACCATTCCCCTCCCCATATTACAGTATATACCCTGACCATTCCCTATATACCCCCCATATTACAGTAAATACCCTGACCATTCCCCTCCCCATATTACAGTATATACCCTGACCATTCCCTCCCCATATTACAGTATATACCCTGACCATTCCCTGACATATTACAGTATATACCCTGACCATTCCCCTCCCCATATTACAGTATATACCCTGACCATTCCCCTCCCCATATTACAGTATATACCCTGACCATTCCCCTTACAGTATATACCCTGACCATTCCCCTCCCCATATTACAGTATATATGACCATTCCCTCCCCATATTACAGTATATACCCTGACCATTCCCTCCCCATATTACAGTATATACCCTGACCATTCCCCTCCCCATATTACAGTATATACCCTGACCATTCCCCCCCCATATTACAGTATATACCCTGACCATTCCCTCCCCATATTACAGTATATACCCTGACCATTCCCCTCCCCCATATTACAGTATATACCCTGACCATTCCCCTCCCCATATTACAGTAAATACCCTGACCATTCCCTCCCCCCATATTACAGTATATACCCTGACCATTCCCTCCCCCATATTACAGTAAATACCCTGACCATTCCCTCCCCATATTACAGTATATACCCTGACCATTCCCCTCCCCCATATTACAGTAAATACCCTGACCATTCCCTCCCCATATTACAGTATATACCCTGACCATTCCCCTCCCCATATTACAGTATATACCCTGACCATTCCCTCCCCATATTACAGTATATACCCTGACCATTCCCTCCCCATATTACAGTATATACCCTGACCATTCCCCTCCCCATATTACAGTATATACCCTGACCATTCCCTCCCCCATATTACAGTATATACCCTGACCATTCCCCTCCCCATATTACAGTATATACCCTGACCATTCCCCCCCATATTACAGTATATACCCTGACCATTCCCTCCCCATATTACAGTATATACCCTGACCATTCCCTCCCCATATTACAGTATATACCCTGACCATTCCCCTCCCCATATTACAGTATATACCCTGACCATTCCCTCCCCATATTACAGTATATACCCTGACCATTCCCTCCCCATATTACAGTAATATACCCTGACCATTCCTCCCCATATTACAGTATATACCCTGACCATTCCCTCCCCATATTACAGTATATACCCTGACCATTCCCCCATATTACAGTATATACCCTGACCATTCCCCTCCCCATATTACAGTATATACCCTGACCATTCCCTCCCCATATTACAGTATATACCCTGACCATTCCCCTACCCAATATTACAGTATATACCCTGACCATTCCTCCCCATATTACAGTATATACCCTGACCATTCCCCTCCCCCATATTACAGTATATACCCTGACCATTCCCCTCCCCCATATTACAGTATATACCCTGACCATTCCCTCCCCATATTACAGTATATACCCTGACCATTCCCCTCCCCATATTACAGTATATACCCTGACCATTCCCCTCCCCATATTACAGTATATACCCTGACCATTCCCCTCCCCATATTACAGTATATACCCTGACCATTCCCTCCCCATATTACAGTATATACCCTGACCATTCCCCTACCCCATATTACAGTAAATACCCTGACCATTCCCCCTCCCCATATTACAGTATATACCCTGACCATTCCCTCCCCATATTACAGTAAATACCCTGACCATTCCCCTCCCCCATATTACAGTAAATACCCTGACCATTCCCTCCCCATATTACAGTATATACCCTGACCATTCCCTCCCCATATTACAGTATATACCCTGACCATTCCCCTCCCCCATATTACAGTATATACCCTGACCATTCCCCTCCCCATATTACAGTATATACCCTGACCATTCCCCTCCCCATATTACAGTATATACCCTGACCATTCCTCTCCCCCATATTACAGTATATACCTTGACCATTCCCCTACCACATATCTCAATATGTACAGTATATACCCTGACCATTCCCCTCCCCATATTACAGTAAATACCCTGACCATTCCCCTCCCCCATATTACAGTAAATACCCTGACCATTCCCCTACCACATATTACAGTATATACCCTGACCATTCCCCTACCACATATTACAGTATATACCCTGACCATTCCCCTACCACATATTACAGTATATACCCTGACCATTCCCCTACCACATATTACAGTATATACCCTGACCATTCCCCTACCACATATTACAGTATATACCCTGACCATTCCCCTCCCCATATTACAGTATATACCCTGACCATTCCCCTACCACATATTACAGTATATACCCTGGCCATTCCCCTCCCCCATATTACAGTATATACCCTGACCATTCCCTCCCCATATTACAGTATATACCCTGACCATTCCCCTACCACATATCTCAATATGTACAGTATATACCCTGACCATTCCCCTCCCCATATTACAGTATATACCCTGACCATTCCCTCCCCATATTACAGTATATACCCTGACCATTCCCCTCCTCCATATTACAGTAAATACCCTGACCATTCCCTCCCCATATTACAGTATATACCCTGACCATTCCCTCCCCATATTACAGTATATACCCTGACCATTCCCCTCCCCCATATTACAGTAAATACCCTGACCATTCCCCTATTACATATCTCAATATGTACAGTATATACCCTGACCATTCCCCACCCCATATTACAGTATATACCCTGACCATTCCCTCCCCCATATTACAGTATATACCCTGACCATTCCCCTACCACATATTACAGTATATACCCTGACCATTCCCCTACCACATATTACAGTATATACCCTGACCATTCCCCTACCACATATTACAGTATATACCCTGACCATTCCCTCCCCATATTACAGTATATACCCTGACCATTCCCCTCCCCATATTACAGTATATACCCTGACCATTCCCCTACCACATATTACAGTAAATACCCTGACCATTCCCCTCCCCATATTACAGTATATACCCTGACCATTCCCCTCTCCCATATTACAGTATATACCCTGACCATTCCCCTCCCACATATTACAGTATATACCCTGACCATTCCCCTCCCCATATTACAGTATATACCTTGACCATTCCCCTCCCCATATTACAGTATATACCCTGACCATTCCCTTCCCCATATTACAGTATATACCCTGACCATTCCCCTACCCCATATTACAGTATATTCCCTGACCATTCCCTCCCCATATTACAGTATATACCCTGACCATTCCCTCCCCATATTACAGTATATACCCTGACCATTCCCCTCCCCATATTACAGTATATACCCTGACCATTCCCTCCCCATATTACAGTATATACCCTGACCATTCCCCTCCCCCATATTACAGTATATACCCTGACCATTCCTCCCCATATTACAGTAAATACCCTTACCATTCCCCTGCCCATATTACAGTAAATACCCTGACCATTCCCCTTCCCCATATTACAGTATATACCCTGACCATTCCCTCCCCCATATTACAGTATATACCCTGACCATTCCCTCCCCATATTACAGTATATACCCTGACCATTCCCTCCCCCATATTACAGTATATACCCTGACCATTCCCCTCCCCATATTACAGTATATACCCTGACCATTCCCCTCCCCATATTACAGTATATACCCTGACCATTCCCTCCCCATATTACAGTATATACCTTGACCATTCCCCTACCACATATCTCAATATGTACAGTATATACCCTGACCATTCCCCTCCCCATATTACAGTAAATACCCTGACCATTCCCCTCCCCATATTACAGTAAATACCCTGACCATTCCCCTACCACATATCACAGTATATACCCTGACCATTCCCCTACCACATATTACAGTATATACCCTGACCATTCCCCTACCACATATTACAGTATATACCCTGACCATTCCCCTCCCCATATTACAGTATATACCCTGACCATTCCTCTCCCCCATATTACAGTATATACCTTGACCATTCCCCTACCACATATCTCAATATGTACAGTATATACCCTGACCATTCCCCTCCCCATATTACAGTAAATACCCTGACCATTCCCCTACTACATATCTCAATATGTACAGTATATACCCTGACCATTCCCTCCCCATATTACAGTATATACCCTGACCATTCCCCTCCCCCATATTACAGTATATACCCTGACCATTCCCTCCCCATATTACAGTATATACCCTGACCATTCCCCTACCACATATTACAGTATATACCCTGACCATTCCCCTACCACATATTACAGTAAATACCCTGACCATTCCCCTCCCCCATATTACAGTAAATACCCTGACCATTCCCTCCCCATATTACAGTGTATACCCTGACCATTCCCCTCCCCCATATTACAGTATATACCCTGACCATTCCCTCCCCATATTACAGTATATACCCTGACCATTCCCCTACCCCATATTACAGTAAATACCCTGACCATTCCCCAACTACATATCTCAATATGTACAGTATATACCCTGACCATTCCCCTCCCCATATTACAGTAAATACCCTGACCATTCCCCTACTACATATCTCAATATGTACAGTATATACCCTGACCATTCCCCTCCCCATATTACAGTATATACCCTGACCATTCCCTCCCCATATTACAGTATATACCCTGACCATTCCCCTCCCCATATTACAGTATATACCCTGACCATTCCCCTACCACATATTACAGTAAATACCCTGACCATTCCCCTCCCCACATTACAGTATATACCCTGACCATTCCCTCCCCCATATTACAGTATATACCCTGACCATTCCCTCCCCCATATTACAGTATATACCCTGACCATTCCCCTCCCCATATTACAGTATATACCCTGACCATTCCCCTCCCCATATTACAGTATATACCCTTACCATTCCTCTCCCCCATATTACAGTATATACCCTGACCATTCCCCTACCACATATCTCAATATGTACAGTGAAAGGGGGTATAGTTAGTTAGTTGATGTGTAAGGGGTAAAGTTAGTTAGTTGATGTGTGAGGGGTATAGTTAGTTAGTTGATGTGTGAGGGGTATAGTTAGTTAGTTGATGTGTGAGGGGTAAAGTTAGTTAGTTGATCTGTGAGGGGTATAGTTAGTTAGTTGATGTGTGAGGGGTATAGTTAGTTAGTTGATGTGTGAGGGGTATAGTTAGTTAGTTGATGTGTGAGGGGTATAGTTAGTTAGTTGATGTGTGAGGGGTATAGCTAGTTAGTTGATCTGTGAGGGTATAGTTAGTTAGTTGATGTGTGAGGGTATAGTTAGTTAGTTGATGTGTGAGGGGTATAGTTAGTTAGTTGATGTGTGAGGGGTATAGCTAGTTAGTTGATCTGTGAGGGGTATAGTTAGTTAGTTGATGTGTGAGGGTATAGTTAGTTAGTTGATATGTGAGGGTATAGTTAGTTAGTTGATATGTGAGGGGTAAAGTTAGTCATCAACTTACTAACTATACCCCTCACATCAACTAACTAACTATACCCCTCACACATCAACTAACAAACTGTACCCCTCACACATCAACTAACTAACTATACTCCTCACACATCAACTACCTAACTATACCCCTCACACATCAACTAACTAACTATACCCCTCACACATCAACTAACTAACTGTACCCCTCACACATCAACTAACTAACTATACTCCTCACACATCAACTACCTAACTATACCCCTCACACATCAACTAACTAACTATACCCCTCACACATCAACAACAGTCAACTCATCTAGACTCACCATACAGGGTGAAAACAGGCCAGTCAACTCATCTAGACTCACCATACAGGGTGAAAACAGGCCAGTCAACTCATCTAGACTCACCATACAGGGTGTAAACAGGCCAGTCAACTCATCTAGACTCACCATACAGGGTGAAAACAGGCCAGTCAACTCATATAGACTCACCATACAGGGTGAAAACAGGCCAGTCAACTCATCTAGACTCACCATACAGGGTGAAAACAGGCCAGTCAACTCATATAGACTCACCATACAGGGTGAAAACAGGCCAGTCAACTCATCTAGACTCACCATACAGGGTGAAAACAGGCCAGTCAACTCATCTAGACTCACCATACAGGGTGAAAACAGGCCAGTCGACTCATCTAGACTCACCATACAGGGTGAAAACAGGCCAGTCAACTCATCTAGACTCACCATACAGGGTGAAAACAGGCCAGTCGACTCATCTAGACTCACCATACAGGGTGAAAACAGGCCAGTCGACTCATCTAGACTCACCATACAGGGTGAAAACAGGCCAGTCGACTCATCTAGACTCACCATACAGGGTGAAAACAGGCCAGTCGACTCATCTAGACTCACCATACAGGGTGAAAACAGGCCAGTCGACTCACTGTATCTAGACTCACCATACAGGGTGAAAACAGGCCAGTCAACTCATCTAGACTCACCATACAGTGTGAAAACAGGCCAGTCGACTCATCTAGACTCACCATACAGGGTGAAAACAGGCCAGTCGACTCACTGTATCTAGACTCACCATACAGGGTGAAAACAGGCCAGTCAACTCATCTAGACTCACCATACAGGGTGAAAACAGGCCAGTCGACTCATCTAGACTCACCATACAGGGTGAAAACAGGCCAGTCAACTCATCTAGACTCACCATACAGGGTGAAAACAGGCCAGTCAACTCACTGTATCTAGACTCACCATACAGGACCAGTATTTGTGGGTCTTCAGACAAAACTGAAACCGGGACCTGGTCAAGCCTGTTTTTTAAACTCCAACCAAACGTATCTTTTCCAGCAAGGCTAATGTCTATTCTTTATGTTGTATTTCTATGTTGACACTGACCATTGTGGCAGCCAGGGAGCAGCTGTTGACCGCCTTGCAGCAGGAGACGACAGACAAGAGAGAGGAGAGACGAGAGACGAGAGTAACTCAGCAAAGAAGTGCACAGTCAAATCTTGTTGACAAAGATCATGACATTGTGTATTTTATTTATTTATTTAAAATCCCTATAAATGCCGTGGAACGTGTAATAGAACGTTCTCAGCCCTCTGTCAACATCACCAGTGTGGACATCCCCCTTCCTGGGAAATTTAGCTGAAAAGTGATGTGTATATTTGTTAGATACTACTGCACTGTCGGAGCTAGGAACACAAGCATTTCACTACACCCGCAATTACAAATATGTGTATGTGACCAATAAGATTTGATTTGTAATTCCTATTGGAATCCAGCCAGCGTTAGGACATCCAACAGTTGCCATGTTTATTCCCTTGTAACCTGCATTCATAACGACTGCCATGATTAGGAACAGTGTGAGTAAACTACCTAAGGTATTTTGGTTGGAGCAACCATTTCAGCAACAGGTGTGAAACATCTAACTAAATGATTGGATGAGTTTAGAGAAATGTATGTTATTTATCTTTGTGTAGCATAAGATTAATAAATTAACCACTCAATATACATGGAAAAACACAGATATTAAAGAACAATTCCAAAAATCAACCTGCAGTAGAGCATGCTGGGAAAAAAGATAATTTGTTGACGTGACTGCTCATTTAGTTTTGAGTCAGTACCACATAAACATTTTAAGTAATAATTACTTTTCATTTACTTTGAGTTTAACCTAATAGAATTATTTAAGTAAGAAATGCCTTGAGGTTTACAATGTATAGGCTACATTTATTTATCCATTATTTTACCAGGTAAGTTGACTGAGAACACATTCTCATTTGCAGCAACGACCTGGGGAATAGTTACCGGGGAGAGGAGCGGGATGAATGAGCCAATTGTAAACTGGGGATTATTAGGTGACCGTGGTGGTTTGAGGGCCAGATTGGGAATTTAGCCAGGACACCAGGGTTAACATCCCTACTCTTACAATAAATGCCATGGGATCTTTAATGACCTCAGAGAGTCAGGACCCCCGTCCCATCCGTCCCATTCGAAAGACAGCACCCTTCACAGGGCAGTGTCCCCAATCACTGCCCTGGGGCATTGGGATATTTTTTTAGGCCAGAGGAACGAGTGCCTCCTACTGGCCCTCCAAGACCACTTCCAGCAGAATCTGGTCTCCCATCCAGGAACTGACCAGGACCAACCCTGCTAAGCTTCAGAAGCAAGCCAGCAGTGGTATGCAGGGTGGTATGCTGCTGGTACATAATGTACATAATGTTAATGACCAAAATCCTGATTTATGTTATGCTTTGTAAGGATGAATAAATTATTGATTAGGCGTGTGTACCCCTAACGCCATCGGTTCAGACTCCAGAAACATATTTTTATGGTAAGCTTTCCTCTGAAATGTCACTGCGACAAGGGGACCTTCTGGCCCGGGTGTGGCGCTCGTGGATGGATCTGCCCTTGTCTCCAGGGCTGCCGACCTCCTCATCTGAAGGACGTTTAAACTTAAATGGGGGCAATCTTACAGTTGCTACATCCATTTTTTAAAACTTTTTAAATTAATTACATTTAGGCTACCCATTTGATTCTTGAAAATTATAACCTATAGCTTAGTTCAATTGTCTGTCATACCCCATCAGAATCCCCAAAATATAAACTTGTTTAAGTCCTTCATTCGTAAACAATATAGGCTAAACAAACTATACTGTATAGCCTCAAAACGTTTTGATATCATGGTGGGTCAGTTATTGTATTCATTATGCTGTCCATGAGTTTGAGAGTGATTAGGTTACAGTCCTCCAGCCCCACCCTTTAAGCTCTTTACCAAATCAGTGGTGGACTGACCTCTTTGTCATGGTTCGAACTGCGGATTGCACCCGTAGGATCGCTGAAATCTTCGGTGTAATCTTCACAAATGCCTACCTTTGACTTATTTTACGGACATTCATTGCGAAACCACTGGACGCCTTTAAGCGTTTTGTTCCCTGTTACTTTTCATTCCTGGCCCGTTCCCTTTTCGTCAGAGGATTGACATCTGGAACGTCTGTGCAATAGGCCAATGTAGTGTAACCATAACATAAAGTAACATATTATACGTGGGGCGGCAGGGTAGCCTAGTGGTTAGAGCGTTGTACTAGTAACCGAAAGGTTGCAAGTTTAAATCCCCGAGCTGACAAGGTACAAATCTGTCATTCTGCCCCTGAACAGGCAGTTAACCCAATGATCCTAGGCTGTCATTGAAAATAAGAATGTATTTTTAACTGACTTGCCTAGTTAAATAAAGGTAAAAAAAAATACCAAATGGAGTGTTATGGATTTATTGTAAAAAATATAATACGTTTTTTCGCTGAGACCAGGTTGCCCTATGGTATTGATCTGTGTGTTGTGTCATAGGCTACATGGTGGGATGGGCAAAAACAAATCTGAACTCATCACGAGGGGCCGCTGTTGATAACAAGTTTCGATAGCTGGCCGCTAAACTAACTTTGCAAATCTAAAAAATGTTAGCTGACATGGGCTAATTGACAATCAGTGATTAACATAACAAGAGAAAAACTGCTGATCCACAACCAAATTTCAAAATTGCGTCTATTGTATTCTACTATTCAAACTCAAAACAATAGGTTGAGACCCTTGCAGAGTTCGTAAAAAAAAAAAAAATTGTATGTACTTTGTACCAAGTAATTACATTGTGTTTGTTTTGTTTTTTGATTCAGTGACAATTTGTTGATTTTTAAACCTCTTTGAGAAATGACACGGTTCATAATTAACAACATGATTGATTAGGTAGATTAGATCTCTGTGACACTACACTTGTATCATCAGCAAACAATATCTGGTAGAGTTTGTTTCTGTATGTTTCATGGTTATATGGAATGGGTTTAAATGTTTTGAATAATTTGTTATTGAAAGAAAGGGATTTCATAATAATACCATTAATCAGTCTTTCTCTTCTTTAGGCTGTGCTTTACTAGTTTTAAATATTTTCAGGGAAGTCAAGGTTGTAGGATCTGGATATTTCACTAAAACACTGGGTGTACAGAGTACTGAGTAAATAGCTGTGCAGCGACGCTCCCCATCCAACCTGATCCCTGAGAGGATCTGCAGAGAAGAATGGGAGAAACTCCCTAAATACAGGTGTTCCAAGCTTGTAGCGTCATATCCAAGAAGACTCAAGGCTGTAATCTCTGCCAAAGGTACTTCAACAAAGTACTGAGTAAAAGGTCTGAATACGTATATAGATGTGAAATTTCTGTTCTTTCTTTTTAAATATAAATTAGCAAACGTTTATAAAAACCTGTTGTGTGTAGATTAATGAGGGGGGAAAAAACAATTAAATTAATTTTAGAATAAGGATGTAACGTAACAAAATGTGGAAAAAGTCTGAATAAGTCTGATGGCTCTGTAGGCTTGCTGAAGATAAACAAGTATCTAATGCTGGGATGGGCAACTTTGAAGGGGTGGGGGCCACAAAGAATCTGACCTCATCAAGAGGGGCCACAGTGGCTCGTGACCCCCCACCCCACAATGAGAGCAAACATTTTGTTTTGTTTTCATTTTATTTGAAAGCGGAGACACATTTTTAACTTTTAGAGTTAATTTCATGCAATTCCACACATTTTGCCATGGGGTTTAGTTAAAATGTTGCCATTTAAAGCAAGTTTGCTGCAATTCCACACATTTTGCCATGGGGTTTAGTTAAAATGTTGCCATTTAAAGCAAGTTTGCATCAATTCCATACATTTTGCCATGGGGCTTCAATTCCATACATTTTTAGTTAAAATGTTGCCATTTAAAGCAAGTTTGCTTCAATTCCATACATTTTGCCATGAGGTTTAGTTAAAATGTTGCCATTTAAAGCAAGTTTGCTTCAATTCCATACATTTTGCCATGGGGTTTAGTTAAAATATTGCCATTTAAAGCAAGTTTGCTTCAATTCCATACATTTTGCCATGGGGTTTAGTTAAAATGTTGCCATTTAAAGCAAGTTTGCTTCAATTCCATACATTTTGCCATGGGGTTTAGTTAAAATGTTGCCATTTAAAGCAAGTTTGCTTCAATTCCACACATTTTGCCATGGGGTTTAGTTAAAATGTTGCCATTTAAAGCAAGTTTGCTTCAATTCCATACATTTTGCCATGGGGTTTAGTTAAAATGTTGCCATTTAAAGCAAGTTTGCATCAATTCCATACATTTTGCCATGGGGTTTAGTTAAAATGTTGCCATTTAAAGCAAGTTTGCTTCAATTCCATACATTTTGCCATGGGGTTTAGTTAAAATGTTGCCATTTAAAGCAAGTTTGCTTCAATTCCATACATTTTGCCATGGGGTTTAGTTAAAATGTTGCCATTTAAAGCAAGTTTGCTTCAATTCCATACATTTTGCCATGGGGTTTAGTTAAAATGTTGCCATTTAAAGCAAGTTTGCTTCAATTCCATACATTTTGCCATGGGGTTTAGTTAAAATGTTGCCATTTAAAGCAAGTTTGCTGCAATTCCACACATTTTGCCATGGGGTTTAGTTAAATTGTTGCCATTTAAAGCAAGTTTGCTTCAATTCCATACATTTTGCCATGGGGTTTAGTTAAAATGTTGCCATTTAAAGCAAGTTTGCTTCAATTCCATACATTTTGCCATGGGGTTTAGTTAAAATGTTGCCATTTAAAGCAAGTTTGCTTCAATTCCATACATTTTGCCATGGGGTTTAGTTAAAATGTTGCCATTTAAAGCAATTTGCTTCAATTCCACACATTTTGCCATGGGGTTTAGTTAAAATGTTGCCATTTAAAGCAAGTTTGCTTCAATTCCACACATTTTGCCATGGGGTTTAGTTAAAATGTTGCCATTTAAAGCAAGTTTGCTTCAATTCCATACATTTTGCCATGGGGTTTAGTTAAAATGTTGCCATTTAAAGCAAGTTTGCTTCAATTCCACACATTTTGCCATGGGGCGGAGAGGTAAATGAGCTGTTTTATAGCTAATTTCCTGAAATTCTACACCTTTTTGCCATAGGGGAAGAGGAATGTTTGCAGTTTTAATATGATATCTGAGTGAGACTGACTAACAAAATCAACGGGGGCCACCCAGCCGGTAATTCGACCAGCTATCTAACAAGTTTAGATAGCTGGCCGCTAAACTAACTTAGCAATCTAAAAATGTTTTGATGACATGGGCTAATTGCGTGACAGTCAGTGACTGACATCACAAGAGAAAAACAGCTGATGCACAACCACATTTCGAAATTGCATCCTTTGTATTCTACTATTCTAACTAAGTAAGTTGAGACCACAACTTTGTAGGGGGGGGGGGGGGGGAATCCGAGGGCCTTCAAAAGGGGGGCAGGCCCCGATCTAAAGTACAGTGGTGGAATAAGCACCATGTTTCTGTTTTCATGTATGTGTGCATAGCCAGGGGTCACACTCCAACAGTCAGACATCATTTACAAACAATGCATTTGGGTATAGTGAGTCCTCCAGATCAAAGGCAGTAGGGATGACCAGAGATGTTCTCTTGATAAGCGTGTGAATTGGACCATTATCCTGTCCTGCTAAGCATTTAAAATGTAACGAGTACTTTCGGGTGTCAGGGAAAATGTACGGAGTAAAAAGTACACTATTTTCTTTAGGAATGTGGGGAAGTAAAAGTTGTCAAAAATAGTAAAGTACAGATACCAAAAAAACTACATAAGTAGTACTTGAAAGTATTTTTTACTCAAGTACTCTACACCACTGCTGAAGTATCATTGCAAATTCTAAAAGTGATTGATTGTATGCTGATTGACTATCCTATAACTGTGTTGACTGATGTCATTGTTATATTCTCCAGCAAGAAAACCAAAAATGTCGCTTTTAACAGAAGGGGGAAGTAAACAAAGAGTCACTAACAACAACCAAAACGAGACAGGAGGGGTTCTATGAGGGGTTCTAAAAGACACTCATGTTGCCTAGCAACAACAACTGGAACCTGAAAGACACCCATCATGAGCCGCCCACTAAATTTGCCCAAGAAGAGGCAAACTAAAGAAAATCCCACACCAAACGTAGACAGGAAGCAACCCAAAAGGTGGAACAAAACAAAAACAGGGAAGATCAGATAAAGGACAGCTTTTTTATTTGATTTGATTTTTCTAGCAAATAGGGAGGGCCAATTTAAGGTGTTATAACCCTCCACATCTCTCAAGCTAACTGGAGCACTGGGCCAGCCACACTTAAATATCACCTGAGCCAACACAGGTGAAACGCCTTTCGACTGACGAGATGACAAACCAGCCCAGGTGTTACACATTCTGACTAACGAGGTGACACCAATCAGTGCAGGCCAACGTGCTAGCGTGCTAACGTCCAACCTCAAAATATAAAGCAAAAAATCTGAACCTGTAACAGTCATTAAGTCTCCTCTCTGACATCAATGTCATTGGGCATATGGGAAGAAGAGCAGAAATATTGATGCAAAGGATACCAAAAAATAAGTCCTTATGGAAAATGTGTAAATATGTTATTTAAATCACAGTTGCTGAGTTTTCTGTCATTCTAGCTGGTTTGAAAATTACAGGATTAAAAACAATGTGAATACATGGTATCCAAAAACATATTAGTAATATTATGATGGGCAGAGTTTATGATATTAATATTGAAGTCTCCCATGATATAACAGTTCTTTCCCTACCTAGTTCCTATAGCAAGTGTGTCTGCCAAGCGGAGGTTGAATTGTTTTCTGTTATAGTTAGGTCTGTAAAATTCACCCAATGATTTTGGTTATCAATGGTTTCCACTGGATTATCCAGACAACAACAACAACAACAACAACAACAACAACAACAACAACAACAACGACAACAACAACAACAACAACATCAACAACAACAACAACATCAACAACAACATCAACAACGACAACAACAACAACATCAACAACGACAACAACAACAACAACAACAACATCAACAACAACAACAACAATCTTCTATATCATTCCTTTGAGAGTATTCCATGTCGTCGTCAAAGAGACCTCCGCCGGTTCGGCCTTCTCTACACCTGCAAACGTGATTACAGTTTTCAACATGGTAGAGCTTTCTACATTATCTTCACGCAACCATGAGTCTGTAACTCCAAGAATATATATATATATATATTTTAATTAATTCCAGATAATCCAAGGATAAGATGATTAAACAAGACAGATAAACCAGCATGTCTAAATGTATTTTAAATCTTTCTCAAGATAATACTTACGGGCTGGACAAAATATTTTGTTTTATACCAGAAAAAAAGCTATTTATGTCAGGATCACATTTTTTTCTCTTATCATAATCACTCTCGAATTTGGTAAATGCAATGTGTAGTATTAGGTATTGACTAGCAAAATTAAAAGTCCGGCTAGATGTTTCAGACAGTGCTGTGCCAAGCTCTTCGTCACTGAGATGATTCAATGGAAAAGGGCTCAATACACATACAGATTGTAAAAAATGAACGATCGATCATATCATTACTGGGAAGAGACAGGCAGCGATTTGTCAGACGAGATAAGTAGTTCATGCTGTGGACATCAGTCATGATGAAACGAAGTGACTGATACATTCACTGAGAATGTAAGATAGCCCGTCAGAAAACAGAGTCATGTTTTTAATGATCACTGTTGAGGTGGACTCATGATCTCTCCGAATCTCCGTGATTCCTCATCATTCCTGGGCCTCGCAGCAAGTCGATCGTAGCTGATGACAGCGTATTCACCCCGTGCCCTAACCTCCGTCATAAGCAGGGAGCAGCTCCAGTCTGTCAGAGATGTCCTTAATGTATAGAGCCCACAGTGGAGGTGTCATAATACCCATAAAACCTAGCTGTTAAACAGGGAAATGGTTCCAATCGTTTTTACACAATTCAATTTTCCCAAAGGGGATTTTAGAAACACTTAAAATAAGGGCTGTGTTTCGTGTAGGCTTTACCCTGGCTTGATGATTTGGGGCTGTGTTTCGTGTAGGCTTTACCCTGGCTTGATGATTTGGGGCTGTGTATCGTGTAGGCTTTACCCTGGCTTGATGATTTGGGGCTGTGTTTCGTGTAGGCTTTACCCTGGCTTGATGATTTGGGGCTGTGTTTCGTGCAGGCTTACTTTGGTGTGACGTTTTGATAACCATGTAAATCTCTCTAAGACAAGGTTTTTATCAATATATTTGGCTGTATTTACTCTCATATTCATATGGTTTGATTTACACAAGTACATGTCCCACAAATCAGCACTTTGGCAGTTTACAGTGAAGATCATTTATATAAAATAAGTTATATATTTTTCAAGAATATATGGGTATATATGATTTATTTAAAAGTCAAAAAATGGATGTAGCAACTGCAGATGTGTCCCTTTAACTTCAAATGCTATTTTCAGAGGAAGAAGGTAACCCTGGAGACAGGGGCAGATCCATCTAGCCGCACACAGGCCAGAAGGATCCCTTGTCGCAGTGACGTTTCAGAGGAACCCTCACCATAAACATATGTTCCTGGAGTCTGAACTCTTGGCGTTGGGTGTACGCACGCCTAATCAATAGTTCATTAATCAATACACAGCATAACTTAAATCAAGAATGTGTACATTATGTGGCCTAGGACTAGTACCAGTTGAGCATATGGAAGAAATCCTGAGAAAAGTGTCGGTCTATTTGATAAAATCATTCAATGTTATCTTACATAATGGATTATACTATATATATGTTCCCCTCCTCACCTGATAACTCAGATTGCTCTCAATGTTTTCCACATCAGCTCTCAATGTTTTCCACATCAGCTCTCAATGTTTTCCACATCAGCTCTCAATGTTTTCCACATCAGCTCTCAATGTTTTCCACATCAGCTCTCAATGTTTTCCACATCAGCTCTCTCAGTGAGAGCTGAGGTGGAATCGGAATCAGGATAGAGTGGGAGTTCCCACATATCCTCTCCTCTCCTCTCCTCTTCTCTCCTCTCCTCTCCTCTCCTCTCCTCTCCTCTCCTCTCCTCTCCTCTCCTCTCCTCTCCTCTCCTCTCCTAGATGAGTTGACTGGCCTGTTTTCACCCTGTATGGTGAGTCTAGATACAGTGAGTTGACTGGCCTGTTTTCACCCTGTATGGTGAGTCTAGATGAGTTGACTGGCCTGTTTTCACCCTGTATGGTGAGTCTAGATGAGTTGACTGGCCTGTTATCACCCTGTATGGTGAGTCTAGATGAGTTGACTGGCCTGTTTTCACCCTGTATGGTGAGTCTAGATACAGTGAGTTGACTGGCCTGTTATCACCCTGTATGGTGAGTCTAGATGAGTTGACTGGCCTGTTTTCACCCTGTATGGTGAGTCTAGATGAGTTGACTGGCCTGTTATCACCCTGTATGGTGAGTCTAGATGAGTTGACTGGCCTGTTTTCACCCTGTATGGTGAGTCTAGATGAGTTGACTGGCCTGTTATCACCCTGTATGGTGAGTCTAGATGAGTTGACTGGCCTGTTTTCACCCTGTATGGTGAGTCTAGATGAGTTGACTGGCCTGTTATCACCCTGTATGGTGAGTCTAGATGAGTTGACTGGCCTGTTTTCACCTTGTATGGTGAGTCTAGATACAGTGAGTTGACTGGCCTGTTATCACCCTGTATGGTGAGTCTAGATGAGTTGACTGGCCTGTTATCACCCTGTATGGTGAGTCTAGATGAGTTGACTGGCCTGTTTTCACCCTGAATGGTGAGTCTAGATGAGTTGACTGGCCTGTTATCACCCTGTATGGTGAGTCTAGATGAGTTGACTGGCCTGTTATCACCCTGTATGGTGAGTCTAGATGAGTTGACTGGCCTGTTATCACCCTGTATGGTGAGTCTAGATGAGTTGACTGGCCTGTTTTCACCCTGTATGGTGAGTCTAGATGAGTTGACTGGCCTGTTTTCACCCTGTATGGTGTGTTAGATTAGTTGACTGGCCTGTTTTCACTCCACTGTTCAAAAGTTTGGGGTCACTTAGAAGTTTCCTTGTTTTTTAAAGAAAAGCACATTTTTGGTCAATTAAAATAACATCAAATTGATCAGAAATACAGTGTAGACATTGTTAATGTTGTAAATGACTATTGCAGCTGGAAACGGCTGACTTTTAATGGAATATCTAAATAGGAGTACAGAGGCCCATTATCAGCAACCATCACTCCTGTGTTCCAATGGCACATTGTGTTAGCTAATCCTAGTTTATCATTTTAAAAGGCTAATTAATCACCTCAACCCACAAAAAACCTAACTAAATCTACATAAAGTCCCTACAGAATAAGCCACGGTTATATTAATAAATGACCGATTCAGTTAAGAAATTGTTCTAAATTAATTAACTGACTTGATTTAATCAAGTTTAAAACGAACCATTAAAATGTTCTGCATCTATCCTATAGGAATCCTGACCTTGTGGATATTTCCTCTCAACATATCACTCAGATCACTCTGGGAGTGTTTGTACTCAACTCTGTTTAAGTCAGTGTCGCCAACCGATTGGACAAGAGAAATGAAGAAATAACCAGCAGGGCCTGTCTGTGAGTTGGCTACCCTAATATACATATCCTTGACCTGGAAATAAAAACAACTACTAGTTTTATTACTATGGTAAATAAATTCATGAGGTTATTGAAACATTATTATTGATTATTATTATTGATTATTATTGAAAAAGCAAAGATTACTAAGATTTGTTCTAGTTTTGCCAACACAGAACGAGTGATTTTCAGCGGACACAGAGTTAACATTCCCAGCATGCACACTGCTTCCCGGTGGCCAGCCTCCAGTTCACTGTCATGTGGTGTGCAACATGCTCTGGGTGGCCAGCCTCCACTTCACTGGCATGTGGTGTGCAACATGCTCTGGGTGGCCAGCCTCCACTTCACTGTCATGTGGTGTGCAACATGCTGCGGGTGGCCAGCCTCCAGTTCACTGGCATGTGGTGTGCAACATGCTCTGGGTGGCGCCTCCAGTTCACTGTCATGTGGTGTGCAACATGCTCTGGGTGGCGCCTCCAGTTCACTGGCATGTGGTGTGCAACATGCTCTGGGTGGCGCCGTGTAGCCACCTCCCCCACACCGCCCGCTGGCTGAAGCAGGAGTACAATATGGATTGTTATACAAGGCCTTCAGCCACCATTGTACGTTCCTGTAGACTTTGGCAGCGTCTAGGGCCAAGAAACAGAATCAGAAGGAAGTGGAGGAGGAGGGGGACAGATAGATGCCTCTTAAATCTAATGTCGGTTTATAGTAAAGCTGTACAGTATTGCTACCAACCCTGGGCCTGAATAGCTACAGGGCAAAAAAAAAAAAGGAATTAAGATGCGGGGTTTCGTTCCAAACCTGCATGAAAACATCTCATTTACCTAATTGACTGTTCATCAGGACCTTGGTTAATCGAATCCTTGAGTAGATTAGAAGGAGTGCAAAGGGCGAATAGAGTTATCACATACATCACATAGTAGGCGTTCCCTAATGGGAAATATGCAAATACATGCTAGAACGCGCCAATAGGATCTTGCTTACTCGTACTTGGCTCTGCCCCCCTCCTGGCTAGTTCTGCCCACTAGGGTGCAACTTTCTCAGGTACGGGAGGGACATGTCCCCCTCCCACATTCGGGAAATTGCATTTTTTGTGTGTCCCACCCAGTTTTATCATTGGAATGTGATACAAAAACTGGGCACTTGGGGTGCTTTAGGACCCTGCAGACGTCTCTGTGCAGTCGGGTAGGCTGTTTGTAGCGTTTACCCAATTGGATAAAACAAATATGAATATTATGTCCCACCCACTTCTAAAACCGAAGTTGCTTCTATCTTTGATTAGTTAGAAAAATCTTTGCGACTAGCCTCATTAATAAGAGAGAGAGAGAGACCCAACTTGGCACTGCATCTCAGTGCAAGAGGTGTCACTGCAGTCCCTGGTTTGAATCCAGGCTGCATCACATCCGGACGTGATTGGGAGTCCCATAGGGCGGGGCACTATTGGTCCAGCGTCATATGGGTTTGGCCTGGGTAGGCCATCATTGTAAATAATAATTAGTTCTTAACTGACTTGTCTAGTTAAATAAAGGTTAGATTTAAAAAAAATGGCACCATTTCCTTTTTTAGTACTTTCTTTAGACAGCCAGGTGCAACTCCAACGCAATTTAGACAGCCAGGGGCAACTCCAACACAATTTAGACAGTCAGGGGCAACTCCAACACAATTTAGACAGCCAGGGGCAACTCCAACACAATTTAGACAGTCAGGGGCAACTCCAACACAATTTAGAAAAAGAAGCTTTCGTGTTTAGTGAGTCCTCCAGATCAGAGGCAGTGGTGATGACCAGGGATGTTCTCTTTTTAGTGAGTCCTCCAGATCAGAGGCAGTGGTGATGACCAGGGATGTTCTCTGTTTATAGTGGGTCCTCCAGATCAGAGGCAGTAGGAATGACCAGGGATGTTCTCTGTTTAGTGAGTCCACCAGATCAGAGGCAGTAGGGATGACCAGGGATGTTCTCTTGATAAGTGTGTGAATTGGACATTTTCCCTGTCCTGCTAAGCATTCATAATGTAACTAGTACTTTTGGGTGTCAGGGAAAATGTATGGAGTAAAAAGTACATAATTTTATTTAGGAAGTAGTCAAAAATATAAATAGTTAAGTACAGATACTCCAATAAACTAAAATAAAATACTACTTTACACCACTGCAAACATAGGCATAGGCACAGACACATGCATACACACACATGATAACATATGCACTATACATACACACATACAGATGGATTTTGTGTTGTAGATATGTGGTAATGGAATATGGGCCCGAGGGCACACACATAGTGTGTTGTGAATTCTGTAATGAATGTATTGTAATGTTTTTAAAACTAAATAACTGCCTTAATTCTGCCGGACTCTAGGAAGAGTAAATACAAATACAAATGACATGAATATCCATAGCCATCTCGTGACAACTCGATACAAAGTAGTTTTTCTCCGTTGCCGGGATGTGTCCTACTTATATACGTACACTCGTAACAACTTAAGCATTAAAATAAACTTCCATTCGATCAAATAAACCTCACGTAGCAAAACATGCCATTCATTTTTTTCTCGACCAAATTCGACACTCTCATTGACCCAAAAACTCCATGCTTGGTGGGCGAAACAACGCCACCTGCTGGAGAGATACAGAGTTTCCGCCAAGTTGGGTCTCTCGCTTTCTCTTCCTCTCTGTTAATCATAAATCACATTTTCTACATTATTTTTCTGACGTGAAATTGTTTGGTTCAAATCCAACCCTTGTACTGTACATGAAAATAAGGTTCTGGCAATTTGTAGGCTAATTAAACACGTTAAAATGTAAATAATGTGTCATGGGGAGCGTTGTAATTCTACATCGCGTATTTGACGAGAATGGTTTTAGAATACAGAGACAAAATCAGAAGGTCAATGGCATGGAGGAGGATTACAGAGATGTTGGTGTTGGTGGTGGCTAAAGACAGATTTGCACGACAATGTTTGCAAGTCAAAACCACAATTTAGTTTGCCCAAAGTACCCATCCATGTGTATGTAGATCTATGTATTTTACAGGAAGTGAGCTATTCATCAATGCCATGACACCAGTATAATGAAAGAGACATATACTATAATATGAGAATCATAACGTTGAAATACCATTATCCAATTGGTAGCATATTACATGCTTACTGTATCACTTAGAATATTATAATGCATGTTACTGGTGATTTCTATAATTTGGCGGGCAAATGTCACAATTAAAATTTACTCAACACATTCACAACTGGTGGCTTTGAGCAGTTTTGAGGTTTAGGTTGCTTGATGTTCATAGCATCAAATCAAATTGTATTCGTCACATACACATGGTTAGCAGATGTTATTGAGTGTAGCGAAATGCAAACATTGTAGTGCACATTTTTCTTCACCCACCAACAACACCAAAAATCTCTGCAATCCTCCTCCATGCCTTTGACCTTATGATTTTGTCTCTGTATTCTAGCAATGCAAAATCATATGGATTTGAAAACCAGACCGTGATAATTTGCTTTCCTCCATTTTTGGGGGCTGTGCTTATTTTTTATTTTTTATTAACAACAAATCAATACATAAAGCACATGAGGGAACACAAGCATACATAGATTACAAACAATGGACAATCGAGCTAGGGGCGGGGCTGGGGGCGGGGCTAGGGGCGGGGCTGGGGGCGGGGCTGGGGGCGGGGCTAGGGGGTACAATATCACATTACAATTACACAAGGACCTTAAGGGACATTCATATACTTACAATTCTAACAGCTTTTTTGTTAGTAGAGCATTTAACCGTCTTAAAATACAGTTCAATTTCTTTTTGTAGGGTACGAAAATGTGGCTTTCTGTTTGTAAATTTACATTTGTGTATATGAAATTTGGCCAAAAGAATAATGAAATTAATTACATAAAAATGTTTCAGCTTATTTCTATTGTATGTAAAGAATCCAAACAGTACATCTCTCCACAATAGTGTAAAATCTTCATAAATGTGTTCAATTATAAACCTACTGATGTCTTGCCACAGTTTTCTTACATGCATACAATGCCAAAAAAGATGCACAACTGTTTCTGGGTGGTCATTACAAAAGGAGCAATTTGAGTTGATGTTTTCCTTAAACTTCTTCATATAGTGGTTGGCAGGTTAATATTTATGAATAATTTTAAAGGAAACTTCCTTAATTTTGTTAACAAGTAGGTATGTGTGTGGCAACATCCAAACTTTTTTCCAATAAGGCATGACATAAGGTATAGATACAACATCCTGCTGAAACAAGGATCGTATCGCTCTGTTGTTGAATGGACCAATAGAGAAACAAATCGTTCCTACTGATGAGTCAACAGGGTCAACAGAAGGTAGGCTCTGAGGGTCAGGTCTTGACACGTTCCTGAATAACATAGCAACACCTGAGGGAATGGAATGGTATCTAAAACAATTGCAAAATCTTTAGGTGTTACAGGGACCTTGTAAAGTGATAAGAATTCTTTATAACTGAGTAAAAGACCCTCTGCATTTACCAGTTGGCTCACCAATAGGATATTATTTCTGAACCAATATTCTAAAAACAGAGAGGTATTTTTATACAATATATCCCCATTATTACATATATAATATCTGTGTGGAGAAAAATTGTGTTTATAAATTAAGGGCCATGACAAGAAAACCTGCCGATGAAAAGCAGAAAGTTTCACTGGAACTTTGTCAATATTATAATTGCAAAACAACATGAAGTTAAGGCCACCAAAAGTAGAGAAGACATGATGAGGAATAAAATTCCAGATAGAAGTGGGTCTTCTTAGGAATTGTTTTATCCAATTGATCTTGAAAGTATTATTTAAAGTAGTAAAGTCCAGAAAATTCAGTCCACCATTCTCACAAGTGTTCATTACAACAGTTTTCCTAATGTAATGGGTACGGTTTCTCCAAAGAAAGTTGAAAAGCATCTGGTCTATCTCCTTGCTTATTTTACTCTCAAGATATAAAGATAGAGCACCATATGTTAGTCTAGAGATACCTTCAGCCTTGGTTATTAGGACTCTACCTTTTAAAGATAAGTCCCTCTGTAGCCACTGATTTAGTTTCTTCAGTTTTTTTTAAATAAGAGGGTTAAAATTGAGTAAGCCTCTAGACTTCTGATCCTTTGTAATGGTTTTGCCTAAATATGTAAGTTCTTATTTTACTGGAATGCCATAATATGAAGGTGTCACACAATCTTTGACAGCTATGAGTTCACATTTATTAATGTTAAGATATAGACCAGACGCTTTGGAAAAGGATTGTAAATCACATTGATCGATATGGGAATTTGGTTAGCATGCAATTTGCATAATGTAGAGCGGAGCTAAAAATGTTTTCAACTACTCCCCTAGCAGATCACCTTCCCACAATCCCTTGCGCATTGTTCCGCGTCCTTCCGTTGAAAATGAATGGGGGCGGGCCTTCGTCTGAAGAGTTCGGAAGTGGTGGAACCACGTATCACAGTTGATGTTATAACTCCGAGATTGGCATATTCTAGTGGTCATTGGTGTGAAAATATGAATCTAGTATAATACAAAGTATAATATAATCTAGTATAACATAAAGCAAGTTTCTGGTTGGTTAGATGGTCTGATTCAATAGTTGTGATTGGATACATTTATATTTCCTGAGTATCTAATCCCGCCTCTCAATACATTCACCAGTAGTCGACCCGCTTGCGTTATCTGTGGAACAAAATAACCCACCGTAACGTTGTGGATCATAAAAGGGACAACAGTGGCACCCAAAGTATGGATGTAACAACAGATCACATTCGTCACAAACTAATCAAGGAGTTCGGAGCGACACATGTGGTATGTGTCATGTTTCCCCATTCTCCAATGAATGCGCACACGTATGCTGCAACCCATAACGTTAGTGGGCTACGTTATCTATATTGGCCATTTTGTATTTAACATTTACACTGCTCCTGGGGAGCTACTGTGTGTTCAAACTTTTGCACACTCTCAGGGGTGGGCAACACCAATCCTTGAGGGCCTTGATTGGTGTCACACTTTTTTATCCCATGCCTAGCAGTAGCCTGAATCTACTAATCAATTGCTCATGATCAGTGTTGTGTATTAGCGACACCTAGTGGTGTAACACCAGCGGGGCACTAGGGAGTCCAGTCAATACAATTACAAACAGAAAATTAGTTCAGGGTTTTAGTGTCACATACACAGGATACAGCAGGTGTAAAACAGTACAGTGAAATGCTTTAACTTGCGAGCACTTTCCCAACAATGCACAATACAGGTAATAATATAGAGAGGAAGAAAAACTGGAAATATGAGAGAAGAAGAAAACAAATAAGACAAGCACTAGAATTCAGTTGAATCGTGTGTTTAGTGCAGGACTGGAGCAAAAACATGCACCCCCCCAGTGGTTTTGGCCATTCCTGGGCTGATGTATGACCTCACCAATGACCTTTCTTTCTTTTGACAGGAGGTTGAAGACACATCCTCTAACCGATGTGCTGCCAGCTTCAAAGTTTTTAAATTTTATTTATACCTTTATTTAACTAGGCAAGTCAGTTAAGAACAAATTCTTATTTTCAAAGACGGCCTAGGAATAGTGGGTTAACTGCCTGTTCAGGGGCAGAACGACAGATTAAAACCTAATCTAATAATTTGTTTTAACTGACTTGCCTAGTTAAATAAAGGTGAAATAAATTCAAGATTTTCCTGGAAAAATACAAGAAGGTGAGCAGGTACAAAAATCAAATTGTAACAATGAATGATAAGACTCAAGGAAATTGCTTTTCAGACTGGAAAGCCCAAATGAAAATGCTTTCCAAGAAGTGTGAGATCAAGTGTAACTGAATAAAATGGACTGGCACAGCTTTGAATATCAATAATATGACTCCTCTATTGCACAAAGCACTAGAACAAAGAGTGTAGGTGCACTGGCTCCTCGTGTGTAGTGTGTGAGCAGCAATTGATTTTTCACACTGACTTTAACAAATTATTGTTCTGGTCTGCAACATTAGTCAGACTCGCCAAAAGAGAATATAATAAATATTATTTGTAAACATCTCCCCCCTGTTCTAGCGCCCAGCCTGCTCCCACGTTGTTAGGCGTCTGCTGGCCAACCCAGCCACTTCTCCACCAGATCTCACTACTTGTGCTGTTCCTGCCTTTTCCCCTGGTTAATCTCAGAGGCCAGTACCAGGTCGTGTGGGCTGGTAGCCACCCTGCTGACCTGTGGGTGACCGACCCTGTTCTGGGCTGCCAGGTCTTCATGCCTGTTCCTAGCCTGCTCCAAGTGCTACTGTCTCATCAAACACACAGCAGAAAGGTATCCTTTCATTACGCATCTTGTGTGTCCACCCTGCGATCATGAATTCTGCTACATTCTTAGAAACAAAGGCGCTGTCTAGAACACCAATCAGGCTCCCTGAGGACTGGAATTGCCCAGGCCTGTGACCTATTGGGACAGCCGAGGAACCCCCTTGGAACCCTTTTGTTCCCTAAGAGTGTATGTCTGTTTGAGGAAAGGTGAGGAATGCCCAATGGGTAAACATCTGTAGTATATACTGTATCTGGGGTCTGTAAAAGAGCAAGGATGTCTAACAGGCTGAGGTTTGCCCTGACGGTGAGATTAGTCACGCCCTGGGTATCTGTAGTATATACTGTATTAGTCACACCCTGGGTATCTTGTAGTATATACTGTATTAGTCACGCCCTGGGTATCTGTAGTATATACTGTATTAGTCACGCCCTGGGTATCTGTAGTATATACTGTATTAGTCACACCCTGGGTATCTGTAGTATATACTGTATTAGTCACGCCCTGGGTATCTTGTACTATATACTGTATTAGTCACGCCCTGGGTATCTGTAGTATATACTGTATTAGTCACGCCCTGGGTATCTTGTAGTATATACTGTATTAGTCACGCCCTGGGTATCTTGTAGTATATACTGTATTAGTCACGCCCTGGGTATCTGTAGTATATACTGTATTAGTCACGCCCTGGGTATCTGTAGTATATACTGTATTAGTCACGCCCTGGGTATCTGTAGTATATACTGTATTAGTCACGCCCTGGGTATCTGTAGTATATACTGTATTAGTCACGCCCTGGGTATCTGTAGTATATACTGTATTAGTCACGCCCTGGGTATCTTGTAGTATATACTGTATTAGTCACGCCATGGGTATCTGTAGTATATACTGTATTAGTCACGCCCTGGGTATCTGTAGTATATACTGTATTAGTCACGCCCTGGGTATCTTGTAGTATATACTGTATTAGTCACGCCCTGGGTATCTGTAGTATATACTGTATTAGTCACGCCCTGGGTATCTGTAGTATATACTGTATTAGTCACGCCCTGGGTATCTGTAGTATATACTGTATTAGTCACGCCCTGGGTATCTGTAGTATATACTGTATTAGTCACGCCCTGGGTATCTTGTAGTATATACTGTATTAGTCACGCCCTGGGTATCTGTAGTATATACTGTATTAGTCACGCCCTGGGTATCTGTAGTATATACTGTATTAGTCACGCCCTGGGTATCTGTAGTATATACTGTATTAGTCACGCCCTGGGTATCTGTAGTATATACTGTATTAGTCACGCCCTGGGTATCTGTAGTATATACTGTATTAGTCACGCCCTGGGTATCTGTAGTATATACTGTATTAGTCACACCCTGGGTATCTGTAGTATATACTGTATTAGTCACGCCCTGGGTATCTGTAGTATATACTGTATTAGTCACGCCCTGGGTATCTGTAGTATATACTGTATTAGTCACGCCCTGGGTATCTGTAGTATATACTGTATTAGTCACGCCCTGGGTATCTGTAGTATATACTGTATTAGTCACGCCCTGGGTATCTGTAGTATTTACTGTATTAGTCACGCCCTGGGTATCTTGTAGTATATACTGTATTAGTCACGCCCTGGGTATCTTGTAGTATATACTGTATTAGTCACGCCCTGGGTATCTTGTAGTATATACTGTATTAGTCACGCCCTGGGTATCTTGTAGTATATACTGTATTAGTCACGCCCTGGGTATCTGTAGTATATACTGTATTAGTCACGCCCTGGGTATCTGTAGTATATACTGTATTAGTCACGCCCTGAGTATCTGTAGTATATACTGTATTAGTCACGCCCTGGGTATCTGTAGTATATACTGTATTAGTCACGCCCTGGGTATCTGTAGTATATACTGTATTAGTCACGCCCTGGGTATCTGTAGTATATACTGTATTAGTCACGCCCTGGGTATCTGTAGTATATACTGTATTAGTCACACCCTGGGTATCTTGTAGTATATACTGTATTAGTCACGCCCTGGGTATCTGTAGTATATACTGTATTAGTCACGCCCTGAGTATCTGTAGTATATACTGTATTAGTCACGCCCTGGGTCTCTGTAGTATATACTGTATTAGTCACGCCCTGGGTATCTGTAGTATATACTGTATTAGTCACGCCCTGGGTATCTGTAGTATATACTGTATTAGTCACGCCCTGGGTATCTGTAGTATATACTGTATTAGTCACGCCCTGGGTATCTTGTAGTATATACTGTATTAGTCACGCCCTGGGTATCTGTAGTATATACTGTATTAGTCACGCCCTGGGTATCTGTAGTATATACTGTATTAGTCACGCCCTGGGTATCTTGTAGTATATACTGTATTAGTCACGCCCTGGGTATCTGTAGTATATACTGTATTAGTCACGCCCTGGGTATCTGTAGTATATACTGTATTAGTCACGCCCTGGGTATCTGTAGTATATACTGTATTAGTCACGCCCTGGGTATCTGTAGTATATACTGTGTTAGTCACGCCCTGGGTATCTGTAGTATATACTGTATTAGTCACGCCCTGGGTATCTGTAGTATATACTGTATTAGTCACACCCTGGGTATCTGTAGTATATACTGTATTAGTCACGCCCTGGGTATCTGTAGTATATACTGTATTAGTCACGCCCTGGGTATCTGTAGTATATACTGTATTAGTCACGCCCTGGGTATCTGTAGTATATACTGTATTAGTCACGCCCTGGGTATCTGTAGTATATACTGTATTAGTCACGCCCTGGGTATCTGTAGTATATACTGTATTAGTCACGCCCTGGGTATCTTGTAGTATATACTGTATTAGTCACGCCCTGGGTATCTTGTAGTATATACTGTATTAGTCACGCCCTGGGTATCTTGTAGTATATACTGTATTAGTCACGCCCTGGGTATCTTGTAGTATATACTGTATTAGTCACACCCTGGGTATCTGTAGTATATACTGTATTAGTCACGCCCTGGGTATCTGTAGTATATACTGTATTAGTCACGCCCTGGGTATCTGTAGTATATACTGTATTAGTCACGCCCTGGGTATCTGTAGTATATACTGTATTAGTCACGCCCTGGGTATCTTGTAGTATATACTGTATTAGTCACGCCCTGGGTATCTTGTAGTATATACTGTATTAGTCACGCCCTGGGTATCTTGTAGTATATACTGTATCTGGGGTCTGTAAAGGCCCTGGGTATCTTGTAGTATATACTGTATCTGGGGTCTGTAAAGGCCCTGGGTATCTTGGTTCAATCATAGTAATTATATGCCCCTTGGCTACATTTACACATGCAGACAAATTATAATATTTTGCCTAATTATTGCTCTTTTGACAAATCAGATATTTAGCTAATAATTGGAAAACAGATCAGAATTGGGCTCCATGTGTAAATGCAGCCCCTGTGTTTCCCAAATGTGCATTTAAAAAACAACAACTTGTGATTAAATGAACAGCTTTATTCTGCCGTCCTGCTTTGCATTGTGACTCACCTGCACAGTCACTGCCTGAGTGGGAGAAAGCAGAACCAGTCGGAGACAAAGACCACCACCCCGTCTCGGAGGATGTGAGGATTACTTCCACCACTTTTCTCCTCATGCCCAGGCTCCCATGCGGTAAATGGAAGGAACAGCATGGGAGAAGGAGAGATGGGAGGAGACAGGAGGGAAATGGTGCTCACGTTGTATCCATTTCACTGACTACCACTCTTCTTCTTCTCAGGGGGCTGAGATGTTTTAAGCCCCTACATTAGATGACCCAAAATGGAATATGATGTTCATGATCAGGGTTTGGGTAGGTTACTCCCCAAATGTAATCTGTTACTAGTTACCTGTCCAAAATTGTAATCAGTAATGTAACTTTTGGATTACTCATCTCTAATGCTTCACCTCCTTATTGATTGGCAACTTGAGCTGGAGTTCTTATTTGGATTACTCAAACTCAGTAACGTAATCTGATTCCATTCCATTACTTTTAGATTACTTTCCCCTTTAAGAGGCATTAGAAGAAGACAAAAATGTATGTTACCAATTGAACGACATCTATTGCAGAATAAAATCAATGTTAATGTTTACATAGCTGGTCATATATGGATGTTACATTTTACTTTATGGGTTGGTTATGTAGGCTTCCTCTAACCCAGGGGTGTCAAAGTCAAATGGACGGAGGGCCAAATAAAAAAATCAGCTACAAGACGAGGGCCGGACTGTTCGAATGTTCATTGAAAAATTTTTAAATGACGCATATAGTCTAGTGAACCTAATTGAACCTACTGAAAACCTAACAAATATATTACAATATGATCAGATAAATAAAGCAATATTTTCTTATGGCTCTGTCAGTAATCTTTAATTTTCAACAGACACAAAAGACAAATTTCCTTTATATAAATATCCCCATAACATGAACATTAAATGAAAGAAACCGGTATTCAAGGCACCATCAGTAGACTATATTTTCTATTTTAGCAAAAGTGGGCTAAATTTACTTCAAAGAAAAAACAATAATAGCAATTTTCTATCATCCACTCAACTGAAATATTTTTAAAATATAATTGGATTGAAATACAAAAAAATAAAGTGCAAAAATCTATTAATCAAAAACAACACTTTGTTTAAGGAGAAGTAACATGCAGTGAAAACAAATATTAAATTTTAACTTTTAAACTTGAACTGAGTAAAACTCTAAATATGTGATTGCACAGTAATGTTCACTTGTTTGAGGTTGAGGGTGATACTTGGTGGTGTCCCATCTTTTCCACAAGTTCATCAATGTTCGGGTAAGGCTCTGAGCTGAAGAAATCCTCAGAATTGAGTGGAGGTGTTCAGCAGTAAGTCGACTTCTGTGTGATGTTTTGTTCAGGTTCATCAAAGAAAACAGTTGTTCACACAGGTATGTGCTGCCAAACATAGACAACGTTTGAGCAGCCTGATGCGCAGCTGGGGCATTGTGCCGGGAGGAAACGGGCGAACTCCGCAGCACCCACTGCCGCATATTTTGCCCTCAGTGCATCATTGCATTGGAGGTCAATCAACTCCATTTGGAGGTTTGGTGGTGAGCTTTCCACGTCAACAGCAAATGGGTTACCGAGCAGTTCCAACCTGCTTTTTGTGCTTCAAAGTCAGCAAATCGGCGTCGAAAGTCAGCGGCAAGCATACCTATTTTATCAGCCAACTGTGTGCTCGGGAACGCACTGGTAGAGAGCTTCTCTTTCATGGTCTGGCAGCTGGGAAAGTGGCTCAAATTTTCTTTCCGCATCTGCGTCTCCCACAGAGTCAGTTTGGTTTTAAATGCCTTCACTGTACTGTACATATCAGAGATGACACGATCCCGACCCTGCAGCTGCAAGTTTATTGCATTCAGATGACTCGTAATGTCACACAGAAAAGCCATTTCACACAGAAACATTTCGTCTCGGAGTTGTGTTGTGTCTTTCCCTTTGCTGTCCAAGAACAGACAAATCTCCTCACGAAGCTCGAAACATCTTTGAAGCACCTTTCCCTGGCTTAGCCATCGCACCTCTGTGTGATAAGGCAAATCACCATGCTCCGTTTCTAACTCCGTCAGAAATGCCTTGAACTGGCGGTGATTCAAACCTTTGGCTCTGATAAAGTTAACTGTGCGTGATGATGCTCATTACATGCTCCATTTTCAAGGCTTTACCGCACAACGCTTCCTGGTGTATGATACAATGATAAGCTGTCAGCTCACCTGTCGCGTTTTCCTCTTGCATCTTTTTCCCGTATCTTCGCCACCAGTCCGCTCCTGTGTCCACACATCGCAGGTGCTCCGTCGGTTGTCAAACCCACGAGTTTTTCCCAAGGCAGCTCCATCTCATTTACACATCTTGACACCTCTTCATACAAATCATGCCCCGTAGTTGTGCCATGCATAGGACGTAAAGCCAAAAACTCCTCTGTCACGCTTAGGTTGGAGTCCACTCCGCGGATGAAAATTGACAACTGGGCAATGTCAGAAATGTCGGTGCTCTCATCCACAGCCAAGGAATATGCAATAAAATCTTTTCCTTTTCACAAGCTGCTCTTTTAGATTGATGGACAACTGGTCTACTCTCTCGGCAATGGTGTTTCTGCTCAGACTCACATTTAAAAAGAGTTGCCTTTTTCTGGGCAAACTTCGTCACAAACTTTAATCATGCAGTTTTTGATGAAATCCCCTCCGTAAATGGCCGGGCTGATTTAGCGATCTCTTCTGCCAAAATAAAACTGGCCTTGACAGCAGCCTGGCCTTGTGATTTGGCTTTTTTGAACAGAGCCTGTCGAGATTTGAGGCCTCGTTTTAATTCCTCTGCCTTTTGTAGCCTTTGTTCCATGTCCATATTCTTGTTTTTGTCCGCGTGTTTCGTTTCATAATGTCGTCTCAGATTATACTCTTTCAGTACCGCCACACTTTCTCCACACAGAAGACACACAGGTTTTCCAGCTACCTTCGTGAACATATACTCCGACTCCCACCTTGTTTGAAACCCCCGGTTCTCAGTATCCACCTTCCGTTTTGCCATTTTTGATGGGTATCTGAAAGTTAATTTTACTGTGATGCTGACGACTGCTGTGCCAATAAATATTGAAATGAAGCAGCCTACTGCTCGGTGCGTCACCTTTGCATTGTGGGAAATGTAGTATTGGTGCGTGTAAAAGATCTGCGGGCTGCCGGCTTGCTGCGGGCCGGTTCTAATAATAAATCAAGATCATCCCAGGGGCCGTAAAAAACCTTCTTGCGGGCCGGATGTGGCCCGCGGGCCTTGACTCTGACATATGTGCTCTAACCCATCGCTTTCTACTGCATATAATAATACATTAAATTATATATTTACATTAATATACAGTAAATCATTTGTAAGTCCAAAAATGTATGTAGCAACTACAGAATTACCCTTTATGTCTATAAAATGTGTGCAAGTTTGAGCATGTATCCATTAGGCCTTAGGCCTGTTTTTATATCAGCATGAATTAGATTGAGAAATAAAAGCCCCACTTTTATTCCATAGGCTGGGATCTGCACTATGCAGCTGTTGTTCCATAGGCTGGGATCTACACTATGCAGCTGTTGTTCCATAGGCTGGGATCTACACTATGCAGCTGTTGTTCCATAGGCTGGGATCTACACTATGCAGCTGTTGTTCCATAGGCTGGGATCTGCACTATGCAGCTGTTGTTCCATAGGCTGGGATCTGCACTATGCAGCTGTTGTTCCATAGGCTGGGATCTACACTATGCAGCTGTTGTTCCATAGGCTGGGATCTGCACTATGCAGCTGTTGTTCCATAGGCTGGGATCTGCACTATACAGCTGATGTTCCATAGGCTGGGATCTGCACTATGCAGCTGTTGTTCCATAGGCTGGGATCTGCACTATACAGCTGTTGTTCTATAGGCTGGGATCTACATTATGCAGCTGTTGTTCCATAGGCTGGGATCTGCACTATGCAGCTGTTGCAAGAGCACATTTTTCACAGGCTGTCCATTGGTTTCAAAAACAATGATTGATAGGCAGCTTAAACTTCTATGAATTCAACCATTATTGGGTTGAAATACACAGTTAGATTGTGAACAGCCATCTACAACAACCACAATCCTTAAGGTGCAAATAGCTAAATGAGAGAGTAGCAGTGTGATTCACATCAATGCGCTACGTAGATCTCAATAATAAGTGATATCCGTATCGCTGTAGACAACATCACTGATGTCACCTCCACCTCCAAGTGTTTATTCAAGATGGATAATCTTTAGATGCCGACAGCAGTCGCACCATTGGAAGACATAGCTTGGTACTGTAGCCTACAAAAGCCTATTCCTGCTCTTTTCCCACGATCCATCAAACACATTTGGTGTGTCATCATAGTGGTCTCTGATTGGTGGTCATCATTTGGTGTGTCATCATAGTGGTCTCTGATTGGTGGTCATCATTTGGTGTGTCATCATAGTGGTCTCTGATTGGTGGTCATCATAGTGGTATCTGATTGGTGGTCATCATTTGTTGTGTCAACATAGGGGTCTCTGATTTGTGGTCATCATTTGGTGTGTCATCATCGTGGTCTCTGATTGGTGGTCATCATTTGGTGTGTCATCATAGTGGTCTCTGATTTGTGGTCATCATTTGGTGTGTTATCATAGTGGTCTCTGATTGGTGGTCATCATTTGGTGTGTCATCATAGTGGTCTCAGATTGGTGGTCATCATTTGGTGTGTCATCATAGTGGTCTCTGATTGGTGGTCATCATTTGGTGTGTCATCATAGTGGTCTCTGATTGGTGGTCATCATTTGTTGTGTCAACATAGTGGTCTCTGATTGGTGGTCATCATTTGGTGTGTCATCATAGTGGTCTCTGATTGGTGGTCAGACTCCCTCAGGTGGAACAAATTTAAACGTGCGCCTTTTTTCCAATGCTGATTTGAATGTCATTGTGAAAACAGAGAAGGGTCAAAGATAATTTTTTCCCCAAACATCCTTTCTGAATTTAAACGTAATCCTCGAAGTAATAATCTAGCTTTTCAAAAGTATCTGGAATCTGACTACAATATTTTATCTGGTAATTTAACAGATTTACAGGTACCGTTAATCTTTTACAAAAGCCTCATGATATTCATTGTGGACAAGATGACTTGAAAAGCCTTGTTTCCCATTGGGTAATACGGTATGTAACACAAGTGGTTAGCTGCACTGTGATTGGTTTGTTTTGAGTAAGTCAGGCTTTCGAGGCGCATCATAACAATAAGTAGAGATAAACTTCAGTACATCTTTGCTTTCACCGTGTTTGATGTACACCAATAGGAGAAGAGTCCACTCACACTGTCACCCAGGTATAATATCTGCAATTCAGTGAGAAAATGAAGTAGGCTAAAATAAGCAGATACTATTTGGACAACAGAACTGGAAATAAGAACTCCAGCTGGAAGTCAGGCAGCCAATCAATAAGGAGGTGAAGCATTAGAGATGAAAATAGAACAGAGAGAAGGGTCAGTGTTATTAACACTGCTTGAGTCATATCTCCACAGGGTCCAGCTTCTACACACACGCACGCACACACACACACACTCTGCTGGAGTCATATCTCCACAGGGTCCAGCTTCTACACACACACACCTGCTACCCTTGACTTGATTTGGTGAGCAAGAAGACACGTCTCATTTAGGTTCCATTAGTGCAACTTGTGTCTGTGTCAACCCCCCTCAATCATATCTCAAAACACAGCATAGACTATTTTATAAACAGACAGACATGATTTTTAAACACTTTTTATTTGCTAAAACCTGTAAACCTGACAAACTGTTGACCAATAAGATCCGTGTTGCTGAAGATGGTCGATACAAGACATCTCAGAGATAGCACCTGTATGTCTTCAGAAAGGTTTTGCTCCAATTATTAATTACCAATTATGTTACAGCCTGAACTTAAAATGGATCCAATTATGATTTTTTTGTAACTGGTCTACACACAATAACACAATGTCAAAAGTGGAACTGTTTTTGTTGTAATTTTTTAGAAATGAATAAAAATAATAAAAATTAAAAGCTGAAATGCCCTTTGAGCATAGTGAAGCTATTAATTACACTTTGGATGGTGTATCAATACACCCAGTCACTACAAAGATACAGGCGTCCTTCCTAACTCAGTTGCTGGAGAGGAAGGAAACCGCTCAGGAATTTCACAATGAGGCCAATGGTGACTTTAAAACAGTTATATAGTTTAATGGCTGTGATAGGAGAACACTGAGGATGGATCAACAACATTGTAGTTACTTCACAATACTAAGCTAAATGACAGAGTGAAACAAAGGAAGCCTGTACAGAATAAACATATTCCAAAACATGCATCCTGTTTGCAACAAGGCACTTAAGTAAAATTGCACAAGATTTGGTAAATTAGTGAACTTTATGTACTGAATACAAAGCGTTATTTTGGAGCAAATCCACCACATATCGGAGTACCACTCTTCATATTTTCAAGCATGATGGTGGCTGCATCATGGTATGGGTATGCTTGTCATTGGCAAGGGACCTTTTTTTAGGATAAAAATAAATGGAATAGAGTTAAGCACAGGCAAAATCCTGGAGGGAAAACTGGTTCAGTCTGCTTTCCAACAGACACTGGGAGACCAATTCAACTTTCAGCAGAACAATAACCTAAAACACAAGGCTAAATATACACTGGGGTTTCTTACCAAGAGGACATTGAATGTTGTTGAGTGGCATAGTTAGTTGACTTAAATGGTCTTGAAAATCTATGGCAAGACTTGAAATCGGCTGTCTAGCGATGATCAACAGCCAACTTGACATAACTTGAAGAATTTTGTAAAGAATAATGTGCAAATATTGTACAATCCAAGTGTGTAAAGTTCTTAGAGACTTACCCAGAAAGATTCACAGCTGTAATCGCTGCCAAAGGTGATTTCTAACATGTATTGACTTAAGGGGTTGAATACTTAATAAGTAATCAAGATATGAGTTTTATTTTTCATTTTTTTGTTGTTGTACAAACGTTAGAACATTTCTTCTACTTTGACATCACAGAGTACTTAGTGTAGACCATTGACCAAAATGTTTTTAATCGACCTTTTAACCCAACAAAACGTGGGAAAAGTCAAGAGGGTGAATACTTTCTGAAGGCCCTGTATAAACAATTTAAACAAAACTGTTTCTCTGGTCATATCTTCAATAATTATATTGAATATATACATATCACATATAAAAACATACAAGCCCTACAGCTTACAGTTGACCATGATCAAAGAAATGATTGCCAAATGATAAGGAGGTTGAGTTTTTGTAAACACAGTCTCTTGTCTCTTGACCCGTCTGCACCAAGGTCTGGGTGAATCTCAAAGTCTTTCCTTGGTTCTTCAACCTCCTCCTCAAAACTCATTGGAGGAGAAGATCTGAGGTTCCTCCCCTTCCGCGCTACGGCTCCTCCCCTCGGACCTTCTCCTCCAATGCGTGTTTAGAAGCGGTCAAGGAATAAAAGGAAACGAAAAGATACCCCGCTTTCACTCATGGCCGCCTTTGGCCGTGATATCCAAAATGGCGTGCAGTTCCCAGGGTTCGTATCCCAGCAGGCCTTGCAGGTCACAGACGAAACGGTAGACGTAGCGCTTGCCAGCGTTCTTGTGGATTATGTTCTTGTCGTAGTAGTAGCGCAGGCCTCGACTCAACTTCTCGTAGTTCATCTTAGGCTTGTTCTTCCTCCGGCCCCATAGCTGGGCCACCTGGGATAACAAACCATTAAACTAGTATTATCATCAACATATTATACAGTATATAGGCCTATCTAAAGTTGGCTAATTGACCTTACTTCAAAATAAGAACACTGTAACAACATGTTTGCATATAACAGGCTACAACTCTTGCCTCGTCAGGATCTGTCAGTTTAAACTCCCATCCATCCCCTGTCCAAATTATGAATGATTGACAGCTGCGGTCAATGAGGAGCTCCAATAGAAACTGCCACAGCTGAATGGGACCACTGCCTGTTGAGACATATAGGGAGGGATTAAACTGTTAAGCAAGTCAGTTAAGAACACATGCTTATTTACAATGACGGCCAACCCCGAACAAACCCTAACGGCGCTGGGCCAATTGTGTGCATCGCCCTATGGGATTCCCAATCACGGCTGGTTGTGATACAGCCTGCAATTGAACCAGGGTCTGTAGTGACACCTCTAGCACTGAGATGCAGTGCCTTAGACCGCTGCACCACTCAGGAGCCCCAAGACTAAGGAGATCAAGATCCAGGCAAAGGAGTTGGCTAAAGCAGATTGTAGATCAACGGGTAATCAAAGAGAGTGGTCATTTTCTACACAAAGAACATCACTCACCAGTATAAGCAGACAGAATGCCTGCCGGAACCACAGCTCTACCCAGATCAGTCTTGTCCCCGATAAACTCTTTGAAGCTCCTGTGTGGGGGTGGCAAATTGAAGGGGTCCTCAGAGATGGACTCTTCCACACCCTGCGTTGGTCTAGTCAAGGACAGAGAAGCGGTGGTGTCCGTGTCCTCATAATGCAGGGTCCCAAACTCAGAATCACACTCTGAAGTCAAGAGATTGAGAAAATTGGTTGATGATAGGAAACTATTCCATGAATCTCTCTTAACAGAAGGAGAGACACCTCCAAAGCCCCTGGTCTAAAGCAATAATACATTTCCAAAGGCTTATCAATTAGAAATACATTCTGAATGTCAACCCTTTCCCTTCAATCAAATATTAATCCAACACAAAAGGAGAAAAGTTTCTTCACATAATTAAATAGAACACACATAGTGGTATGAAGAACACAAAGCATATCTATATGGTTTCCTACCAAGGTCTCTATGTTTTCCTACCAAGGTATCCGAGCTCACAGAACAGGGCTCCGGGCAGCCGAGCGGAAATGGAGGAAAACTCGCCTCCCTGCGGACCTGGCATCCTTTCACTCCCTCCTCTCTACATTTTCCTCTTCTGTCGCTGCTGCTAAAGCCACTTTCTACCACTCTAAATTCCAAGCATCTGCCTCTAACCCTAGGAAGCTCTTTGCCACCTTCTCCTCCCTCCTGAATCCCCCTCCCCCCTCCTCCCTCTCTGCAGATGACTTCGTCAACCATTTTGAAAAGAAGGTCGACGACATCCGATCCTCGTTTGCTAAGTCAAACGACACCGCCGGTTCTGCTCACACTGCCCTACCCTGTGCTCTGACCTCTTTCTCCCTCTCTCTCCAGATGAAATCTCGCGTCTTGTGACGGCCGGCCGCCCAACAACCTGCCCGCTTGACCCTATCCCCTCTCTTCTCCAGACCATTTCCGGAGACCTTCTCCCTTACCTCACCTCGCTCATCAACTCATCCCTGACCGCTGGCTACGTCCCTTCCGTCTTCAAGAGAGCGAGAGTTGCACCCTTCTGAAAAAACCTACACTCGATCCCTCCGATGTCAACAACTACAGACCAGTATCCCTTCTTTCTTTTCTCTCCAAAACCCTTGAACGTGCCGTCCTTGGCCAGCTCTCCCGCTATCTCTCTCAGAATGACCTTCTTGATCCAAATCAGTCAGGTTTCAAGACTAGTCATTCAACTGAGACTGCTCTTCTCTGTATCACGGAGGCGCTCCGCACTGCTAAAGCTAACTCTCTCTCCTCTGCTCTCATCCTTCTAGACCTATCGGCTGCCTTCGATACTGTGAACCATCAGATCCTCCTCTCCACCCTCTCCGAGTTGGGCATCTCCGGCGCGGCCCACGCTTGATTGCGTCCTACCTGACAGGTCGCTCCTACCAGGTGGCGTGGCGAGAATCCGTCTCCTCACCACGTGCTCACCACTGGTGTCCCCAGGGCTCTGTTCTAGGCCCTCTCCTATTCTCGCTATACACCAAGTCACTTGGCTCTGTCATAACCTCACATGGTCTCTCCTATCATTGCTATGCAGATGACACACAATTAATCTTCTCCTTTCCCCCTTCTGATGACCAGGTGGCGAATCGCATCTCTGCATGTCTGGCAGACATATCAGTGTGGATGACGGTTCACCACCTCAAGCTGAACCTCGGCAAGACGGAGCTGCTCTTCCTCCCGGGGAAGGACTGCCCGTTCCATGATCTCGCCATCACGGTTGACAACTCCACTGTGTCCTCCTCCCAGAGCGCTAAGAACCTTGGTGTGATCCTGGACAACATCCTGTCGTTCTCAACTAACATCAAGGCGGTGGCCCGTTCCTGTAGGTTCATGCTCTACAACATCCGCAGAGTACGACCCTGCCTCACACAGGAAGTGGCGCAGGTCCTAATCCAGGCACTTGTCATCTCCCGTCTGGATTACTGCAACTCGCTGTTGGCTGGGCTCCCTGCCTGTGCTATTAAACACCTACAACTCATCCAGAACGCCGCAGCCCGTCTGGTGTTCAACCTTCCCAAGTTCTCTCACGTCACCCCGCTCCTCCGCTCTCTCCACTGGCTTCCAGTTGAAGCTCGCATCCGCTACAAGACCATGGTGCTTGCCTATGGAGCTGTGAGGGGAACGGCACCTCAGTACCTCCAGGCTCTGATCAGGCCCTACACCCAAACAAGGGCACTGCGTTCATCCACCTCTGGCCTGCTCGCCTCCCTACCACTGAGGAAGTACAGTTCCCGCTCAGCCCAGTCAAAACTGTTCGCTGCTCTGGCCCCCCAATGGTGGAACAAACTCCCTCACGACGCCAGGACAGCGGAGTCAATCACCACCTTCTGGAGACACCTGAAACCCCACCTATTTAAGGAATACCTAGGATAGGATAAAGTAATCCTTCTCACCCCCTTAAAAGATTTAGATGCACTATTGTAAAGTGGCTGCTCCACTGGATGTCATAAGGTGAATGCACCATTTTGTAAGTCGCTCTGGATAAGAGCGTCTGCTAAATGACTTAAATGTAAATGTAAATCTATGGTGTCCTGCCAAGGTCTCTATGGTTTCCTACCAAGGTCTCTATGGTTTCCTACCTGTCCTACCAAGGTCTCTATGGTTTCCTACCTGTCCTACCAAGGTCTCTATGGTTTCCTATCAAGGTCTCTATGGTTTCCTACCTGTCCTACCAAGGTCTCTATGGTATCCTACCAAGGTCTCATTGGTTCCTACCTGTCCTACCAAGTCTCTATGGTTTCCTACCTGTCCTACCAAGGTCTCTATGGTTTCCTACCTGTCCTGCAAGGTCTCTATGGTTTACTGCCTGTCCTACCAAGGTGTGATTGGTTTCCTACCAAGGTCTCTATGGTTTCCTACCAAGGTATCATTGGTTCCTACCAAGGTCTCATTGGTTTCCTACCAAGGTCTCATTGGTTTCCTACCTGTCCTACCAAGGTCTCTATGGTTTCCTACCAAGGTCTCTATGGTTTCCTACCAAGGTCTCTATGGTTTCCTACCAAGGTCTCATTGGTTTCCTACCAAGGTCTCTATGGTTTCCTACCTGACCTACCAAGGTCTCATTGGTTTCCTACCAAGGTCTCATTGGTTTCCTACCTGTCCTACCAAGGTCTCTATGGTTTCCTACCTGTCCTACCAAGGTCTCTATGGTTTCCTTCCTGTCCTACCAAGGTCTCTATGGTTTCCTACCAAGATCTCATTGGTTTCCTACCTGTCCTACCAAGGTCTCTATGGCTTCCTACCAAGGTCTCTATGGCTTCCTACCAAGGTCTATATGGTTTCCTACCTGTCCTACCAAGGTCTCTATGGCTTCCTACCAAGGTCTCTATGGCTTCCTACCTGTTCTACCAAGGTCTCTTTGGTGTCCTACCAAGGTCTCATTGGTTTCCTACCTGTCCTACCAAGGTCTCCATGGTTTCCTACCTGTCCTGTCAAGGTCTCGGAGCAGAGGGACAGAGGACAGGTGGTTTCTGTAAGGTCCTTCCTGTTTGACCCGGTGGTAGTCCTGATATCTCACAGTCACAGGGTCAAGGGTCAGAAGCTGTGGGGGTTCTATTGGGAGATGGGAGAACTGACCATGGTGATTCTGCTTGTCCATGAGCTGCACATGGTCCACGTAACTGTCTGAGGAAGACAGAGCATAGCTGATATAGATTATATGTATACTGACATAAGAGACATGCAGACTACATACCTCTGAAAGGATGCGTTTTTAATACCTTGGTTCATTTGCGACTGGCAGAGAGAATTCAACGTGCAAAGGACTAGAGAGGAACCACGATCATATTCACAATCTGAAACACACATAGATACACACATGCAATATAAATCTCTACTACGATCACAGTTCAATGAATGAATAAATACACTGGTATGATACAGCATCACTCCCCCATTTTACCTCTGCGCATCGTTTCCAGATGTTCCCAGAGTATCTCTCCTGCTGTGTAGTCAGAGCTCAGGTCCAGGAAGGCCTCTCTGTCCAGGGTACAGAGCTCACTCCCAGGCAGCCCTCTCCAATCCGAGCCCAGGCTTTGGAGCCCGAACTCAGCCTGGCACCAGTCTAACCAGTGGTTCACCTCCCACTCTGACCACAGTTTAGGGTCTGGACACAAAAGAGGAAATACAATATTAGTCTAAACACAATTTGTATCGCTCTTTACATCTTGATTTCCTGACACACTGTGCAGGTTAGGCTGAAACAGAGAGACCAATTACAGGTAGGCTATACAACAAAACTACAAGTTATATAATACCAGATGTCATTGTATGTATACCCCACATGGTACCTTGTGGGAAGTGCATACGGCTACTCTCCTGGGTGAAGCCAGCGAAGGTGGCCCTTATCGCCTGACTCAGGACCTCCTTACTGGTGGGGGTGAGAGGAGGGACATCCAGTGGGTCTACCTCTACACCGGAGACACGGGGAGCCAGGTCACGGAGTCATCCCAGAGACAATAACGAATCAGGGAGGAAAAACAGACCAGAGTTGAGAGCTCAATAGCAGAGTTTGAGCACACACAAATTAACCGACTACTAAAGATGACACCATAAATGCCAGTATAAAGTTGTAAATAAAGTAGTGAAAAGAATAAAACACAGGATTATGGTGAATGACAAAATGGGAGGGAAATACCGTAAGCGCTCCAGTCCATCCTTAGGTCTTTGGAACGAGGAATCAGGTGGAAGAAAGTGATCCAGAGGAGAGGGAGAGGAGTTTTAATAAGACCAATGGGACGAGGAGGGAGGAGAAGGGTTTTAATGAGACCAATGGGACGAGGAGGGAGGAGAAGGGTTTTAATGAGACCAATGGGACGAGGAGGGAGGGGACAGGTGGTGACGGATATGTGTCGATTGGCAGTGATGGAGGGGTGGGTATTGGGGACACTACCAAATAGGAAACGAGAACTCCCAATTAGGCAACATGGAAAAGATACTGCAAAAAGACATACAGGGAGGTTATCTAGAGAGACGATGCCACAAGAGGAGCCATTACAACTGAGAAGGGTAGTTGTGATAGAGATAAGGAACTACTCTTTTTGTTTTTAAGTTGATAGCGTTTAACTAAGGCAATACACTAGTATATCATCAGGAACCACTGAGATCATGGCAATTCAATTGGAAATATTTACACCAGCAGCAGCGAATCAGGTCGTTCTATTTCAACATGGCATGTGGTGAAGTGACCACCCAATGAGGGGCTGTAAGTGCATATCTGTGCAGGGGGTTTCTTCAACCCCATTCATATAACAGAAACACTGGGATTATATCAGGTAGTGTATCGTAAGTAAGTTAACATCTATGTGTGTGTGTGTTCCCCATCCCAGCAGGGAGAGCCTATAGAGCCAGACACCCATTACCGGACCACTGTGGCTGCCTTACTGCGATGAGGTTCTTCCATGAAGTGGGTTTAGGGAGCCATGACAGTGAGCAATTTAGTCACAAAATGAGTCACACATTGTGTAAGACATTTGTAGAAAACAACAAGGGGGGGGGGGGGGGAGAAATGACAGACCTGGTTGGTGTTAAAGCAGCAATCAGCAGTTAAAACAATAACAAAGTGTACTCCCCGCCACTGTTTCCTTAAGAGCTGAGGGACGGGGCTGGAGAAATGAAACCACTCTCAAATTCATAGAGCTGTGGATGCAGGGGACCGATGGTCCATGATATCAAAACTAAAAGGTTTAACCATGTTTCAATGGTAGTCACTGTTTGTTTACATTAACTTTCTTTACAAACGTCGGAGTAAAACAAGATCATATTTTGAGGTGTACGAAAATGGTAACTATGTTCAAAAAGTTATATTCTTCAAGAATCAATGGGTACATATCCTTATTAACTGACAAATCGATACACATTTGTAGTGACTGCAGATTTCCCCTTTATGGCCTGGCCAAGTTTAATATGTTTTAATCTTGAAATCTGGGAGGGTTTGGTAAAGACTTTCAGTCTGTGCCAAGGGTTCTGGACCATTATGGCAAAGGAGGTAGTGACTGAGCTTGCCCTGCTGTATCCACAAAGCTGTCCCCCCTTAAATCGCTACACTAGCACTGTCCCTGTCTACTATGGGAGCGCTGGTGGAACCGGAGTCCCCCACAGTTCCGGAATGTCTTTCCGCACTGACCGCAGACGTACGGCTTCTCCCCAGTGTGTATGCGGAAATGCCTGGTGAGCGCCCCCGAGTGGCGAAAGCGCATGGAGCACACCGAGCAGGTATAGGGTCTCTCTCCAGTGTGGATTCTCAGGTGAGTCTTCAGGTTCTCCAGACGGTTGAAATCCCGGTCACACTCGCTGCAGTGGTAAGGGCTCTGGCCAGGGGGGAAGACCTGACGCTTGGGGTGGGCCTGGGTGTGGTGTCTACGGAGCTCGCTGGGCTGGTGGAAGCCCTGGCCACAGAGTTTGCAGATGTGGCTGGGGTGGGGGATGGTGGGATTAGGGTTGGGGTGGGGGATGCTGGGATTAGGGTTGGTTCTGATCTGGACTCCATAGATCTGAGGTGGGGCAGCAGGGATGATGGGAGCTGCTGCCTCTCTTGGTTGGAAGAGGTTGTTGGGGAACTGGGAGGAGAAGGCTGGAAGGGCACTGGCTGTTGGGGCAGTCAGTTGTGGAACATCTGTGTTGACCATATGAGGGTGAGCTGTGGAGAGAGAGAATACATTAAAAACATATATATTTAATGTTTTATTACACAGGCTCCATATGTATACATCCTACATGCAGGCAAAGGTATTACTCATTCTAATAAAAATCATTTTGAGAGATACTGACACATAATGTTTAGTGTTACTCAGTAAGTGGTCAATCTTATGAAGTCTGGTGGCATCTTGTGGGTGGTAAAGTCAGTGGCTATTTGGAAGCTCTCTGCTATTATCTGGTACTTACACAGACTATGGCTGGTTCCAGGAAGCAGAGCGTCAGAGATCTGTAAGTCCAAAGGGTCCGGTTTCCACTCCTCTAACATCTTGGTCTGAACCAGAGACAGACTATCAGGACCAAAGTCTTCTTTTACCACAGAGTCAAAACTAGAACCAGAACCAGACCCGTTCTCCTCCTTCACTCTAACTTGCTCCGTCTCAAGGCTCTGGACCACTACGTGAAGTGGTGATGGGTCATTATCTCCAAATGTTGTTTCTAGACCACTATGACCGATGCTTTCTGCACTTGCCTTGTGATCCATACACAAACTGGAGGCCTCTTCCCCAACTTCTGAAAAGAAAAAGACATTCAGAACAATTGTCAGGCTTAGAAGGTATTTCTTGTTCTTATCTAGCTAGTCAAGCACAAACTTAATTTCTCTAATATTGTATGTATGACATATCATTTGGATTGATAAATAGGCCTACCTTTAAGCAGGTCATGATGAGGGATAGACTGTCCTCTTGTAGCTGGGTGTAGGTCTTGGGAACACACCCGACCATCCTCGCTGATTTCACTGAAAGACCCATGGTCTTTCTGTCGTTCACTACTGATCTCTGCCTCCACAATTTCATATCCATATTCGTCCAATGAATATGAGGACTTTATATTTAATTCGTTGTCCTTTGACTGCTTTTGAGTCTTTGCTAAGTTGTTGTTGTGGAGAGGACTTGTCGAGAACTGTCCCTGCGGACTTACACCGCTCGTTGTTTCCACACATTGACGCGCAGCATTCAACTCCTGCTCGGTTGTTTGCAAGCGTTGTTTAAGAGACTTGTTTTCCCGTAGGGTTTCGTGCATCTGATCGCGGACATCCCCAAGCGCTTGACCTACCAGTTTAGTGACTTCTAATACGGCAATTTCCACAGCCACTTCGAACGCACCGTGGATCGTCGCCGCCAGTTCGTCCTGGAAAGAGAGCGATACCTCACCCTCTCCAGCGGTTTTCGAGGGGCGAGCTTGGGCTGACATTGAAGTCTCCCTTTTGATCCCTGTGTTAGTTTTTGACTGAGGCTTCATGTTACTACAATAACCTTACTGCTAGTCTGATTATAATATTACTGGCTACTATGTTGCAATGTGATTGGCTACAATATAGCAGGAAGAGAGTAACTCCGTCGGAATCTTCCTCGCTTACCCAGCATCTGGATATATCAGCTGGACATGATATATTATAGAAAACCTTCTAAATGTCTATTGGCGAATGTGTTACATTTGCGCTATGAAATGTGTATCGCGCTCTTCTTCCCCAGCGTCTTACAAACAATGAATGTAAGGCAAAGAGGATCAATTATATTGACAAGATGGTTGACTGACCGCTCTAACGATGGAAATTCATGTCCGCAAAGGCTAAAAAGCAGGCGGGAGGATGCGCGATCAGGTGGGAACATTCTAGCCAATGAGAGGGCAGGTACGCCTGTGAACAACAACTCCCATATAAAAATGTTTTTCACAAAGTTGCCGGAATGTTACGTGCATTACACTTAGGCTACATCAGTACACTCGTAGCAACCTAATCATTATGCAACTTATATTTGATTAAATGATACGCTTCTCATATCAAAATAGTACTTACCATATTCGCCGCGCTCTCATTGCCGCCCGTACAAAAACTCCGCCCTCTGCTTAACGCTTTTCGCCAAGACAGATTTTAGGCGGAGTCGACCATCTCACTTCACCGCTTCCTCTCGGCTGTATATACAAACAACATTAACGAGTCACGTCCGGGTCACGGATTTTTTGAAGATTTCTAAAGTAAAAGTCCTCCATGTAATAGAAGAAACGTTTTAATAACCTGTATTTATTCATGATATATGATGCTAATGTGTGTTATGTATTTGACCTTGGAAGTTGCAAATGCCACTTAAATATAAACAGATATAAATCACTGTGAATGTTTTGACAATGATTGTGTAATATCATGATTAAATACAGGTTATTCACACTTTTCTACTATTATGGCGAGGCTTTTATTTAGAAAAATGTATACAATTCCGTGACCCGGAAAAGCTTTTATGTTGGTTGCCGTCGAGACAGTGAGCATCAGTAGCAGTAGCTAGTTGTGGAAGAACACTTAGCTATATTGTTTGCTCGTAATTGTAACCAGTAAAACAAAAAAAATGCTAAGGAAAAAATCCACTAGCAGAGAAAAGAAAAGGAAAAGTTCACATACGGAAGAGCAGCATGTCGACAGAAGACGAAGGTGTACAGAGTCTAGTGTGGAGGTGAGAGAACATTGCTAGCTACGTTGGCTGCTTTGCTCATTTATACAAAAAAACGAATATTCCAAGTGTCTGTATCGCAATCACTTAATTAGTTTGTTTTATTCATGTTGTCTTTTTGGTCTCCTCACCTTCGCACCTTCCCATTACACACACACACACCAAGCCCCCCGTCCCCCACAACAACAAAGTTGAGATCACTTCTTCCTCTCTGTCCAGCAGAATCGGACCAAGGTAAAGTTGGTTTTATATTCACACATTGACGTTCAACAGACATTCTCCAACAGCCATTTAAAAAACGTAAAAACCAATAACTAATTGACTAATTCACTGTTTTGTCACAGAATCATCAAACTAGATATGATGTATTCTATAAATGTCTAGTATACTTTGACAATCTTTGGTTTGAGGAGAAATTCCAGTTCGGATTTGATAGAAATAAAAATGGCATAGACTACATGCCCCGATTTATACAGTTTTAAATGGCATAGACTACATGCCCCGATTTATACAGTTTTAAATGGCATAGACTACATGCCCCGATTTATACAGTTTTAAATGGCATAGACTACATGCCCCGATTTATACAGTTTTAAATGGCATAGACTACATGCCCCGATTTATACAGTTTTAAATGGCATAGACTACATGCCCCGATTTATACAGTTTTAAATGGCATAGACTACATGCCCCGATTTATACAGTTTTAAATGGCATAGACTACATGCCCCGATTTATACAGTTTTAAATGGCATTTGATAGATGTTATTGATGAATTTCTAGCAAGTCAACTGGATTCCCCCCCCCCCCCCCCCCCCCAAAAGGTTGTAAAAGTATTCTAGACATTTATAGAATAAATAATTTCTAGTTTGATCTTTCTGTGACAGACGGGGAATTAGTTAAATATTTTTTTGTTACAATTTTAAATGGATTTTGGTAAATGTCTGAATGTGAATATAAAACCAACTTTACCTTGATCAGAATTTATTTTCCTTTTTTAAAATTAGGCAAGTCAGTTAAGAACAAATTCTTATTTTCAATGACAGCCAAGTGGGTTATTTTTTTTATTTCACCTTTATTTAACCAGTTAGGCTAGTTGAGACCTGGCCAGGATAAAGCAGAGCAGTTACACATGGAATAAACAAATATGCAGTCAATAATACAGTAGAAAAAGTCTATATACAGTGTGTGCAAATGAGGTAAGATAAGGGAGGTAAGGCAATAAATAGGCCATGGTGGCGAAGTAATTACAATATAGCAATTAAACACTACAATGGTAGATGTGCAGAAGATGAATGTGCAAGTAGAGATACTGTGGAGCAAGATCAATAAATACAGTATGGGGATTAGGTAGTTGGATGGGCTATTTACAGGTGGGCTATGTACAGGTGTGGTGATCTGTGAGCTGCTCTGACAGCTGAGTGCTTGGTTACTTTTCCTTTACTCTGCGGTCCAACTCATCCCAAACTATCTCAATTTGGTTGAGGTCAGGTGATTGTGGAGGCCAGGTCATCTGATGCAGCACTCCATCACTCTCCTTTTTGGTCAAATAGCCCTTACACAGCCTGGAGGTGTGTTGTAAGTCGCTCTGGATAAGAGCGTCTGCTAAATGACTTAAATGTAAATGTTGTGTCATTGTCCTGTTGAAAAACAAATGATAGTCCCACAAATCACAAACCGTATGGGATCGTGTATCACTGCAGAATGCTTTGGTAGCCATACTTGTTAAGTATGCTTTCAATTCTAAATTAATCATTGCTCGTGTTTCTTGGCCCAAGCAAGTCTCTTCTTCTTGGAGTCCTTTAGTAGTGGTTTCTTTGCAGGAATTCGACCACAAAGGCCTGATTCACGCAGTCTCCTCTGAACAGTTGATGTTGAGATGTCTGTTACTCGAACTCTGAAGTATTTATTTGGGCTGCAATTTCTGAGGTTTAATGAACTGATCCTCTGCAGCAGAGAGAACTCAGTCTTCCTTTCCTGTGGCGGTCCTCATGAGAGCCAGTTTCATCATAGCACTTAATGGTTTTTGCGACTGCACATGAGGAATCATTCAAAGTTCTTGACATTTTCCATATTGACTGACCTTCATGTTTTTAAGTAATGATGGACTGTCATTTCTCATAGCCCTATCTGGTAAAGATCAAAAGACCCAAAAAAACATTATACCACCCCGACCTTGTCACAACACAACGGATTGGCTCAAACTCATTAAGAAGGAAAGAAATTCCACATTTCAATGAACACCTGTTAATTGAAATGCGTTCCAAGTGACTACCCCATGAAGCTGGTTGAACTTTTCTTTTGTTGGTTACTATATGATTAGGTTGTGTTATTGGTTGTGTTATATTTTTTTTGGTTACTACAGGTTGTGTTATGTGTTATTTCATAGTGTTGATGTCTTCACTTCTAGAATGTAAAAAAAAAAAAAAAAACTTGAATGAGTAGGTACAGTCGAAGTCGTAAGTTTACATGCACCTTAGCCAAATACATTAAACTCAGCCATCTATTTTGTGAAGTGCACCAGTCCCTCCTGCGGCAAATCACCCCCACAACATGATGCAGCCACCCCCGTGCTTCACGGTTGGGATGGTGTTCTTCGGCTTGCAAGCCTCCCCCTTTTTCCTCCAAACATAAAGATGGTCATTATGGCCAAACAGTTCTATTTTTGTTTCATCAGACCAGAGGACATTTCTCCAAATAGTACGATCTTTGTCCCCATGTGCAGTTGCAAACCGTAGCCTGGCTTTTTTTTATGGCGGTATTGGAGCAGGGGCTTCTTCCTTGCCGAGTGTCCTTTCAGGTAATGTTGATATAGGACTCGTTTTACTGTGGATATAAATACTTTTGTACTTGTTTTCCTCCAGCATCTTCACAAGGTCCTTTGCTGTTGTTCTGGGATTGATTTGCACTTTTGCACCAAAGTACGTTCGTCTCTAGGAGACAGACCGCTTCTCCTTCCTGAGCGGTATGACGGCTGCGTGGTCTCATGGTGTTTATACTTGCAAACTATTGTTTGTACAGATGAACGTGGTACCTTCAGGCGTTTGGAAATTGCTCCCGAGGATGAACCAGACTTGTGCAGGTCTACAATTATTTTTCTGAGGTCTTGGCTGATTTCTTTTGATTTTCCCATGATGTCAAGCAAAGAGGCACTGAGTTTGAAGGTAGGCCTTGAAATACATCCACAGGTACACCTCCAATTGACTCAAATGATGTCAATTAGCTTATCAGAAGCTTCTAAAACCATGATATCATTTTCTGAACATTTTCAAGCTGTTTAAAGGCAAAGTCAACTTTAATGTATGTAAACTTCTGTTGCACTGGAATTGTGATACAGTGAAATAATCTGTAAACAATTGTTGGGAAAATGACTTGTGTAATGCACAAAGTAGATGTCCTAACCGACTTGCCAACACTATAGGATCTTAACAATAAATGCGTGGAGTGGTTGAAAAACAAGTTTTAATGACACCAACCTAAGTGTATGTAAACTTCCAACTTCAACTGTATGTCCAACTATTGACTGGTACTGTATGTGTGTGTGTGTATGTATGTATATGTGTGTGTATATATATATATATACATATACACACACACACACACATCTCTTGAATTTCCAATAAGTTTGAAAAAAATATAGATAGGATTTGTAGGCTATATTGCTCAGCCCTTACACACAAGTTAAATATCAAAACCAACTGAATCGATTGTATTAGTTTGGGGGAAGGCCAACACACATATGAAACATTCATGTATATTTAATGTTAGATGGCTAGTTTGTCTCGGGAGATGAACTAGAGATGGGTTATTTTACCTGAAATTCATATGGTCCTTTTTGTTTTGCTGGTTCTTCGTAGAATTTTCATGCAAAATCTGACTTTTTTTAATCCACTGGAAACAAAGTTGGTTTCTAACGTGATCGGTCTGTTCGGGGTGTAAGAGTTTTTTTTAGGAACACTGCATTTTTCACTTCAGTGGTTACTTGCATTCTACCTTTTGACACAATGTTGGCCCTCATTGACTCGGTTACTCCTGGTGAAAAAAACGTACTGCTATATGACTCCTTGAAACAGGACTCCTTGAAACAGGACTCCTTGAAACAGGACTCCTTGAAACATGACTCCTTGAAACATGACTCCTTGAAACATGACTCCTTGAAACATGACTCCTTGAAACATGACTCCTTGAAACAGGACTCCAAGGAGGAGCAGGCGGATCTGGAGCTGATTGAGCCTGGCAGTGACGTCGAGGAGGGAGGACTGGACCTGAGTGTGCCATTTAAACCCATCAGTGCCTATGTCGCAGACAGACATGAGATGCTCGATCAGTGCTTTCACGTGCTGGGAGAGAATAAGCTGCAGAAGATGCTGCCTGATGAACTCAAGGTGATTGTGTAGTGAAATTCAGGGGGTAGCATGAAAAGGACTGGAACCAGGGGTCCCTGCGTCAGGGGTGTTGGCTGTGCAGTGGCTAGGCCTAACCTAATTTCTAACTCCTAGCCCATGTGTGAGTTTGGTCAGCACATCTGTTCTATGCTACTTAATGTAAAGATTGGATGTGTGTTTGGTCAGCACATCTGTTCTATGCTACTTAATGTAAAGATTGGCTGTGTGTTTGATGCATTGTGGACAATCAGTTAAGAGTATAGTCAGACAGTACCATTAGCCACATTTGAGTAATTTCCCTGTTTTAAATTTGATTTGGTGCTGTGGGCATTTGCCATTTTTTTTTTTTTTGTATAAATTTGTACTACATTGATAGGTTAAAAGTAGACTGTTATGGTATCTTGTCTCCCTCCTCCCATCTCTTGTTTCCAGATTTGTTCTCTCTTGTTTTGTTTTTACAGAGCTGTAGTCTGGATTACATCTTGTTTTTTGATTTTACAGAGCTGTAGTCTGGATTACATCTTGTTTTTTGATTTTACAGAGCTGTAATCTGGATGAAATCAAGACATTGTGCAGGGAGCAGCTGGAGCAGCTGTCTCAAAGCCACCTCCTTCAGATACTGGAGGGTAAGCCCATGGGTCCATTCAGCATCACGAGGTGGTGGTCTACTGTTAACCCTGCTGTCTTGTCGGTTCTCTTGGTCTGTTATATACTGCGTGGTGTTCAGTAGACACAAAATGGGGAAGTAGGCTATTACCTGAACTTTTCCCAACAAGAACTCTACAATTAAAAATATATCTATCTTTTAATGTTTTGCTACGTTGTGTCATTCTGAACACGACCCATTTTCACCTCATTAATCCGATGGTGTGTTTGGTTGATGTTCTCAAAAGGTGAAGAGCTGACTGGTTCATCTGAAGGGGATATGGAAAATGGCGCCACCGATAGCCAGTGAGTAGAACTGCATTTAATTGGAGCATAATGCTGCTTCTTCTCTTATCATAATCCGTTGCAAGGACCTGAAAAGGTCATGTTATCGCTGATGTTTTTGCTGTTGTGTTCGACCTGTGTAGCGAGAACCAATTGTAAGACATGGTTTTGTGTACACACAATAGGCCAAACTGCTTATTTGCTGTAAAAAGCTAATTTTTTTTCGTTCTACAAAGAATGTTTTACTCTTATAGATTTATATTGCTTTGCTATTACTGGTCTGTAGGCTAGTTGACATTTTGGTGCTAGTTGCAGGTAGAAATGCAAACATTTGTCATAATCGTATCCTGATTTTAAAAAACAACATTTTTATTCATTGTATCTGTTTGGTCAATGTTAGTCTGGAAGTGATTCAACAAAGTGTTTTTATTTTCATTCTTTCTGTAAAGGCAGGATAATAATGTGGATTCTACGTCGTCCCTCAAAGAGAGTGTTGAAGTGGAGATCAAACAAGGTACTGGTAGCTGATATTGGTCTAGACAAGTTGTTCCCAAACTTTCTATAGTCCCGTACCCCTTCAAACATTCAACCTCCAGCTGTGTACCCCCTCTAGCACCAGGGTCAGCTCACTCTCAAATGTTGTTTATTTGCCATCATTGTAAGCCTGCCACACACACACACAAACTATACGATACATTTATTAAACATAATAATGAGTGAGTTTTTGTCACAATCCGGCTCGTGGGAAGTGACCAAGCTCTTATAGGACCAGGGCACAAATTTTGCTCTTTATTTAACCATCTTGCATATAAAACCTTGTTTGTTCATCAAATTGTGAATAACTTACCGCAGGTTAATGAGAAGGGTGTGCTTGAAAGGATGTACATAACTCTGCAATGTTGGGTTGTATTGGAGTCTCAGTATTAAATCATTAAATCATGCTAATGAGGGCCGAGAATCCACTCTCCCATAGGTACGTGTTTGCAAAGGGCATCAGTGTCTTAACAGCACAATTTTCCAAGGCAGGATACTCTTGAGCGCAGCCCAATCCAGAAATCTGGCAGTGGCTTCTGATTAAATTCAATTTTTACAGTACCACTTGTTGCAATTTCAATGAGGCTCTCTTGTTCAGATATCAGTAAGTGGGCTGGAGGCAGGGCATGAAAGGGATAACGAATCCAGTTGTTTGCGTCTTCCATTTTTGGGAATGTAATTGCGCACCCAGCTCACTCAGGTGCCACGCTATATATCACATTTGACATTGTCCGTAAGCGTGTTAATTTGCACATTAAAAAAAATCATACAATGATGGAAAGACCTGTTGTCCTTGTTAATAATGCAGACAGAAAAGAGCTCCAACTTCTTAATCGTAGCCTCAATTTTGTCCCCGTACATTGAATATAGTTGCGGACAGTCCCTGTAATCCCAGATTCAGATCATTCAGGCGAGGAAGAAACCATCCAGATAGGCCAGTCATCATACAAGCAGTCAGACAAGTGAAAATTATGGTCAGTTAAGAGAACTTTAAACTCGTCTCTCAATGAAAAAAAAAAGTGTCAATACTTTCCCCCTTGATAACCAGCGCACTTCTGTATGTTGTAAAAGCGTTACATGGTCGCTGCCCGTATCGGTGCAGAAAATACATGAGTTCAGGGGCCTTGCTTTAACAAAGCCTCTTGGTGGATGCTGCATAGAATTCAATGGCTTGTATGCAAAGCAATAATTGTTTCAAAACATCTCCTGCTATGTCACTGATGCGTCGTGAAACAGGGTTGTTTGATGAAGGCTTTGTCTGTAGGTTTTTTGGGCCTTTTCCCCCAGCATTGTCCCAGCTATATCTGTAGCAGCAGGAAGAATGAAGTCCTCCACAATAGTATGGGGCTTGTCTGTCCTAGTCACTCGGTAGCTCACCATATAAGACGCTTCTAGCACCTTCTTATGAATGGTATCTGTTGCTTTTATACATGTCTTACTACTCAAAAGTCGTCTTAAATCTCGCTCAATCATCTCCTGTGGCTTATTTGTCAAATGGGCATGTTTTAATTTCTACATGTCTACGCAAGAGTGAAGGTTTTAATGGACTGTTTGAAAATGTGAATCACATTTTGGGAAATAGCCGGTCTAGATTTTTTACGGCATATTGGCCACACTCTGCTCTCGTGTCAGATGAAAGGAAAATGCGTGCACTTACGATGGATGCATCAAGAATTATTTTTGTTTTTGTTGCTCATCGTATAAAGTGCTTCTTGTTGACCGCTGATATGCTTCATTTTGGGGGGGTAACATGACCCATTTACACACATGGGAATTGGCCTGTATGAAAAATGTTTCTTACAGAAGAAATATGGAAAGCAAACGCGTAACCATGGTAACAATTAAAAGGAAACGGTTTGGCGATTTATTTCAAAATGATTCAACTAAAAGGTGAGGGACACCACAGTTCACCTGACAAGACTGAATCCTGACGGCACGCTGTTGATTGTATGGGCATTTTACAATTACTGTTCTCGCTGCATTTGTTGATAAGGAAATCTAAAAAATACTCTGGATTCATTCAGTAACATAAGACTGTTCCTGGTACATGGTGTAACGTAAGACAAAACAACAACAAATGACAAGTGTTTGTGTGAGAGGTCTAACTGGTGTTTCCAAGTGGCCACACATCTCTCCAAAGTGTGCACAGTTCTTAAGCAATTTCAATGCACTTTTTTATTTTATTTTACCTTTATTTAACTAGGCAAGTCAGTTAAGAACAAATTCTTATTTTCAATGACGGCCTGTTCAGGGGCAGAACGACAGATTTGTACCTTGTCAGCTCGGGATTTGAACTTGCAACCTTCCGCTTACTAGCACAACGCTCTAACCACTAGGCTACCCTGCCGCCCCGGGTAGCCTAGTGTTGTTCTCCTGTCTGTGTCTGAGGAACTAATGCAAACACACTTGTAGTTTAATTTAAAACAAAGCCCTGGATCCCCGACGTCTCACAATTACATTTACATTTACATTTAAGTCATTTAGCAGACGCTCTTATCCAGAGCGACTTACAAATTGGTGCGTTCACCTTAAGACATCCAGTGGAACAGCCACTTTACAATAGTGCATCTAAATCTTTTAAGGGGGGGGGGGGGGTGAGAAGGATTACTTTATCCTATCCTAGGTATTCCTGAAAGAGGTGGGGTTTCAGGTGTCTCCGGAAGGTGGTGATTGACTCCGCTGTCCTGGCGTCGTGAGGGAGTTTGTTCCACCATTGGGGGGACAGAGCAGCGAACAGTTTTGACTGGGCTGAGCGGGAACTGTACTTCCTCAGTGGTAGGGAGGCGAGCAGGCCAGAGGTGGATGAACGCAGTGCCCTTGTTTGGGTGTAGGGCCTGATCAGAGCCTGGAGGTACTGAGGTGCCGTTCCCCTCACAGCTCCGTAGGCAAGCACCATGGTCCACACCACAATTACTGTTTGCGCAATCCCAAAATGGTCCATTTTTATAAAGCACAATCTAGATTTAGGTGGTCATGATTTGAAATCTTGTTCTATTGCCAACGTGACTACCAAAGTTATAAAATACAATCTTAATAGTGTTAGGCTTTCACAAGGCAATTCGGGGAAACGGATTGTAATTTTGGTGAGCATAGAAAGAGGTCATGAGTACATTCAGGTGCACGTGCCACAGTGAATTTTCTTCACAATAAACCAAACCGGCTCATTCCGTTTAGAACAACCCAGGGTATAACGCCGTGTCATCTTGTAACTACATCAAACATTGTTTTATAATTCGTAAATGTGAAGTGCATGTTTGGACTCACGGGTGTTTTGGCTCGTTTGTATGACAATCATAGCAGTATTTTACTATAATCAAGGACACATTGAGTCCTCTTTAATTTACAGCATTTCTCTCTGACAAAACATTTCCGAAAGTTGCCCAATTAGCAGGAGGGTAGGAGGGAGGACGACGACTTCCTGTCACGTGGTGCTCAAGTTCAGAACAGCTGTCAATCAAAACCCCCCCCATACAGAGCTGTGAAGCAGAGACCCTGAGGTCTGACGACTTGTTGAGCATCTTACTGTACAGCCACTGTGTTCCAATGTAGGCGCTTATCAGCGTCCAAATCTGCCATTTCCAACCTGTATAGGAGTGTAAAACAGTGGATTTTATAAAGCACAAAATATTTAAGTTACTTTTGTGGTGTAGTATTACTTTAAGTCAATCGTCATAAAAACATTACTGAGTTTTGTGGGCCCTGATGTCTGCAGTAGTGCTGCACGGGGGTCAGCTGTTTGTTCATCCTATTGTATGAAAATTTGAGGCCCGACCCTAAACCCGGAAATATATAAAATGTGCTGTAGGCTACAGTCAGATGGTGGAACGATTTATTTTTATGGGGGTGAAGGATATATATATATATATATATATATTTTTTTTTTTTGTTGCCTAATTTAGATATGGTTCTGCTTAGAATTTCCAGGATTTTGGTAAGCTATTTGTAAGTCAACTTGTCTATAATTAGATACATGCAGCTTCTCTTTTGTGGTATGTTGCCCTACAAGACTAAATAATCCTTTGCCTACCTGAATGTCATAAATGATAGAATGAATGCTTCAATCTAGTTGACATCGGTAATGTCTGCTGGGATGGTTGATGAGTGTGACGAACAGACTCCTTTTGACCCCAAACTGATTCCTGTCACTTTATCTGCAGAAGGTGGTGGCTCGGAGGAGAGCGACGTCCTTAGCATCAACGCCGACACCTACGACAGTGACATCGAGGGACACAAAGACGAGCCGTCTGAAAAAACTGAGGAAGCCGCCAGGACACCGGAAGTAGTTGCTGGAGAAACATCTAACCCCGGCCCCTCCGCGACCTTTGCCCCTGCCGACGGGAAACCCTCTGCGGACAAACCCCCCGAACCGAAGAAAGAACTCCAGAAGGACATAGACAAAAGCGTTAGCGAGATCCTAGCTTTAGCATCGACGCCTGACCAGGAAGACGCAAAGAAAATGATGGTGCCGCCACTAGCCGCTGCTCCAGAGGCCCCCTTGTTGGTTACGAGGCTACCCGCTCAGAGTGCACCCGTCCCTGGCCTGGCTCCAGCGCCAAGCCAGCCCTCAGCCCAGCAGCTGGAGCTCCTGGAGTTAGAGATGAGAGCTAGGGCCATTAAGGCCCTAATGAAAGCCAACGATGTGAAGAAACAGACATAAACAAGGCAGGCTAAGGCTCTCAAAGACTTGTCGTTTTTAGATATTTCTAAAATAATTTCATTCTCAGAAAAGGAGTCATATGAGTCACTTGTTCTTTTTGAATTTTAAGGCTTGTAATCGAGTAAAGTTTTTTCCCCCTTCTACTTAACATGCTTTGTACATATTTATTTGAGAGAATGTGTTCAGTGGATTCTCTATCACGGGAACCGACGGCCCGAGCCGTGAGCATATGGAGCAGCTGCACACACACTTTCAAAATAGGAGTGCAAATGTACACTGACTGTACAAAACATTAAGGACACGTTCCTAAAATTGAGTTGCACCCCCTTTTGCCCTCAGAACAGCCTCAATTCATCAGGGCATGAATTCTACAATATGTTGAAGTGTTCCACAGGGATGCTGGCTCATGTTTACTCCAATGCTTCCCACAGTTGTCAAGTTGGCTGGATGTCCTTTGGGAGGTGGACCATTCTTGATACACACGGGAAACTGTTGATTGTGGAAAAACCCAGCAGCGTTGCAGTTCTTGACAAAAAACTGGTGCGCCTTGGCACCTACTACCACACCCCGTTCAAGACACTTAAATATTTTGTCTGGCCCGGTCACCCTCTGAATGGCACACATACACAATCCATGTCTCAATCGTCTCAAGCCTTAACAATCCTAATCTAACCTGTCTCCTCCCCTTCATCTAAACTGATTTAACAACTGACATCAATAAGGGATTATAGCTTTCACCTGGGGTGTCATTCGTGTCACACTAAATATCTGCCTGGGCCATTTTCTGAAAAGACTGCACACTTACAAAAAATATTGAGTTATCATCTTGGCTCATGCCATACATACCCATGTTTCTGTTTATAAATCAGGTCCTGAAACACGCGTGAGCGAGCATTAAAACTCCGCCTGAAAAGAAAAAAAGATGAAGTCTATTTAGTGTGAGAATATCGCCCGTATGTGTTATATACTTTGGAAGTATTTTGCATTAGGCCGAGGCAGTTTTTCTAAAGTGAAGAGCAGTAAGCAAACACGGACAACGTTTTTATGAAAGACGACTGCAAATTACTGTGCACCTGTAAACCGACCGTTAGATTTTAATAGGGGATTATGTTTTGCATGGACTTCCTTTAACCTATGCTGCTGCACTGCTTACATTCTGAAACATTGTTCGCCTTTCACTGTAAGTAGACAGACTTCAATGCTAAACATCCAACTGTCTGTTCACCTGTTACATTCTACTGTAAGCTACAGAACGTTTTCCTTTCTGACGTATAGAGCAAAATACCTGCGCTAATAGCGTATCTAATACACCCAATTAAATGAGAAATGCACATGGTAATTTTAGGGCTATGACTATTTCGGGAACACGAACCCATCATGGCCAAAAAAAGTGAAGTGGGTTCAATGTTTATAAAAAAATATGGATTGTGTATAAATGCAATATTGTTTACTCAAAATTCGTTTTCAGACGTAACCTACAACAGTCTGTTCCACCGTTAAAAAATAATAATAATTTTAAAAAACTGCGCTCATGATTGGATTGCATAGAGCAAAATACTAAATGTTTTATCTGTCCAGAGTTCAGTATGTGGGGTCGGTCTGTCATAAACCTAGTTTTGGAGCATTCCGTATTATTCTGTACGTAAATCTGTAAATGCATTTAGTATGTGTTACGTTTCTTTTGTTATGTATTCATTTGTGGATGTCCATCACCCATTTTGTATGATATGTTACGAATTAGAGAAATGTATAAAATTGTTACGAATTGTAGCTACATGGCTAATGTTAGCTAGCTGTCTTACATTTGGGGTTAGGGTTACATGTAGGAGTTAGGTTAGGGTTAGCTAAAATGCTAAGTAGTTACAAAGTAGCGTAAAAAGTAGTGAGTAGTTGAAAAATAGCTCATCAGCTAAAATACTAAAGTTGTCAGTGATGAGTTTTGAACTAACAACCTTTTGAGTTGTTGGACGTTCACGTTATTCACCCACCGAAACCAACAACCCTTTTATTTTTGCCTTAAAGCAACCATCTGTTTTATGTAACCATGCCAACCGTTACATATACTAATTTCAGTGTCCTGGATTTCTATGTATTATGTTACGTCTGGAGTAGGAGACCTTGCTTTAGTGTCAATGGGGGGTGGGGGCAGTCCATTGTGCTAATACCGTGGAGATGGGCTAAAAACACTCAAATTAACTTTTTTGTGATGTTTTTAATTTCTTTAATTTCAGCTCATGAAGCATGGGACCAGGTTGCATTTAAAAATATATATTTTTGTTCAATGTATATAGTTCAAGTTCAAAGGCCGAGACCATTCTGGCACATTTTGTGAACAAATTTGTTAACTTCCCTGTTCGTGAGCATTTCTCCTTTGCCAAGATAATCCATCCACCTGACAGGTTTGGCATATCAAGAAACTGATTAAACAGCATGGTCATTACAGAGGTGCACCTTGTGCTGGGGACAATAAAAGGCTTCTCTAAAATGTGCATTTTTTGTCACGTGTAACCACGCCAGCCCAGGACCTCCACATCGAGCTGTTTTACCCGTGGAATCGTCTGAGACTAGCCACCTGGACAGCTGATGAAACTTTGGAGTATTTCTGTCTGTAATGAAGCCATTTTGTGGGGGGAAACTCATTCTGATTGGCTGGGTCTGGCTCCCCAATGGGTGAGCATATGCCCCATCCATGGCTGCCCAGTCATGTGAAATACATAGATTAGGGTCTATGGAATTCATTTCAATTGACTGATTTCCTTATATAAACGGTAACTCTGTAAAATTGTTGATAGTCACGTTGCGTTTGAATGTTTTTTTGTTCAGTATAATTCCACTGCAAGATTCCCCTCCTCCCAAATTGTGCCCCCCCCACCAATTTCAACTGCCCCCTTAGTCACTTTATCCTGGAGTGTAGGCCGTCATTGTAAATAAGAACTTGTTCCTAACTGACATGCCTAGTTAAATAAAAAATCCTGGCTCCTGATTAGTCTGCTTGGCAAGTCATTTTAAATGTTTTCATGCCGACTGCTTCAAACAATGGCGCCAAAAGAAGTCAAGACCCCAAGCTTCTGCAACCTCATTTTCAGACGGTCAGGTGACCATGCCCGTGCGCTCATTAGATCTGCCCCACAGGAGGCCCACCTCCTACAGAATATTTGATTTATTTATTTAACTAGGCAAGTCAATTAAGAACAAATTGCCTTAGACCGCTGTGCCACTCGGGAGACAGAAATGCAGTGCCTAGTGAAACACACCCCTTGCACAGTTGTCACATTTTGCTGCCTTTTAGTGTGAAAAATCTCCCTCAAGATCTACATAAATACAGAACTACATACAGTTGAAGTCGAAAGTTTACATACACCTTAACCAAATACATGTAAACTCAGTTTTTCACAATTCCTGACATTTAGTCCTAGTAAAAATTCCCTGGTTTAGGTCTGTTAGGATCACCACTTTATTTTAAGAATGTGAAATGTCAGAATAATAGTAGAGAGTGATTTATTTCAGCTTTTATTTCTTTCATCACATTCCCAGTGGGTCAGAAGTTTACATACACTCAATTAGTATTCGGTAGCATTGCCTTTAAATTGTTTATTTTGGGTCTAATGTTTTGGGTAGCCTTCCACAAGCTTCCCACAATAAGTTGGGTGAATTGTGGCCCATTCCTCCTGACAGAGCTGGTGTAACTGAGTCAGGTTCGTAGGCCTCCTTGCTCGCACACGATTTTTCAGTTCGGCCCACAAATCTTCTATAGGATTGAGGTCAGGGTTTGTGACGGCCACTCCAATACCTTGACTTTATTCTCATTAAGCCATTTTGCAACAACTTTGGAAGTATGCTTGGGGTCATTGTCCATTTGGAAGACCCATTTGCGACCAAGCTTTAACTTCCTGACTGATGTCTTGAGATGTTGCTTCAATATATCCACATATTTTCCTCACTCATGATGCCATCTATTTTGTGAACTGCACCAGTCCCTCCTGCAGTAAAGCACCCCCACAACATGATGCTGCCACCCCCATGCTTCACGGTTGGGATGGTGTTCGGCTTGCAAGCCTCCCCCTTTTTCCTCCAAACATAAAGATGGTCATTCTGGCCAAACAGTTCTATTTTTGTTTCATTTACATTTACATTTAAGTCATTTAGCAGACGCTCTTATCCAGAGCAACTTACAAGACCAGAGGATATTTCTCCTTTACTGTGGATATAGATATAGATACTTTTGTACCTGTTTCCTCCAGCATCTTCACAGGGTCCTTTGCTGTTGTTCTGGGATTGATTTGCACTTTTCGCACCAAACTTGAAGATAAATCTAACATATTTTTATTATATATTCTGTACTCAGATATGACACTGCCGTAGAGACTGGGGTAGAAGATTTACATTTACATTTAAGTCATTTAGCAGACGCTCTTATCCAGAGCGACTTACAAATTGGTGTTGTTTATTATGTTTATTTTGAGAGGGTACAGAAGGTTTCCAAAGAGAGAATTAAGACATTTACATTTGTGATGGGTACAGCTGCACAAAGGAGAGGTTTACTATGAAAGTTAAATATTTTAGTTGTGTTTTTGGGACCCTTTGAAACCAGAAAGGCAGTGTTGTTGACAATTCTCCATGTGTTTCCCTTTTATAACACTAGATGGTATACTTACTCTATCATACGTGGTCATTTCCTTAGAGCCACCATGCAGCCTATCTCAGTTGCTGTTATCTGTCCTCCCACTCTTTATCTGCACTGATTGGACAATACTTGATATGTTAAAAGGCTCATTGTCAGGCTGGCTTTCTCCTGGTCAGTTCTCATTGTATCTTCAGCCCCATATACTACCCACCATTGCGACCTGTACGCTCTCGTTGGCTGGCCCTCGCTTCATACTCGTCGCCAAACCCACTGGCTCCATGTCATCTACAAGACCCTGCTAGGTAAAGTCCCCCCTTATCTCAGCTCGCTGGTCACCATAGCATCTCCCACCTGTAGCACACGCTCCAGCAGGTATATCTCTATAGTCACCCCCAAAACCAATTTTTTCTTTGGCCGCCTCTCCTTCCAGTTCTCTGCTGCCAATGACTGGAACGAACTACAAAAATCTCTTAAATTGGAAACACTTATCTCCCTCACTAGCTTTAAGCACCAACTGTCAGAGCATCTTACAGATTACTGCACCTGTACATAGCCCACCTATAATTTAGCCCAAACAACTACCTCTTTCCCAACTGTAATTTATTTATTTATTTTGCTCCTTTGCACCCCATTATTTTTATTTCTACTTTGCACATTCTTCCATTGCAAAACTACCATTCCAGTGTTTTACTTGCTATATTGTATTTACTTTGCCACCATGGCCTTTTTTGCCTTTACCTCCCTTCTCACCTAATTTGCTCACATTGTATATAGACTTGTTTTTTTTACTGTATTATTGACTGTATGTTTGTTTTACTCCATGTGTAACTCTGTGTCGTTGTATGTGTCGAACTGCTTTGCTTTATCTTGGCCAGGTCGCAATTGTAAATGAGAACTTGTTCTCAACTTGCTTACCTGGTTAAATAAAGGTGAAATAAAAAATAAAATAAAATTGTCAGGCTGGCTTTCCCCTGGTCAGTTCTCATTGTCAGGCTGGCTTTCTCCTGGTCAGTTCTCATTGTCAGGCTGGCTTTCCCCTGGTCAGTTCTCATTGTCAGGCTGGCTTTCCCATGGTCAGTTCTCATTGTCAGGCTGGCTTTCCCCTGGTCAGTTCTCATTGTCAGGCTGGCTTTCTCCTGGTCAGTTCTATCGTCTCAGTGCAGTGAAGGACAGGATGCGATGGTGTGTGTGTGTGTGTGTGTGTGTATATTTTTTGACAACAATGAGAAATAGCCACTCCTGTTCAAATGTGTAAAAGTTCCTTACTTCCTACCCTTCTTGAGCCTTGAGAATGTTATTGGGTTGGTGAAAGCCAGGTTTCAAACCTATTTCTGTCACGTACATAACCTTGTCAACAAATGTATTATTCAGAGGGAGGTCAAGGTGTCATCACAGGTTTCAGTATTAGAAGGTCTCAACACGGGCACATTGTCCAGGCAGATTATAGAGCCAAGCCAGCAGCATTTACTTGAAAATACCATTTATTTATCATGAATACAAACTTGTATATGTTCAGCGATCACGTTTTAAGTTGCCAACTATGTCAATATAAGTGAATTGAGCACATCAAAGGTAAATGATGAAGAGGGAAACAAGGCTGTTTCAATACAATAGGGATCGTATTAGGGTTCACGAGTGGCACAGCGGTCTAAGGCACTGCATATCAGTGCTTGAGGCGTCACTATAGACCCTGGTTCGGTTCCAGGCTGTATCACAACCGGCCGTGATTGGGAGTCCCATTGGGTGGTGCAAATGACCCAGCATCTTCTGGGTTTGGCCGGTGTAGGCCGTCATTGTAGATACGAATTTGTTCTTAACTGACTTGCCTGGTTAAGTTAAATGAAATGGTTCAAAACATAACGTTCCCAGTTCAATAAGCAATTCATGACCAGAGCTGTAGGTGGCACAATTACACTAGTTCACAGAGAACTATTAGTATGCAATGTGTGAACAGAAATGTTGATTTTGATTAGCAGTCTCTCCTTAATTCCTTGTGTCCTCTCCACTTGATTCCTTTAAAACTTTTTGGAGGAGAAAGCGAGGTACCACCAGATCTTCTCCTCCAATGAATTATGAGAAGGAAGCGAGAAGAAATGAATCGAGGAAAGACTAGTGGAGAAAGAAAGTTAATGCTGCGTCAGTCTGTTAAATTACCCTATTCCCTGACCACTGATTTCTGTCAACTATCCATTAAAGTAGCATGGCCGAGACTGATACACTATCTGATCTATATAGTATCCACCACACTACTTTTACCTATCCAGTCTGATTCGGGTACGGTAAGAAAGGGAAAAGAGACTATTTGAATATTGTGCCACTGAAACAACCGCCTGTGGAGAAGCAATTGTGCATAGGCCAAGTGACTCATGGTGAAATTGATGCCATTAAGTCCCTTTTTTAAGCTGCGTTTGATACCTTAACCCTCTGTTGTTTTCAGATCTGCAAGGTGAAAGCTCAACCCCTACGCTGCTTATACCTATCCAGACCCTTCAAATTGGCAAACATGGAAGGATTAGGACTAAGGGGAAGGGGTAGGGGGGCAAATTGTAACCAGCAGATACTACAGGGAAAACAGGACTTATAGGACAACATATTAATGATTGGCCATTCTTCTTATGACGCCAACTCTCAACATTAGTGTAGTGGACTAGAAGATGGATACTTTTGTATATATAGTGTAATAATAATAATAATGGGAATTGATGGGAAATGATGTAAATATATCACTAGCCACTTTAAACAATGCTACCTTATATAATGTTACTTACCCTACATTATTCATCTCATATGCATACGTATATACTGTACTCTATATCATCGACTGCATCCTTATGTAATACATGTATCACTAGCCACTTTAACTATGCCACTTTGTTTACTTTGTCTACATACTCATCTCATATGTATATACTGTACTCGATACCATCTACTGTATGCTGCTCTGTACCATCACTCATTCATATATCCTTATGTACATATTCTTTATCCCCTTACACTGTGTATAAGACAGTAGTTTAGGAATTGTTAGTTAGATTACTTGTTGGTTATTCCTGCATTGTCGGAACTAGAAGCACAAGCATTTCGCTACACTTGCATTAACATCTGCTAACCATGTGTATGTGACAAATAAGATTTGATTTGATTTGATTTGTATGTGGACACCCCTTCAAATGAGTGGATTCAGCTATTTCTGCCACATCAGTTGCTGACAGGTGTATAAAAATTGAGCACACAGCCATGCATTCTCCATAGATGAACATTGGCAGTAGAATGGCCTTACTGAAGAGCTCAGGGACTTTCAACTTGGCAACGTCAAGTCAGTTCGTCAAAATTCTTGCCCTGCTTGAGCTGCCCCGGTCAATTGTAAGTGCTGTTATTGTGAAGTGGAAACGTCTAGGAGCAACAACGTCTCAGCCGCGAAGTGGTAGGCCACAAAAGTTCACAGAACAGGACCGCCGAGTGCTGATGTAACAGTATAACTTTAGACCGTCCCCTCGCCCATACCCGGGCGCAAACCAGGGACCCTCTGCACACATCAACAACAGTCACCCACGAAGCATCGTTACCCATTGCTCCACAAAAGCCGCGGCCCTTGCAGAGCAAGGGGAACCACTACTTCAAGGTCTCAGAACAAGTGACGTCACCGATTGAAGCGCTATTTAGCGCGCACCACCGCTAACTAAGCTAGCCGTTTCACATCCGTTACACTGAAGCGTGTAAAAATGGTCTTTCCTCGGTTGCAACACTCCCTACCGAGTTCCAAACTGCCTCTGGAAGCAACGTCCGCACAATAACTGTTCGTCGGCAGCTTCATGAAGTGGGATTCCGTGGCCGAGCAGCAGCACACAAGCCTAAGATCACCATGCGCAATGCCAAGTGTCAGCTGGAGTGGTGTAAAGCTCGCCGCCATTGGACTTTGGAGCAGTGGAAATGCTCTGGAGTAAGGAATCACGCTTCACCATCTGGCAGTCCGATTGACGAATCTGGTTTTAGTGGAGGAATGGAATGTACTTCCGGGTTGGAGCGAGCGGTCGCATCCGCACTTCAGTCCGCAGGTAGTATAACTTTTCATTACATTTCATTATAGTACAACGGTTTGATTTGTCTAATCTTAGCAATTTCTTCTTAGCTAGCTACATAGCCGTCATTGTATCAAAGATAATTGCGTAATTATCGTATTTCGTCGTCCTAACGTAGTCTACACTGCTATCTGCCCAGCAGCTAGCCAGCTAGCAAACGTCCACCGTCTACCGAATAGCAGCACTGTAGTAACTATTACACTCAACTGAACGACTTGATTAGTGTAGTGTTAGCTAGCTATATAGTTGTCTTTGCTGTCTTCGTATCCAAGATAATTGTGTAGTTTAGAGTGTGTAGTTTTAGAGTGATTATCTTAATTTACCGAGGTTAGCTAGCCAGCTATTTGTCGTCCTTAACGTAGGAGACACTGCTAGCTAGCCAACAGCTAGCCAACGTCTACCGAATAGAACTTCCGCACTCAACAACCCGGTCGCATTCCGCTTCGCTCCACAGGTAGTATCACATTTTCATTTCATTTCATTACAGTACAACGGTTTGATTTGTTTGATCGTAGCTAGCTACATAGCCGTCTTTGTATCAAAGATAATTGTGTAGTCTAGAGCGATTTTCTAGGTTAGCTAGCCAGCTATTGTCGTTCTTTTAACGCAACGTAACGTAATCAACACTGCTAGCTAGCCAGCTAGCCCCGAATAGCAGCACTGTAGAAACTATTACACTCAACGGAACGACTTGATTAGTGTAGTGTCAACAACGCAGCCACTGCCAGCTAGCCTACAAAGTCAACAACGCAGCCACTGCCAGCTAGCCTACTTCAGCAGTACTGTATCATTTTAATCATTTTAGTCAATAAGATTCTTGCTACGTAAGCTTAACTTTCTGAACATTTGAGACGTGTAGTCCACTTGTCATTCCAATCTCCTTTGCATTAGCGTAGCCTCTTCTGTAGCCTGTCAACTATGTGTCTGTCTATCCCTGTTCTCTCCTCTCTGCACAGACCATACAAACGCTCCACACCGCGTGGCCGCGGCCACCCTAATCTGGTGGTCCCAGCGCGCACGACCCACGTGGAGTTCCAGGTCTCCGGTAGCCTCTGGAACTGCCGATCTGCGACCAACAAGTCAGAGTTCATCTCAGCCTATGCCTCCCTCCAGTCCCTCGACTTCTTGGCACTGACGGAAACATGGATCACCACAGATAACACTGCTACTCCTACTGCTCTCTTCGTCCGCCCACGTGTTCTCGCACACCCCGAGAGCTTCTGGTCAGCGGGGTGGTGGCACCGGGATCCTCATCTCTCCCAAGTGGTCATTCTCTCTTTCTCCCCTTACCCATCTGTCTATCGCCTCCTTTGAATTCCATGCTGTCACAGTTACCAGCCCTTTCAAGCTTAACATCCTTATCATTTATCGCCCTCCAGGTTCCCTCGGAGAGTTCATCAATGAGCTTGATGCCTTGATAAGCTCCTTTCCTGAGGACGGCTCACCTCTCACAGTTCTGGGCGACTTTAACCTCCCCACGTCTACCTTTGACTCATTCCTCTCTGCCTCCTTCTTTCCACTCCTCTCCTCTTTGACCTCACCCTCTCACCTTCCCCCTACTCACAAGGCAGGCAATACGCTCGACCTCATCTTTACTAGATGCTGTTCTTCCACTAACCTCATTGCAACTCCCCTCCAAGTCTCCGACTACTACCTTGTATCCTTTTCCCTCTCGCTCTCATCCAACACTTCCCACACTGCCCCTACTCGGATGGTATCGCGCCGTCCCAACCGCTCTCTCTCCCCCGCTACTCTCTCCTCTTCCATCCTATCATCTCTTCCCTCTGCTCAAACCTTCTCCAACCTATCTCCTGATTATGCCTCCTCAACCCTCCTCTCCTCCCTTTCTGCATCCTTTGACTCTCTATGTCCCCTATCCTCCAGGCCGGCTCGGTCCTCCCCTCCCGCTCCGTGGCTCGACGACTCATTGCGAGCTCACAGAACAGGGCTCCGGGCAGCCGAGCGGAAATGGAGGAAAACTCGCCTCCCTGCGGACCTGGCATCCTTTCACTCCCTCCTCTCTACATTTTCCTCTTCTGTCTCTGCTGCTAAAGCCACTTTCTACCACTCTAAATTCCAAGCATCTGCCTCTAACCCTAGGAAGCTCTTTGCCACCTTCTCCTCCCTCCTGAATCCTCCTCCCCTCCCCCTCCTCCCTCTCTGCAGATGACTTCGTCAACCATTTTGAAAAGAAGGTCGACGACATCCGATCCTCGTTTGCTAAGTCAAACGACACCGCTGGTTCTGCTCACACTGCCCTACCCTGTGCTCTGACCTCTTTCTCCCCTCTCTCTCCAGATGAAATCTCGCGTCTTGTGACGGCCGGCCGCCCAACAACCTGCCCGCTTGACCCTATCCCCTCCTCTCTTCTCCAGACCATCTCCGGAGACCTTCTCCCTTACCTCACCTCGCTCATCAACTCATCCCTGACCGCTGGCTACGTCCTTCCGTCCTCAAGAGAGCGAGAGTTGCACCCCTTCTGAAAAACCTACACTCGATCCCTCCGATGTCAACAACTACAGACCAGTATCCCTTCTTTCTTTTCTCTCCAAAACTCTTCAACGTGCCGTCCTTGGCCAGCTCTCCCGCTATCTCTCTCAGAATGACCTTCTTGATCCAAATCAGTCAGGTTTCAAGACTAGTCATTCAACTGAGACTGCTCTTCCCTGTATCACGGAGGCGCTCCGCACTGCTAAAGCTAACTCTCTCTCCTCTGCTCTCATCCTTCTAGACCTATCGGCTGCCTTCGATACTGTGAACCATCAGATCCTCCTCTCCACCCTCTCCGAGTTGGGCATCTCCGGCGCGGCCCACGCTTGGATTGCGTCCTACCTGACAGGTCGCTCCTACCAGGTGGCGTGGCGAGAATCTGTCTCCTCACCACGTGCTCTCACCACTGGTGTCCCCAGGGCTCTGTTCTAGGCCCTCTCCTATTCTCGCTATACACCAAGTCTCTTGGCTCTGTCATAACCTCACATGGTCTCTCCTATCATTGCTATGCAGACGACACACAATTAATCTTCTCCTTTCCCCCTTCTGACGACCAGGTGGCGAATCGCATCTCTGCATGTCTGGCAGACATATCAGTGTGGATGACGGATCACCACCTCAAGCTGAACCTCGGCAAGACGGAGCTGCTCTTCCTCCCGGGAAGGACTGCCCGTTCCATGATCTCGCCATCACGGTTGACAACTCCATTGTGTCCTCCTCCCAGAGCGCTAAGAACCTTGGCGTGATCCTGGACAACACCCTGTCGTTCTCAAATAACATCAAGGCGGTGGCCCGTTCCTGTAGGTTCATGCTCTACAACATCCGCAGAGTACGACCCTGCCTCACACAGGAAGCGGCGCAGGTCCTAATCCAGGCACTTGTCATCTCCCGTCTGGATTACTGCAACTCGCTGTTGGCTGGGCTCCCTGCCTGTGCCATTAAACCCCTACAACTCATCCAGAACGCCGCAACCCGTCTGGTGTTCAACCTTCCCAAGTTCTCTCACGTCACCCCGCTCCTCCGCTCTCTCCACTGGCTTCCAGTTGAAGCTCGCATCCGCTACAAGACCATGGTGCTTGCCTACGGAGCTGTGAGGGGAACGACACCTCAGTACCTCCAGGCTCTGATCAGGCCCTACACCCAAAAAAGGGCACTGCGTTCATCCACCTCTGGCCTGCTCGCCTCCCTACCACTGAGGAAGTACAGTTCCCGCTCAGCCCAGTCAAAACTGTTCGCTGCTCTGGCCCCCCAATGGTGGAACAAACTCCCTCACGACGCCAGGACAGCGGAGTCAATCACCACCTTCCGGAGACACCTGAAACCCCACCTCTTTAAGGAATACCTAGGATAGGATAAAGTAATCCTTCTCACCCCCCTTAAAAGATTTAGATGCACTATTGTAAAGTGGCTGTTCCACTGGATGTCATAAGGTGAATGCACCAATTTGTAAATCGCTCTGGATAAGAGCGTCTGCTAAATGACTTAAATGTAATGTAAATGTAAATGTAATGGATCCCAGGAGAAGGCTACCTACCCCAGTGCATAATGGCAACTGTAAAGTTAGGTGGAGGAAGAATAATGTTACATGGTTCGGGGCTACGCCCCTTAGTTCCAGTGAACGGAAATCTTAATTCTACAGCATCCAATGACATTCAAGACGATTCTGTGCTTCCAAATTTGCGGCAAAAGTTTGGGGAAGGACCTTTCATGTTTCAGCATGACAATACCCGCAGCAATGCTCCAACATCTAGTGGAAACCCTTCCCAGAAGAGCGGAGGCTGTTATAGCAACAAAGGGGGGACAAACTTCATACTAATACCCATGATTTTGAAATGAGATGTTGGGATGATACCATTGGTCATGTCGTGTATTGGACTTGTCGGTAGATGCTGCTGTCCAGTGTCCAGCTCTATAAAGCACGATACACTGGACTATCTATCTTCAGGTCCTATCTCCATGTACAGGAGGAGTACGTCAAAACCTTTTAATAATGGCAATCCGTGTGAAGACAGGAGTTTATCTGTTGATTTTTATATTCACAGTAACCCTAGGAGCACCTATAAGTCACCCTGCATATGCGTTAACCATGAGTAAAGATCTGCACTGTTGTTGAACTTGGCCTGCACACCCACATGCAAAGATGAAGAAAAAAAAACACCCACAATGGACTTTAAATCAGATAATTAGCCATGGTTTTATTAATGATATAAATCAAGTAAAGTAGGCACCCATTTGATCAATTAAAACAGCTTTTGAATTAATTTCTACTGCTTTTTCCCTCATCAACAGGGAATTAGAGTACATAGCATGCTCTCACCTTACATGTTTTTGCGCTTTGCCGTGATTTAGTCTGAAGCCGCTTTGTTCTGGTAAACTGTAAGGTTAGGGGGCGCAATTACATGCAGATTCAGAACCAAACAGCCCCCCCCCCTCCTCCCCACAGGAACAAATTAAATGCAGAATAAACGTTGAAGTGCCTCTTGGGTATTTGCATTTAAAATATTTTTTTAATTTTCTAAATGCAGATCGCTATTCTCCACACCAACGTTTATCAACGGGTATCCCTCGTAATTCATTTCTGATTTCAAGGGGGAAATGTCCGCTTTAAAAAATATAAAGACTGAAGTGTTCATAGTGTCTATGATTGATTACTGTTTTATTATAAAACGACTGAAGTGTTCATAGTGTCTATGATTGATTACTGTTTTATTATAAAACCGGTGTCATTTTTCTAAAACTGCGTTAGGATGTGAATTATTATCTGGGATGAGCTGATAAACTGCTCTGACTATCACCGTGTAGACCTAGAAATAGTGGATAGCTGTGATCGTTATGCTATTGACTCCAGCCAAGGTGGAGTGTACATAGCAGCGGCGCCTGAAATGGCACCCTAGTATTGTCTAATATAGTGCACTACTTTTGAAAATACGGTGCCATTTGGGATGCATTGAAGGGTAGCAGGGGCTTTCTTACTACAGTCATACATGTCATGAGGGTAGGGGGGCTTTCTTACTACAGTCATACATGTCATGAGGGTAGGGGGCTTTCATACTACAGTATACATGTCATGAGGGTAGGGGGCTTTCTTACTACAGTATACATGTCATGAGGGTAGGGGGCTTTCTTACTACAGTCATACATGTCATGAGGGTAGGGGGGCTTTCTTACTACAGTCATACATGTCATGAGGGTAGCAGGGGCTTTCTTACTACAGTCATACATGTCATGAGGGTAGGGGGGCTTTCTTACTACAGTCATACATGTCATGAGGGTAGGGGGCTTTCTTACTACAGTCATACATGTCATGAGGGTAGGGGGGCTTTCTTACTACAGTCATACATGTCATGAGGGTAGGGGGCTTTCTTACTACAGTCATACATGTCATGAGGGTAGCAGGGGCTTTCTTACTACAGTCATACATGTCATGAGGGTAGGGGGCTTTCTTACTACAGTCATACATGTCATGAGGGTAGGGGGCTTTCTTACTACAGTCATACATGTCATGAGGGTAGCAGGGGCTTTCTTACTACAGTCATACATGTCATGAGGGTAGGGGGCTTTCTTACTACAGTCATACATGTCATGAGGGTAGGGGGCTTTCTTCCTACAGTCATACATGTCATGAGGGTAGGGGGCTTTCTTACTACAGTCATACATGTCATGAGGGTAGGGGGGCTTTCTTACTACAGTCATACATGTCATGAGGGTAGCAGGGGCTTTCTTACTACAGTCATACATGTCATGAGGGTAGGGGGCTTTCTTACTACAGTCATACATGTCATGAGGGTAGGGGGCTTTCTTACTACAGTCATACATGTCATGAGGGTAGGGGGCTTTCTTACTAATGTCATACATGTCATGAGGGTAGGGGGCTTTCTTACTACTGTCATACATGTCATGAGGGTAGGGGGGCTTTCTTACTACAGTATACATGTCATGAGGGTAGGGGGCTTTCTTACTACTGTCATACATGTCATGAGGGTAGGGGGGCTTTCTTACTACAGTCATACATGTCATGAGGGTAGGGGGGCTTTCTTACTACTGTCATACATGTCATGAGGGTAGGGGGCTTTCTTACTACTGTCATACATGTCATGAGGGTAGGGGGCTTTCTTACTACAGTCATACATGTCATGAGGGTGGGGGGCTTTCTTACTACAGTCATACATGTCATGAGGGTAGGGGGGCTTTCATACTACAGTCATACATGTCATGAGGGTAGGGAGGGGTGCTTTCTTACTACAGTCATACATGTCATGAGGGTAGGGGGCTTTCTTACTACTGTCATACATGTCATGAGGGTAAGGGGGCTTTCTTACTACTGTCATACATGTCATGAGGGTAGGGGGGCTTTCTTACTACTGTCATACATGTCATGAGGGTAGGGGGGCTTTCTTACTACAGTCATACATGTCATGAGGGTAGCAGGGGCTTTCTTACTACAGTCATACATGTCATGAGGGTAGGGGGCTTTCTTACTACAGTCATACATGTCATGAGGGTAGGGGGCTTTCTTACTAATGTCATACATGTCATGAGGGTAGGGGGCTTTCTTACTACTGTCATACATGTCATGAGGGTAGGGGGGCTTTCTTACTACAGTATACATGTCATGAGGGTGGGGGCTTTCTTACTACTGTCATACATGTCATGAGGGTAGGGGGGCTTTCTTACTACTGTCATACATGTCATGAGGGTAGGGGGCTTTCTTACTACTGTCATACATGTCATGAGGGTAGGGGGGCTTTCTTACTACTGTCATACATGTCATGAGGGTAGGGGGCTTTCTTACTACTGTCATACATGTCATGAGGGTAGGGGGCTTTCTTACTACAGTCATACATGTCATGAGGGTGGGGGGCTTTCTTACTACAGTCATACATGTCATGAGGGTAGGGGGGCTTTCTTACTACAGTCATACATGTCATGAGGGTAGGGAGGGGTGCTTTCTTACTACAGTCATACATGTCATGAGGGTAGGGGGCTTTCTTACTACTGTCATACATGTCATGAGGGTAAGGGGGGCTTTCTTACTACTGTCATACATGTCATGAGGGTAGGGGGGCTTTCTTACTACTGTCATACATGTCATGAGGGTAGGGGGGCTTTCTTACTACAGTCATACATGTCATGAGGGTAGCAGGGGCTTTCTTACTACAGTCATACATGTCATGAGGGTAGGGGGCTTTCTTACTACAGTCATACATGTCATGAGGGTAGGGGGCTTTCTTACTAATGTCATACATGTCATGAGGGTAGGGGGCTTTCTTACTACTGTCATACATGTCATGAGGGTAGGGGGGCTTTCTTACTACAGTATACATGTCATGAGGGTGGGGGGCTTTCTTACTACTGTCATACATGTCATGAGGGTAGGGGGCTTTCTTACTACTGTCATACATGTCATGAGGGTAGGGGGCTTTCTTACTACTGTCATACATGTCATGAGGGTAGGGGGCTTTCTTACTACTGTCATACATGTCATGAGGGTAGGGGGCTTTCTTACTACAGTCATACATGTCATGAGGGTGGGGGGCTTTCTTACTACAGTCATACATGTCATGAGGGTAGGGGGCTTTCTTACTACAGTCATACATGTCATGAGGGTAGGGAGGGGTGCTTTCTTACTACAGTCATACATGTCATGAGGGTAGGGGGCTTTCTTACTACTGTCATACATGTCATGAGGGTAAGGGGGCTTTCTTACTACTGTCATACATGTCATGAGGGTAGGGGGCTTTCTTACTACTGTCATACATGTCATGAGGGTAGGGGGGGCTTTCTTACTACAGTCATACATGTCATGAGGGTAGCAGGGGCTTTCTTACTACAGTCATACATGTCATGAGGGTAGGGGGCTTTCTTACTACAGTCATACATGTCATGAGGGTAGGGGGCTTTCTTACTACTGTCATACATGTCATGAGGGTAGGGGGCTTTCTTACTACTGTCATACATGTCATGAGGGTAGGGGGCTTTCTTACTACAGTCATACATGTCATGAGGGTGGGGGGCTTTCTTACTACAGTCATACATGTCATGATGGTAGGGGCGCTTTCTTACTACAGTCATACATGTCATGAGGGTAGGGGGCTTTCTTACTACTGTCATACATGTCATGAGGTTAGGGGGCTTTCTTACTACAGTCTTACATGTCATGAGGGTAGGGGGCTTTCTTACTACAGTCATACATGTCATGAGGGTGGGGGGCTTTCATACTACTGTCATACATGTCATGAGGGTAGGGGGCTTTCTTACTACTGTCATGAGGGTAGGTGAGGGGGCTTTCTTACTACATTCATATATGTCATGAGGGTAGGGGGCTTTCTTACTACTGTCATACATGTCATGAGGGTAGGGAGGGCTTTCATATTACTGTCATACATGTCATGAGGGTAGGGAGGGCTTTCATACTACTGTCATACATGTCATGAGGGTAGGGGGCTTTCTTACTACTGTCATGAGGGTAGGTGAGGGGCTTTCTTACTACATTCATATATGTCATGAGGGTAGGGGGCTTTCTTACTACTGTCATACATGTCATGAGGGTAGGGGGCCTTTCTTACTACTGTCATGAGGGTAGGTGAGGGGCTTTCTTACTACATTCATATATGTCATGAGGGTAGGGGGCTTTCTTACTGCTGTCATACATGTCATGAGGGTAGGGAGGGCTTTCATACTACTGTCATACATGTCATGAGGGTAGGGAGGGCTTTCATACTACTCTCGTACATGTCATGAGGTTAGGGGGGCTTTCTTACTACTGTCATACATGTCATGAGGGTAGGGGGCTTTCTTAATACTGTCATACATGTCATGAGGGTAGGGGGGCTTTCTTACTACAGTATACATGTCATGAGGGTAGGGGGCTTTCTTACTACTGTCATACATGTCATGAGGGTAGGGGGCTTTCTTACTACTGTCATACATGTCATGAGGGTGGGGGGCTTTCTTACTACAGTCATACATGTCATGAGGGTGGGGGGCTTTCTTACTACAGTCATACATGTCATGAGGGTAGGGGGCTTTCTTACTACAGTCATACATGTCATGAGGGTAGGGGGGCTTTCTTACTACAGTCATACATGTCATGAGGGTAGGGGGCTTTCTTACTACTGTCATACATGTCATGAGGGTAGGGGGGCTTTCTTACTACTGTCATACATGTCATGAGGGTAGGGGGGCTTTCATACTACAGTCATACATGTCATGAGGGTAGCAGGGGCTTTCTTACTACAGTCATACATGTCATGAGGGTAGGGGGCTTTCTTACTACAGTCATACATGTCATGAGGGTAGGGGGCTTTCTTACTACTGTCATACATGTCATGAGGGTAGGGGGCTTTCTTACTACTGTCATACATGTCATGAGGGTAGGGGGCTTTCTTACTACGGTCATATATGTCATGAGGGTGGGGGGGCTTTCTTACTACAGTCATACATGTCATGAGGGTAGGGGGGCTTTCTTACTACAGTCATACATGTCATGAGGGTAGGGGGCTTTCTTACTACAGTCATACATGTCATGAGGGTAGGGGGCGCTTTCTTACTACAGTCATACATGTCATGAGGATAGGGGGCTTTCTTACTACTGTCATACATGTCATGAGGTTAGGGGGCTTTCTTACTACAGTCATACATGTCATGAGGGTAGGGGGGCTTTCTTACTACTGTCATGAGGGTAGGTGAGGGGGCTTTCTTACTACATTCATATATGTCATGAGGGTAGGGGGCTTTCTTACTACTGTCAGACATGTCATGAGGGTAGGGAGGGCTTTCATACTACTGTCATACATGTCATGAGGGTAGGGGGGTTTCTTACTACTGTCATGAGGGTAGGTGAGGGGGCTTTCTTACTACATTCATATATGTCATGAGGGTAGGGGGCTTTCTTACTACTGTCAGACATGTCATGAGGGTAGGGAGGGCTTTCATACTACTGTCATACATGTCATGAGGGTAGGGAGGGCTTTCATACTACTGTCATACATGTCATGAGGGTAGGGGGGCTTTCTTACTACTGTCATGAGGGTAGGTGAGGGGGCTTTCTTACTACATTCATATATGTCATGAGGGTAGGGGGCTTTCTTACTACTGTCATACATGTCATGAGGGTAGGGGGCCTTTCTTACTACAGTCATACATGTCATGAGGGTAGGGGGGGCTTTCTTACTACTGTCATACATGTCATGAGGGTAGGGGGCTTTCTTACTACTGTCATACATGTCATGAGGGTAGGGGGCTTTCTTACTACGGTCATATATGTCATGAGGGTGGGGGGCTTTCTTACTACAGTCATACATGTCATGAGGGTAGGGGGCTTTCTTACTACAGTCATACATGTCATGAGGGTAGGGGGGCTTTCTTACTACAGTCATACATGGCATGAGGGTAGGGGCGCTTTCTTACTACAGTCATACATGTCATGAGGATAGGGGGCTTTCTTACTACTGTCATACATGTCATGAGGTTAGGGGGCTTTCTTACTACAGTCATACATGTCATGAGGGTAGGGGGGCTTTCTTACTACTGTCATGAGGGTTGTTGAGGGGGCTTTCTTACTACATTCATATATGTCATGAGGGTAGGGGGCTTTCTTACTACTGTCAGACATGTCATGAGGGTAGGGAGAGCTTTCATACTACTGTCATACATGTCATGAGGGTAGGGGGGCTTTCTTACTACTGTCATGAGGGTAGGTGAGGGGGCTTTCTTACTACATTCATATATGTCATGAGGGTAGGGGGCTTTCTTACTACTGTCAGACATGTCATGAGGGTAGGGAGGGCTTTCATACTACTGTCATACATGTCATGAGGGTAGGGAGGGCTTTCATACTACTGTCATACATGTCATGAGGGTAGGGGGGGGGCTTTCTTACTACTGTCATGAGGGTAGGTGAGGGGGCTTTCTTACTACATTCATATATGTCATGAGGGTAGGGGGGCTTTCTTACTACTGTCATACATGTCATGAGGGTAGGGGGGCCTTTCTTACTACTGTCATGAGGGAAGGTGAGGGGGCTTTCTTACTACATTCATATATGTCATGAGGGTATGGGGGCTTTCTTACTAAAGTCATACATGTCATGAGGGTAGGTGAGGGGGCTTTCTTACTACATTCATATATGTCATGAGGGTAGGGGGCTTTCTTACTACTGTCATACATGTCATGAGGGTAGAGGGCTTTCATACTACTCTCGTACATGTCATGAGGGTAGGGGGGCTTTCTACTACTGTCATGAGGGTAGGTGAGGGGGCTTTCTTACTACATTCATATATGTCATGAGGGTAGGGGGGCTTTCTTACTACTGTCATACATGTCATGAGGGTAGGGAGGGCTTTCATACTACTGTCATACATGTCATGAGGGTAGGGGGGCTTTCTTACTACTGTCATGAGGGTAGGTGAGGGGCTTTCTTACTACATTCATATATGTCATGAGGGTAGGGGGCTTTCTTACTACTGTCATACATGTCATGAGGGTAGGGAGGGCTTTCATATTACTGTCATGAGGGTAGGTGAGGGGCTTTCTTACTACATTCATATATGTCATGAGGGTAGGGGGCTTTCTTACTACTGTCATACATGTCATGAGGGTAGGGGGCCTTTCTTACTACTGTCATGAGGGTAGGTGAGGGGCTTTCTTACTACATTCATATATGTCATGAGGGTAGGGGGCTTTCTTACTACTGTCATACATGTCATGAGGGTAGGGGGCCTTTCTTACTACTGTCATGAGGGTAGGTGAGGGGCTTTCTTACTACATTCATATATGTCATGAGGGTAGGGGGGCTTTCTTACTGCTGTCATACATGTCATGAGGGTAGGGAGGGCTTTCATACTACTGTCATACATGTCATGAGGGTAGGGAGGGCTTTCATACTACTCTCGTACATGTCATGAGGTTAGGGGGCTTTCTTACTACTGTCATACATGTCATGAGGGTAGGGGGCTTTCTTAATACTGTCATACATGTCATGAGGGTAGGGGGGCTTTCTTACTACAGTATACATGTCATGAGGGTAGGGGGCTTTCTTACTACTGTCATACATGTCATGAGGGTAGGGGGCTTTCTTACTACTGTCATACATGTCATGAGGGTGGGGGGCTTTCTTACTACAGTCATACATGTCATGAGGGTGGGGGCTTTCTTACTACAGTCATACATGTCATGAGGGTAGGGGGCTTTCTTACTACAGTCATACATGTCATGAGGGTAGGGGGGCTTTCTTACTACAGTCATACATGTCATGAGGGTAGGGGGCTTTCTTACTACTGTCATACATGTCATGAGGGTAGGGGGGCTTTCTTACTACTGTCATACATGTCATGAGGGTAGGGGGGCTTTCATACTACAGTCATACATGTCATGAGGGTAGCAGGGGCTTTCTTACTACAGTCATACATGTCATGAGGGTAGGGGGCTTTCTTACTACAGTCATACATGTCATGAGGGTAGGGGGCTTTCTTACTACTGTCATACATGTCATGAGGGTAGGGGGCTTTCTTACTACTGTCATACATGTCATGAGGGTAGGGGGCTTTCTTACTACGGTCATATATGTCATGAGGGTGGGGGGGGCTTTCTTACTACAGTCATACATGTCATGAGGGTAGGGGGCTTTCTTACTACAGTCATACATGTCATGAGGGTAGGGGGGCTTTCTTACTACAGTCATACATGTCATGAGGGTAGGGGGCGCTTTCTTACTACAGTCATACATGTCATGAGGATAGGGGGCTTTCTTACTACTGTCATACATGTCATGAGGTTAGGGGGCTTTCTTACTACAGTCATACATGTCATGAGGGTAGGGGGGCTTTCTTACTACTGTCATGAGGGTAGGTGAGGGGGCTTTCTTACTACATTCATATATGTCATGAGGGTAGGGGGCTTTCTTACTACTGTCAGACATGTCATGAGGGTAGGGAGGGCTTTCATACTACTGTCATACATGTCATGAGGGTAGGGGGGCTTTCTTACTACTGTCATGAGGGTAGGTGAGGGGGCTTTCTTACTACATTCATATATGTCATGAGGGTAGGGGGCTTTCTTACTACTGTCAGACATGTCATGAGGGTAGGGGGGCTTTCTTACTACAGTCATACATGTCATGAGGGTAGGGGGGCTTTCTTACTACTGTCATACATGTCATGAGGGTAGGGGGGGGCTTTCTTACTACTGTCATACATGTCATGAGGGTAGGGGGGCTTTCATACTACAGTCATACATGTCATGAGGGTAGCAGGGGCTTTCTTACTACAGTCATACATGTCATGAGGGTAGGGGGCTTTCTTACTACAGTCATACATGTCATGAGGGTAGGGGGCTTTCTTACTACTGTCATACATGTCATGAGGGTAGGGGGCTTTCTTACTACTGTCATACATGTCATGAGGGTAGGGGGGCTTTCTTACTACGGTCATATATGTCATGAGGGTGGGGGGCTTTCTTACTACAGTCATACATGTCATGAGGGTAGGGGGCTTTCTTACTACAGTCATACATGTCATGAGGGTAGGGGGGCTTTCTTACTACAGTCATACATGTCATGAGGGTAGGGGCGCTTTCTTACTACAGTCATACATGTCATGAGGATAGGGGGCTTTCTTACTACTGTCATACATGTCATGAGGTTAGGGGGCTTTCTTACTACAGTCATACATGTCATGAGGGTAGGGGGGCTTTCTTACTACTGTCATGAGGGTAGGTGAGGGGGCTTTCTTACTACATTCATATATGTCATGAGGGTAGGGGGCTTTCTTACTACTGTCAGACATGTCATGAGGGTAGGGAGGGCTTTCATACTACTGTCATACATGTCATGAGGGTAGGGGGGGGGGGGGCTTTCTTACTACTGTCATGAGGGTAGGTGAGGGGGCTTTCTTACTACATTCATATATGTCATGAGGGTAGGGGGGCTTTCTTACTACTGTCAGACATGTCATGAGGGTAGGGAGGGCTTTCATACTACTGTCATACATGTCATGAGGGTAGGGAGGGCTTTCATACTACTGTCATACATGTCATGAGGGTAGGGGGGCTTTCTTACTACTGTCATGAGGGTAGGTGAGGGGGCTTTCTTACTACATTCATATATGTCATGAGGGTAGGGGGCTTTCTTACTACTGTCATACATGTCATGAGGGTAGGGGGCCTTTCTTACTACAGTCATACATGTCATGAGGGTAGGGGGCTTTCTTACTACTGTCATACATGTCATGAGGGTAGGGGGCTTTCTTACTACTGTCATACATGTCATGAGGGTAGGGGGCTTTCTTACTACGGTCATATATGTCATGAGGGTGGGGGGCTTTCTTACTACAGTCATACATGTCATGAGGGTAGGGGGCTTTCTTACTACAGTCATACATGTCATGAGGGTAGGGGGGCTTTCTTACTACAGTCATACATGTCATGAGGGTAGGGGCGCTTTCTTACTACAGTCATACATGTCATGAGGATAGGGGGCTTTCTTACTACTGTCATACATGTCATGAGGTTAGGGGGCTTTCTTACTACAGTCATACATGTCATGAGGGTAGGGGGCTTTCTTACTACTGTCATGAGGGTAGGTGAGGGGGCTTTCTTACTACATTCATATATGTCATGAGGGTAGGGGGCTTTCTTACTACTGTCAGACATGTCATGAGGGTAGGGAGGGCTTTCATACTACTGTCATACATGTCATGAGGGTAGGGGGGCTTTCTTACTACTGTCATGAGGGTAGGTGAGGGGGCTTTCTTACTACATTCATATATGTCATGAGGGTAGGGGGCTTTCTTACTACTGTCAGACATGTCATGAGGGTAGGGAGGGCTTTCATACTACTGTCATACATGTCATGAGGGTAGGGAGGGCTTTCATACTACTGTCATACATGTCATGAGGGTAGGGGGGCTTTCTTACTACTGTCATGAGGGTAGGTGAGGGGCTTTCTTACTACATTCATATATGTCATGAGGGTAGGGGGCTTTCTTACTACTGTCATACATGTCATGAGGGTAGGGGGCCTTTCTTACTACTGTCATGAGGGAAGGTGAGGGGCTTTCTTACTACATTCATATATGTCATGAGGGTAGGGGGCTTTCTTACTACAGTCATACATGTCATGAGGGTAGGTGAGGGGGCTTTCTTACTACATTCATATATGTCATGAGGGTAGGGGGGCTTTCTTACTACTGTCATACATGTCATGAGGGTAGGGAGGGCTTTCATACTACTCTCGTACATGTCATGAGGGTAGGGGGGGGGCTTTCTACTACTGTCATGAGGGTAGGTGAGGGGGCTTTCTTACTACATTCATATATGTCATGAGGGTAGGGGGGCTTTCTTACTACTGTCATACATGTCATGAGGGTAGGGAGGGCTTTCATACTACTGTCATACATGTCATGAGGGTAGGGAGGGCTTTCATACTACTGTCATACATGTCATGAGGGTAGGGGGGCTTTCTTACTACTGTCATGAGTGTAGGTGAGGGGCTTTCATACTACATTCATATATGTCATGAGGGTAGGGGGGCTTTCTTACTACTGTCATACATGTCATGAGGGTAGGGGGCCTTTCTTACTACTGTCATGAGGGTAGGTGAGGGGGCTTTCTTACTACATTCATATATGTCATGAGGGTAGGGGGCTTTCTTACTACAGTCATACATGTCATGAGGGTAGGTGGGGGCTTTCTTACTACATTCATATATGTCATGAGGGTAGGGGGCTTTCTTACTGCTGTCATACATGTCATGAGGGTAGGGAGGGCTTTCATACTACTGTCATACATGTCATGAGGGTAGGGAGGGCTTTCATACTACTCTCGTACATGTCATGAGGGTAGGGGGGGGGGCTTTCTTACTACTGTCATGAGGGTAGGTGAGGGGGCTTTCTTACTACATTCATATATGTCATGAGGGTAGGGGGCTTTCTTACTACTGTCATACATGTCATGAGGGTAGGGAGGGCTTTCATACTACTGTCATACATGTCATGAGGGTAGGGAGGGCTTTCATACTACTGTCATACATGTCATGAGGGTAGGGGGCTTTCTTACTACTGTCATGAGGGTAGGTGAGGGGGCTTTCTTACTACATTCATATATGTCATGAGGGTAGGGGGCTTTCTTACTACGGTCATACATGTCATGAGGGTAGGGGGGCCTTTCTTACTACTGTCATGAGGGTAGGTGAGAGGGCTTTCTTACTACATTCATATATGTCATGAGGGTAGGGGGGCTTTCTTACTACAGTCATACATGTCATGAGGGTAGGTGAGGGGGCTTTCTTACTACATTCATATATGTCATGAGGGTAGGGGGGCTTCCTTACTGCTGTCATACATGTCATGAGGGTAGGGAGGGCTTTCATACTACTGTCATACATGTAATGAGGGTAGGGAGGGCTTTCATACTACTCTCGTACATGTCATGAGGGTAGGGGGCTTTCTTACTACTGTCATGAGGGTAGGTGTGGGGGCTTTCTTACTACATTCATATATGTCATGAGGGTAGGGGGGCTATCTTACTACTGTCATACATGTCATGAGGGTAGGGAGGGCTTTCATACTACTGTCATACATGTCATGAGGGTAGGGAGGGCTTTCATACTACTGTCATACATGTCATGAGGGTAGGGGGGGGCTTTCTTACTACAGTCATACATGTCATGAGGGTAGGGGGGCTTTCTTACTATAGTCATACATGTCGTGAGGGGGCTTTCTTACTACATTCATATATGTCATGAGGGTAGGGGGGCTTTCTTACTACTGTCAGACATGTCATGAGGGTAGGGAGGGCTTTCATACTACTGTCATACATGTCATGAGGGTAGGGAGGGCTTTCATACTACTGTCATACATGTCATGAGGGTAGGGGGGCTTTCTTACTACTGTCATGAGGGTAGGTGAGGGGGCTTTCTTACTACATTCATATATGTCATGAGGGTAGGGGGGCTTTCTTACTACTGTCATACATGTCATGAGGGTACGGGGGCCTTTCTTACTACTGTCATGAGGGAAGGTGAGAGGGCTTTCTTACTACATTCATATATGTCATGAGGGTAGGGGGGCTTTCTTACTACAGTCATACATGTCATGAGGGTAGGTGAGGGGGCTTTCTTACTACATTCATATATGTCATGAGGGTAGGGGGGCTTTCTTACTGCTGTCATACATGTCATGAGGGTAGGGAGGGCTTTCATACTACTGTCATACATGTCATGAGGGTAGGGAGGGCTTTCATACTACTGTCATACATGTCATGAGGGTAGGGAGGGCTTTCATACTACTCTCATACATGTCATGAGGGTAGGGGGGCTTTCTACTACTGTCATGAGGGTAGGTGAGGGGGCTTTCTTACTACATTCATATATGTCATGAGGGTAGGGGGCTTTCTTACTACTGTCATACATGTCATGAGGGTAGGGAGGGCTTTCATACTACTGTCATACATGTCATGAGGGTAGGGAGGGCTTTCATACTACTGTCATACATGTCATGAGGGTAGGGGGGCTTTCTTACTACTGTCATGAGTGTAGGTGAGGGGGCTTTCATACTACATTCATATATGTCATGAGGGTAGGGGGGCTTTCTTACTACTGTCATACATGTCATGAGGGTAGGGGGGCCTTTCTTACTACTGTCATGAGGGTAGGTGAGGGGGCTTTCTTACTACATTCATATATGTCATGAGGGTAGGGGGGCTTTCTTACTACAGTCATACATGTCATGAGGGTAGGTGGGGGGCTTTCTTACTACATTCATATATGTCATGAGGGTAGGGGGGCTTTCTTACTGCTGTCATACATGTCATGAGGGTAGGGAGGGCTTTCATACTACTGTCATACATGTCATGAGGGTAGGGAGGGCTTTCATACTACTCTCGTACATGTCATGAGGGTAGGGGGGGGGGCTTTCTTACTACTGTCATGAGGGTAGGTGAGGGGGCTTTCTTACTACATTCATATATGTCATGAGGGTAGGGGGGCTTTCTTACTACTGTCATACATGTCATGAGGGTAGGGAGGGCTTTCATACTACTGTCATACATGTCATGAGGGTAGGGAGGGCTTTCATACTACTGTCATACATGTCATGAGGGTAGGGGGGGGCTTTCTTACTACTGTCATGAGGGTAGGTGAGGGGGCTTTCTTACTACATTCATATATGTCATGAGGGTAGGGGGGCTTTCTTACTACGGTCATACATGTCATGAGGGTAGGGGGGCCTTTCTTACTACTGTCATGAGGGTAGGTGAGAGGGCTTTCTTACTACATTCATATATGTCATGAGGGTAGGGGGGCTTTCTTACTACAGTCATACATGTCATGAGGGTAGGTGAGGGGGCTTTCTTACTACATTCATATATGTCATGAGGGTAGGGGGGCTTCCTTACTGCTGTCATACATGTCATGAGGGTAGGGAGGGCTTTCATACTACTGTCATACATGTAATGAGGGTAGGGAGGGCTTTCATACTACTCTCGTACATGTCATGAGGGTAGGGGGGGCTTTCTTACTACTGTCATGAGGGTAGGTGTGGGGGCTTTCTTACTACATTCATATATGTCATGAGGGTAGGGGGCTATCTTACTACTGTCATACATGTCATGAGGGTAGGGAGGGCTTTCATACTACTGTCATACATGTCATGAGGGTAGGGAGGGCTTTCATACTACTGTCATACATGTCATGAGGGTAGGGGGGCTTTCTTACTACAGTCATACATGTCATGAGGGTAGGGGGGCTTTCTTACTATAGTCATACATGTCATGAGGGTAGGGGGCTTTCTTACTACTGTCATACATGTCATGAGGGTAGGGAGGATTTTCATACTACTGTCATACATGTCATGAGGGTAGGGAGGGCTTTCATACTACTGTCATACATGTCATGAGGGTAGGGGGGGGCTTTCTTACTACTGTCATGAGGGTAGGTGAGGGGGCTTTCTTACTACATTCATATATGTCATGAGGGTAGGGGGGCTTTCTTACTACTGTCATACATGTCATGAGGGTAGGGAGGGCTTTCATACTACTGTCATACATGTCATGAGGGTAGGGAGGGCTTTCATACTACTGTCATACATGTCATGAGGGTAGGGGGGCCTTTCTTACTACTGTCATGAGGGTAGGTGAGGGGGCTTTCTTACTACATTCATATATGTCATGAGGGTAGGGGGTTTTCTTACTACAGTCATACATGTCATGAGGCTAGGTGAGGGGGCTTTCTTACTACATTCATATATGTCATGAGGGTAGGGGGGCTTTCTTACTACATTCATACATGTCATGAGGGTAGGGAGGGCTTTCATACTACTGTCATACATGTCATGAGGGTAGGGAGGGCTTTCATACTACTGTCATACATGTCATGAGGGTAGGGGGGGCTTTCTTACTACTGTCATGAGGGTAGGTGAGGGGGCTTTCTTACTACATTCATATATGTCATGAGGGTAGGGGGCTTTCTTACTACTGTCATGAGGGTAGGTGAGGGGGCTTTCTTACTACATTCATATATGTCATGAGGGTAGGGGGCTTTCTTACTGCTGTCATACATGTCATGAGGGTAGGGAGGGCTTTCATACTACTGTCATACATGTCATGAGGGTAGGGAGGGCTTTCATACTACTCTCGTACATGTCATGAGGGTAGGGGGGCTTTCTTACTACTGTCATGAGGGTAGGTGAGGGGCTTTCTTACTACATTCATATATGTCATGAGGGTAGGGGGCTTTCATACTACTGTCATACATGTCATGAGGGTAGGGAGGGCTTTCATACTACTGTCATACATGTCATGAGGGTAGGGGGGCTTTCTTACTACTGTCATGAGGGTAGGTGAGGGGGCTTTCTTACTACATTCATATATGTCATGAGGGTAGGGGGCTTTCTTACTACTGTCATACATGTCATGAGGGTAGGGGGGCTTTTTACTACTGTCATGAGGGTAGGTGAGGGGGCTTTCTTACTACATTCATATATGTCATGAGGGTAGGGGGCTTTCTTACTACAGTCATACATGTCATGAGTGTAGGGGGCTTTCTTACTACAGTCATACATGTCATAAGTGTAGGGGGCTTTCTTACTACAGTCATACATATCATGAGGGCAGGGGGCTTTCTTACTACAGTCATACATGTCATGAGGGTAGGGGGCTTTCTTACTACAGTCATACATGTCATGAGGGTAGGGGGGCTTTCTTACTACTGTCATACATGTCATGAGGGTAGGGGGCTTTCTTACTACAGTCATACATGTCATGAGGGTAGGGGGCTTTCTTACTACAGTCATACATGTCATGAGGGTAGGGGGGCTTTCTTACTACAGTCATACATGTCATGAGGGTAGGGGGCTTTCTTACTACTGTCATACATGTCATGAGGGTAGGGGAGCTTTCTTACTACAGTCATACATCTCATGAGGGTAGGGGGGCTTTCTTACTACAGTCATACATGTCATGAGGGTAGGAGGGCTTTCTTACTACTGTCATACATGTCATGAGGGTAGGGGGCTTTCTTACTACAGTCATACATGTCATGAGGGTAGGGGGGCTTTCTTACTACAGTCATACATGTCATGAGGGTAGGGGGGCTTTCTTACTACAGTCATACATGTCATGAGGGTAGGGGGGCTTTCTTACTACTGTCATACATGTCATGAGGGTAGGGGGCTTTCTTACTACAGTCATACATGTCATGAGGGTAGGGGGGGCTTTCTTACTACTGTCATACATATCATGAGGGTAGTGGGGGCTTTCTTACTACAGTCATACTTGTCATGAGGGTAGGGGGCTTTCTTACTACAGTCATACATGTCATGAGGGTAGGGGGGCTTTCTTACTACTGTCATACATGTCATGAGGGTAGGGGGGCTTTCTTACTACAGTCATACATCTCATGAGGGTAGGGGGGGCTTTCTTACTACAGTCATACATGTCATGAGGGTAGGGGGGCTTTCTTACTACAGTCATACATGTCATGAGGGTAGGGGGCTTTCTAACTACAGTCATACATGTCATGAGGGTAGGAGGGCTTTCTTACTACTGTCATACATGTCATGAGGGTAGGGGGCTTTCTTACTACAGTCATACATGTCATGAGGGTGGGGGGCTTTCTTACTACAGTCATACATGTCATGAGGGTAGGGGGGCTTTCTTACTACAGTCATACATGTCATGAGGGTAGGGGGCTTTCTTACTACAGTCATACATGTCATGAGGGTAGGGGGCTTTCTTACTACAGTCATACATGTCATGAGGGTAGGGGGCTTTCTTAGTACAGTCATACATGTCATGAGGGTAGGGGGGGCTTTCTTACTACTGTCATACATGTCATGAGGGTAGGGGGCTTTCTTACTACGGTCATACATGTCATGAGGGTAGGGGGGCTTTCTTACTACAGTCATACATATCATGAGGGTAGGGGGCTTTCTTACTACAGTCATACATGTCATGAGGGTAGGAGGGCTTTCTTACTACTGTCATACATGTCATGAGGGTAGGGGGCTTTCTTACTACAGTCATACATGTCATGAGGGTAGGGGGGCTTTCTTACTACAGTCATACATGTCATGAGGGTAGGGGGCTTTCTTACTACAGTCATACATGTCATGAGGGTAGGGGGCTTTCTTACTACAGTCATACATGTCATGAGGGTAGGGGGCTTTCTAACTACAGTCATACATGTCATGAGGGTAGGAGGGCTTTCTTACTACTGTCATACATGTCATGAGGGTAGGGGGCTTTCTTACTACAGTCATACATGTCATGAGGGTAGGGGGCTTTCTTACTACAGTCATACATGTCATGAGGGTAGGGGGCTTTCTTACTACAGTCATACATGTCATGAGGGTAGGGGGCTTTCTTACTACAGTCATACATGTCATGAGGGTAGGGGGCTTTCTTACTACAGTCATACATGTCATGAGGGTGGGGGCTTTCTTACTACAGTCATACATGTCATGAGGGTAGGGGGCTTTCTTACTACAGTCATACATGTCATGAGGGTAGGGGGCGTTCTTACTACAGTCACACATGTCATGAGGGTAGGGGGCTTTCTTACTACAGTCATACATCTCATGAGGGTAGGGGGCTTTCTTACTACAGTCATACATGTCATGAGGGTAGGGGGCTTTCTTACTCCAGTCATACATGTCATGAGGGTAGGAGGGCTTTCTTACTACTGTCATACATGTCATGAGGGTAGGGGGCTTTCTTACTACAGTCATACATGTCATGAGGGTAGGGGGGCTTTCTTACTACAGTCATACATGTCATGAGGGTAGGGGGCTTTCTTACTACAGTCATACATGTCATGAGGGTAGGGGGCTTTCATACTACTGTCATACATGTCATGAGGGTAGGGAGGGCTTTCATACTACTCGTACATGTCATGAGGGTAGGGGGGCTTTCTTACTACTGTCATGAGGGTAGTTGAGGGGGCTTTCTTACTACATTCATATATGTCATGAGGGTAGGGGGCTTTCATACTACTGTCATACATGTCATGAGGGTAGGGAGGGCTTTCATACTACTGTCATACATGTCATGAGGGTAGGGGGGCTTTCTTACTACTGTCATGAGGGTAGGTGAGGGGGCTTTCTTACTACATTCATATATGTCATGAGGGTAGGGGGCTTTCTTACTACTGTCATACATGTCATGAGGGTAGGGGGCTTTTTACTACTGTCATGAGGGTAGGTGAGGGGCTTTCTTACTACATTCATATATGTCATGAGGGTAGGGGGCTTTCTTACTACAGTCATACATGTCATGAGTGTAGGGGGGCTTTCTTACTACAGTCATACATGTCATGAGTGTAGGGGGGCTTTCTTACTACAGTCATACATATCATGAGGGCAGGGGGCTTTCTTACTACAGTCATACATGTCATGAGGGTAGGGGGCTTTCTTACTACAGTCATACATGTCATGAGGGTAGGGGGGCTTTCTTACTACTGTCATACATGTCATGAGGGTAGGGGGCTTTCTTACTACAGTCATACATGTCATGAGGGTAGGGGGCTTTCTTACTACAGTCATACATGTCATGAGGGTAGGGGGCTTTCTTACTACAGTCATACATGTCATGAGGGTAGGAGGGCTTTCTTACTACTGTCATACATGTCATGAGGGTAGGGGGCTTTCTTACTACAGTCATACATGTCATGAGGGTAGGGGGCTTTCTTACTACAGTCATACATGTCATGAGGGTAGGGGGCTTTCTTACTACAGTCATACATGTCATGAGGGTAGGGGGAGGCTTTCTTACTACTGTCATACATGTCATGAGGGTAGGGGGCTTTCTTACTACAGTCATACATGTCATGAGGGTAGGGGGCTTTCTTACTACTGTCATACATGTCATGAGGGTAGGGGAGCTTTCTTACTACAGTCATACATCTCATGAGGGTAGGGGGCTTTCTTACTACAGTCATACATGTCATGAGGGTAGGAGGGCTTTCTTACTACTGTCATACATGTCATGAGGGTAGGGGGCTTTCTTACTACAGTCATACATGTCATGAGGGTAGGGGGCTTTCTTACTACAGTCATACATGTCATGAGGGTAGGGGGCTTTCTTACTACAGTCATACATGTCATGAGGGTAGGGGGCTTTCTTACTACTGTCATACATGTCATGAGGGTAGGGGGCTTTCTTACTACAGTCATACATGTCATGAGGGTAGGGGGCTTTCTTACTACTGTCATACATATCATGAGGGTAGGGGGGCTTTCTTACTACAGTCATACTTGTCATGAGGGTAGGGGGGCTTTCTTACTACAGTCATACATGTCATGAGGGTAGGGGGCTTTCTTACTACTGTCATACATGTCATGAGGGTAGGGGGGCTTTCTTACTACAGTCATACATCTCATGAGGGTAGGGGGGCTTTCTTACTACAGTCATACATGTCATGAGGGTAGGGGGCTTTCTTACTACAGTCATACATGTCATGAGGGTAGGGGGGCTTTCTAACTACAGTCATACATGTCATGAGGGTAGGAGGGCTTTCTTACTACTGTCATACATGTCATGAGGGTAGGGGGCTTTCTTCCTACAGTCATACATGTCATGAGGGTGGGGGGCTTTCTTACTACAGTCATACATGTCATGAGGGTAGGGGGCTTTCTTACTACAGTCATACATGTCATGAGGGTAGGGGGCTTTCTTACTACAGTCATACATGTCATGAGGGTAGGGGGCTTTCTTACTACAGTCATACATGTCATGTGTGTAGGGGGCTTTCTTACTACAGTCATACATGTCATGAGGGTAGGGGGCTTTCTTACTACAGTCATACATGTCATGAGGGTAGGGGGGCTTTCTTACTACAGTCATACATGTCATGAGGGTAGGAGGGCTTTCTTACTACTGTCATACATGTCATGAGGGTAGGGGGCTTTCTTACTACAGTCATACATGTCATGAGGGTAGGGGGCTTTCTTACTACAGTCATACATGTCATGAGGGTGGGGGGCTTTCTTACTACAGTCATACATGTCATGAGGGTAGGGGGGCTTTCTTACTACAGTCATACATGTCATGAGGGTAGGGGGCTTTCTTACTACTGTCATACATGTCATGAGGGTAGGGGGCTTTCTTACTACAGTCATACATGTCATGAGGGTAGGGAGGGCTTTCAGTCATACATGTCATGAGGGTAGGGGGCTTTCTTACTACTGTCATACATGTCATGAGGGTAGGGGGCTTTCTTACTACAGTCATACATCTCATGAGGGTAGGGGGCTTTCTTACTACAGTCATACATGTCATGAGGTTAGGAGGGCTTTCTTACTACTGTCATACATGTCATGAGGGTAGGGGGCTTTCTTACTACAGTCATACATGTCATGAGGGTAGGGGGGCTTTCTTACTACAGTCATACATGTCATGAGGGTAGGGGGGCTTTCTTACTACAGTCATACATGTCATGAGGGTAGGGGGGCTTTCTTACTACTGTCATACATGTCATGAGGGTAGGGGGGCTTTCTTACTACAGTCATACATGTCATGAGGGTAGGGGGCTTTCTTACTACTGTCATACATATCATGAGGGTAGGGGGCTTTCTTACTACAGTCATACTTGTCATGAGGGTAGGGGGGCTTTCTTACTACAGTCATACATGTCATGAGGGTAGGGGGCTTTCATACTACTGTCATACATGTCATGAGGGTAGGGGGCTTTCTTACTACAGTCATACATCTCATGAGGGTAGGGGGGCTTTCTTACTACAGTCATACATGTCATGAGGGTAGGGGGGCTTTCTTACTACAGTCATACATGTCATGAGGGTAGGGGGGCTTTCTTACTACAGTCATACATGTCATGAGGGTAGGGGGCTTTCTTACTACAGTCATACATGTCATGAGGGTAGGGGGCTTTCTTACTACAGTCATACATGTCATGAGGGTAGGGGGGCTTTCTTACTACAGTCATACATGTCATGAGGGTAGGGGGCTTTCATACTACTGTCATACATGTCATGAGGGTAGGGGGCTTTCTTACTACAGTCATACATGTCATGAGGGTTAGGGGGCTTTCTTACTACAGTCATACATGTCATGAGGGTAGGGGGGCTTTCTTACTACTGTCATACATGTCATGAGGGTAGGGGGGCTTTCTTACTACTGTCATACATGTCATGAGGGTAGGGGGCTTTCTTACTACAGTCATACATGTCATGAGGGTAGGGGGCTTTCTTACTACTGTCATACATGTCATGAGGGTAGGGGGCTTTCTTACTACAGTCATACATCTCATGAGGGTAGGGGGCTTTCTTACTACAGTCATACATGTCATGAGGGTAGGGGGCTTTCTTACTACAGTCATACATGTCATGAGGGTAGGGGGCTTTCTTACTACAGTCATACATGTCATGAGGGTAGGGGGGCTTTCTTACTACAGTCATACATGTCATGAGGGTAGGAGGGCTTTCTTACTACTGTCATACATGTCATGAGGGTAGGGGGATTTCTTACTACAGTCATACATGTCATGAGGGTAGGGGGCTTTCTTACTACAGTCATACATGTCATGAGGGTAGGGGGCTTTCTTACTACAGTCATACATGTCATGAGGGTAGGGGGCTTTCTTACTACAGTCATACATGTCATGAGGGTAGGGGGCTTTCTTACTACAGTCACACATGTCATGAGGGTAGGGGGCTTTCTTACTACAGTCATACATGTCATGAGGGTAAGGGGGCTTTCTTACTACAGTCATACATGTCATGAGGGTAGGGGGCTTTCTTACTACAGTCATACATGTCATGAGGGTAGGGGGCTTTCTTACTACAGTCATACATGTCATGAGGGTAGGGGGGCTTTCTTACTACAGTCATACATGTCATGAGGGTAGGAGGGCTTTCTTACTACTGTCATACATGTCATGAGGGTAGGGGGCTTTCTTACTACAGTCATACATGTCATGAGGGTAGGGGGGCTTTCTTACTACAGTCATACATGTCATGAGGGTGGGGGGCTTTCTTACTACAGTCATACATGTCATGAGGGTAGGGGGGCTTTCTTACTACAGTCATACATGTCATGAGGGTAGGGGGGCTTTCTTACTACTGTCATACATGTCATGAGGGTAGGGGGCTTTCTTACTACAGTCATACATGTCATGAGGGTAGGGAGGGCTTTCAGTCATACATGTCATGAGGGTAGGGGGCTTTCTTACTACTGTCATACATGTCATGAGGGTAGGGGGCTTTCTTACTACAGTCATACATCTCATGAGGGTAGGGGGCTTTCTTACTACAGTCATACATGTCATGAGGTTAGGAGGGCTTTCTTACTACTGTCATACATGTCATGAGGGTAGGGGGCTTTCTTACTACAGTCATACATGTCATGAGGGTAGGGGGCTTTCTTACTACAGTCATACATGTCATGAGGGTAGGAGGGGGCTTTCTTACTACAGTCATACATGTCATGAGGGTAGGGGGGCTTTCTTACTACTGTCATACATGTCATGAGGGTAGGGGGCTTTCTTACTACAGTCATACATGTCATGAGGGTAGGGGGGCTTTCTTACTACTGTCATACATATCATGAGGGTAGGGGGGCTTTCTTACTACAGTCATACTTGTCATGAGGGTAGGGGGGCTTTCTTACTACAGTCATACATGTCATGAGGGTAGGGGGCTTTCATACTACTGTCATACATGTCATGAGGGTAGGGGGCTTTCTTACTACAGTCATACATCTCATGAGGGTAGGGGGGCTTTCTTACTACAGTCATACATGTCATGAGGGTAGGGGGCTTTCTTACTACAGTCATACATGTCATGAGGGTAGGGGGCTTTTAACTACAGTCATACATGTCATGAGGGTAGGAGGGCTTTCTTACTACTGTCATACATGTCATGAGGGTAGGGGGCTTTCTTACTACAGTCATACATGTCATGAGGGTAGGGGGCTTTCTTACTACAGTCATACATGTCATGAGGGTAGGGGGCTTTCTTACTACAGTCATACATGTCATGAGGGTAGGGGGCTTTCTTACTACAGTCATACATGTCATGAGGGTAGGGGGCTTTCTTACTACAGTCATACATGTCATGAGGGTAGGGGGCTTTCTTACTACAGTCATACATGTATTGAGGGTAGGGGGCTTTCATACTACTGTCATACATGTCATGAGGGTAGGGGGCTTTCTTACTACAGTCATACATGTCATGAGGGTTAGGGGGCTTTCTTACTACAGTCATACATGTCATGAGGGTAGGGGGGCTTTCTTACTACTGTCATACATGTCATGAGGGTAGGGGGGCTTTCTTACTACTGTCATACATGTCATGAGGGTAGGGGGCTTTCTTACTACAGTCATACATGTCATGAGGGTAGGGGGCTTTCTTACTACTGTCATACATGTCATGAGGGTAGGGGGGCTTTCTTACTACAGTCATACATCTCATGAGGGTAGGGGGCTTTCTTACTACAGTCATATATGTCATGAGGGTAGGGGGCTTTCTTACTACAGTCATACATGTCATGAGGGTAGGGGGCTTTCTTACTACAGTCATACATGTCATGAGGGTAGGGGGCTTTCTTACTACAGTCATACATGTCATGAGGGTAGGAGGGCTTTCTTACTACTGTCATACATGTCATGAGGGTAGGGGGATTTCTTACTACAGTCATACATGTCATGAGGGTAGGGGGCTTTCTTACTACAGTCATACATGTCATGAGGGTAGGGGGGCTTTCTTACTACAGTCATACATGTCATGAGGGTAGGGGGCTTTCTTACTACAGTCATACATGTCATGAGGGTAGGGGGCTTTCTTACTACAGTCACACATGTCATGAGGGTAGGGGGCTTTCTTACTACAGTCATACATGTCATGAGGGTAGGGGGGGGCTTTCTTACTACTGTCATACATGTCATGAGGGTAGGGGGTTTCTTACTACAGTCATACATCTCATGAGGGTAGGGGGGCTTTCTTACTACAGTCATACATGTCATGAGGGTAGGGGGCTTTCTTACTACAGTCATACATGTCATGAGGGTAGGGGGCTTTCTTACTACAGTCATACATGTCATGAGGGTAGGGGGGCTTTCTTACTCCAGTCATACATGTCATGAGGGTAGGAGGGCTTTCTTACTACTGTCATACATGTCATGAGGGTAGGGGGCTTTCTTACTACAGTCATACATGTCATGAGGGTAGGGGGGTTTCTTACTACAGTCATACATGTCATGAGGGTGGGGGGCTTTCTTACTACAGTCATACATGTCATGAGGGTAGGGGGGCTTTCTTACTACAGTCATACATGTCATGAGGGTAGGGGGCTTTCTTACTACTGTCATACATGTCATGAGGGTAGGGGGGCTTTCTTACTACTGTCATACATGTCATGAGGGTAGGGGGCTTTCTTACTACAGTCATACATCTCATGAGGGTAGGGGGCTTTCTTACTACAGTCATACATGTCATGAGGGTAGGGGGCTTTCTTACTACAGTCATACATGTCATGAGGGTAGGGGGGCTTTCTTACTACAGTCATACATGTCATGAGGGTAGGGGGGCTTTCTTACTACAGTCATACATGTCATGAGGGTAGGAGGGCTTTCTTACTACTGTCATACATGTCATGAGGGTAGGGGGGCTTTCTTACTACAGTCATACATGTCATGAGGGTAGGGGGCTTTCTTACTACTGTCATACATGTCATGAGGGTTGGGGGCTTTCTTACTACAGTCATACATGTCATGAGGGTAGGGGGCTTTCTTACTACAGTCATACATGTCATGAGGGTAGGAGGGCTTTCTTACTACTGTCATACATGTCATGAGGGTAGGGGGCTTTCTTACTACAGTCATACATGTCATGAGGGTAGGGGGGCTTTCTTACTACAGTCATACATGTCATGAGGGTAGGGGGCTTTCTTACTACAGTCATACATGTCATGAGGGTGGGGGTGGCTTTCTTACTACAGTCATACATGTCATGAGGGTAGGGGGCTTTCTTACTACAGTCATACATGTCATGAGGGTAGGGGGGCTTTCTTACTACAGTCATACATGTCATGAGGGTAGGGGGGCTTTCTTACTACAGTCATACATGTCATGAGGGTAGGGGGCTTTCTTACTACTGTCATACATGTCATGAGGGTAGGGGGCTTTCATACTACTGTCATACATGTCATGAGGGTAGGGGGCTTTCTTACTACAGTCATACATGTCATGAGGGTAGGGGGCTTTCTTACTACAGTCATACATGTCATGAGGGTAGGGGGCTTTCTTACTACAGTCATACATGTCATGAGGGTAGGGGGGGCTTTCTTACTACTGTCATACATGTCATGAGGGTAGGGGGCTTTTTTACTACAGTCATACATCTCATGAGGGTATTGGGGGCTTTCTTACTACAGTCATACATGTCATGAGGGTAGGGGGCTTTCTTACTACAGTCATACATGTCATGAGGGTAGGAGGGCTTTCTTACTACTGTCATACATGTCATGAGGGTAGGGGGTGGCTTTCTTACTACAGTCATACATGTCATGAGGGTGGGGGGCTTTCTTACTACTGTCATACATGTCATGAGGGTAGGGGGGCTTTCTTACTACAGTCATACATGTCATGAGGGTAGGGGGCTTTCTTACTACAGTCATACATGTCATGAGGGTAGGGGGCTTTCTTACTACAGTCATACATGTCATGAGGGTAGGAGGGCTTTCTTACTACTGGCATACATGTCATGAGGGTAGGGGGCTTTCTTACTACAGTCATACATGTCATGAGGGTAGGGGGGCTTTCTTACTACAGCCATACATGTCATGAGGGTAGGGGGGCTTTCTTACTACAGTCATACATGTCATGAGGGTAGGGGGCTTTCTTACTACAGTCATACATGTCATGAGGGTAGGGGGCTTTCTTACTACAGTCATACATGTCATGAGGGTAGGAGGGCTTTCTTACTACTGTCATACATGTCATGAGGGTAGGGGGCTTTCTTACTACAGTCATACATGTCATGAGGGTAGGTTCGGGCTTTCTTACTACAGTCATACATGTCATGAGGGTAGGGGGGCTTTCTTACTACAGTCATACATGTCATGAGGGTAGGGGGCTTTCTTACTACAGTCATACATGTCATGAGGGTAGGGGGCTTTCTTACTACAGTCATACATGTCATGAGGGTAGGGGGGCTTTCTTACTACAGTCATACATGTCATGAGGGTAGGGGGGCTTTCTTACTACTGTCATACATGTCATGAGGGTAGGGGGCTTTCATACTACTGTCATACATGTCATGAGGGTAGGGGGCTTTCTTACTACAGTCATACATGTCATGAGGGTAGGGGGGCTTTCTTACTACTGTCATACATATCATGAGGGTAGGGGGGCTTTCTTACTACAGTCATACTTGTCATTAGGGTAGGGGGGCTTTCTTACTACAGTCATACATGTCATGAGGGTAGGGGGGCTTTCTTACTACTGTCATACATGTCATGAGGGTAGGGGGCTTTCTTACTACAGTCATACATCTCATGAGGGTAGGGGGCTTTCTTACTACAGTCATACATGTCATGAGGGTAGGGGGCTTTCTTACTACAGTCATACATGTCATGAGGGTAGGGGGCTTTCTTACTACAGTCATACATGTCATGAGGGTAGGGGGCTTTCTTACTACAGTCATACATGTCATGAGGGTAGGAGGGCTTTCTTACTACTGTCATACATGTCATGAGGGTAGGGGGCTTTCTTACTACAGTCATACATGTCATGAGGGTAGGGGGCTTTCTTACTACAGTCATACATGTCATGAGGGTAGAGGGGGCTTTCATACTACAGTCATACATGTCATGAGGGTAGGGGGGCTTTCATACTACAGTCATACATGTCATGAGGGTAGGGGGGCTTTCTTACTACAGTCATACATGTCATGAGGGTAGGGGGCTTTCTTACTACAGTCATACATGTCATGAGGGTAGGGGGGCTTTCTTACTACAGTCATACATGTCATGAGGGTAGGGGGCTTTCTTACTACAGTCATACATGTCATGAGGGTAGGGGGCTTTCTTACTACAGTCATACATGTCATGAGGGTAGGGGGCTTTCTTACTACAGTCATACATGTCATGAGGGTAGGTTCGGGCTTTCTTACTACAGTCATACATGTCATGAGGGTAGGGGGCTTTCTTACTACAGTCATACATGTCATGAGGGTAGGGGGGCTTTCTTACTACAGTCATACATGTCATGAGGGTAGGGGGCTTTCTTACTACAGTCATACATGTCATGAGGGTAGGGGGCTTTCTTACTACAGTCATACATGTCATGAGGGTAGGGGGCTTTCTTACTACTGTCATACATGTCATGAGGGTAGGGGGCTTTCATACTACTGTCATACATGTCATGAGGGTAGGGGGCTTTCTTACTACAGTCATACATGTCATGAGGGTAGGGGGCTTTCTTACTACTGTCATGCATATCATGAGGGTAGGGGGGCTTTCTTACTACAGTCATACTTGTCATTAGGGTAGGGGGCTTTCTTACTACAGTCATACATGTCATGAGGGTAGGGGGCTTTCTTACTACTGTCATACATGTCATGAGGGTAGGGGGCTTTCTTACTACAGTCATACATCTCATGAGGGTAGGGGGGCTTTCTTACTACAGTCATACATGTCATGAGGGTAGGGGGCTTTCTTACTACAGTCATACATGTCATGAGGGTAGGGGGCTTTCTTACTACAGTCATACATGTCATGAGGGTAGGGGGCTTTCTTACTACAGTCATACATGTCATGAGGGTAGGAGGGCTTTCTTACTACTGTCATACATGTCATGAGGGTAGGGGGCTTTCTTACTACAGTCATACATGTCATGAGGGTAGGGGGCTTTCTTACTACAGTCATACATGTCATGAGGGTAGAGGGGGCTTTCATACTACAGTCATACATGTCATGAGGGTAGGGGGCTTTCATACTACAGTCATACATGTCATGAGGGTAGGGGGGCTTTCTTACTACAGTCATACATGTCATGAGGGTAGGGGGGCTTTCTTACTACAGTCATACATGTCATGAGGGTAGGGGGGCTTTCTTACTACAGTCATACATGTCATGAGGGTAGGGGGCTTTCTTACTACAGTCATACATGTCATGAGGGTAGGGGGCTTTCTTACTACAGTCATACATGTCATGAGGGTAGGGGGCTTTCTTACTACAGTCATACATGTCATGAGGGTAGGGGGCTTTCTTACTACTGTCATACATCTCATGAGGGTAGGGGGGCTTTCTTACTACAGTCATACATGTCATGAGGGTAGGAGGGCTTTCTTACTACTGTCATACATGTCATGAGGGTAGGGGGCTTTATTACTACAGTCATACATGTCATGAGGGTAGGGGAGGGCTTTCTTACTACAGTCATACATGTCATGAGGGTAGGGGGGCTTTCTTACTACTGTCATACATGTCATGAGGGTAGGGGGCGGCATTCTTACTACAGTCATACATGTCATGAGGGTAGGGGGGCTTTCTTACTACAGTCATACATGTCATGAGGGTAGGAGGGCTTTCTTACTACTGTCATGCATGTCATGAGGGTAGGGGGCTTTCTTACTACAGTCATACATGTCATGATGGTAGGGGGCTTTCTTACTACAGTCATACATGTCATGAGGGTAGGGGGCTTTCTTACTACAGTCATACATGTCATGAGAGTAGGGGGGCTTTCTTACTACTGTCATACATATCATGAGGGTAGGGGGATTTCATACTACAGTCATACATGTCATGAGGGTAGGGGGGCTTTCATACTACAGTCATACATGTCATGAGGGTAGGGGGGCTTTCTTACTACAGTCATACATGTCATGAGGGTGGGGGGCTTTCTTACTACTGTCATACATGTCATGAGGGTAGGGGGGCTTTCTTACTACAGTCATACATGTCATGAGGGTAGGGGGAGGCTTTCTTACTACAGTCATACATGTCATGAGGGTAGGAGGGCTTTCTTACTACTGTCATACATGTCATGAGGGTAGGGGGCTTTCTTACTACAGTCATACATGTCATGAGGGTAGGGGGCTTTCTTACTACAGTCATACATGTCATGAGGGTAGGGTGGGGGGGGCTTTCTTACTACTGTCATACATGTCATGAGGGTAGGGGGGCTTTCTTACTACAGTCATACATGTCATGAGGGTAGGGGGGATTTCTTACTACAGTCATACATGTCATGAGGGTAGGGGGCTTTCTTACTACTGTCATACATGTCATGAGGGTAGGGGGGCTTTCATACTACAGTCATACATGTCATGAGGGTAGGGGGCTTTCTTACTACTGTCATACATGTCATGAGGGTAGGGGGGCTTTCTTACTACAGTCATACATGTCATGAGGGTAGGGGGCTTTCTTACTACAGTCATACATGTCATGAGGGTAGGAGGGCTTTCTTACTACTGTCATACATGTCATGAGGGTAGGGGGCTTTCTTACTACAGTCATACATGTCATGAGGGTAGGGGGGCTTTCTTACTACAGTCATACATGTCATGAGGGTAGGGGGCTTTCTTACTACAGTCATACATGTCATGAGGGTAGGGGGGCTTTCATACTACTGTCATACATGTCATGAGGGTAGGGGGGCTTTCTTACTACTGTCATACATGTCATGAGGGTAGGGGGGCTTTCTTACTACTGTCATACATGTCATGAGGGTAGGGGGCTTTCATACTACTGTCATACATGTCATGAGGGTAGGGGGCTTTCTTACTACAGTCATACATGTCATGAGGGTAGGGGGGCTTTCTTACTACTGTCATACATGTCATGAGGGTAGGGGGCTTTCATACTACTGTCATACATGTCATGAGGGTAGGGGGCTTTCTTACTACAGTCATACATGTAATGAGGGTAGGGGGCTTTCTTACTACAGTCATACATGTCATGAGGGTAGGGGGCTTTCTTACTACAGTCATACATGTCATGAGGGTAGGGGGCTTTCTTACTACAGTCATACATGTCATGAGGGTAGGGGGCTTTCTTACTACAGTCATACATGTCATGAGGGTAGGGGGGCTTTCTTACTACAGTCATACATGTCATGAGGGTAGGGGGCTTTCTTACTACTGTCATACATGTCATGAGGGTAGGGGGCTTTCTTACTACAGTCATACATGTCATGAGGGTAGGGGGCTTTCTTACTACTGTCATACATATCATGAGGGTAGGGGGCTTTCTTACTACAGTCATACTTGTCATGAGGGTAGGGGGCTTTCTTACTACAGTCATACATGTCATGAGGGTAGGGGGCTTTCATACTACTGTCATACATGTCATGAGGGTAGGGGGGCTTTCTTACTACAGTCATACATCTCATGAGGGTAGGGGGGCTTTCTTACTACAGTCATACATGTCATGAGGGTAGGGGGCTTTCTTACTACAGTCATACATGTCATGAGGGTAGGGGGCTTTCTTACTACAGTCATACATGTCATGAGGGTAGGGGGCTTTCTTACTACAGTCATACATGTCATGAGGGTAGGGGGCTTTCTTACTACAGTCATACATGTCATGAGGGTAGGGGGCTTTCTTACTACAGTCATACATGTCATGAGGGTAGGGGGCTTTCATACTACTGTCATACATGTCATGAGGGTAGGGGGCTTTCTTACTACAGTCATACATGTCATGAGGGTTAGGGGGCTTTCTTACTACAGTCATACATGTCATGAGGGTAGGGGGGCTTTCTTACTACTGTCATACATGTCATGAGGGTAGGGGGGCTTTCTTACTACTGTCATACATGTCATGAGGGTAGGGGGGCTTTCTTACTACAGTCATACATGTCATGAGGGTAGGGGGGCTTTCTTACTACTGTCATACATGTCATGAGGGTAGGGGGCTTTCTTACTACAGTCATACATCTCATGAGGGTAGGGGGGCTTTCTTACTACAGTCATACATGTCATGAGGGTAGGGGGCTTTCTTACTACAGTCATACATGTCATGAGGGTAGGGGGGCTTTCTTACTACAGTCATACATGTCATGAGGGTAGGGGGCTTTCTTACTACAGTCATACATGTCATGAGGGTAGGAGGGCTTTCTTACTACTGTCATACATGTCATGAGGGTAGGGGGATTTCTTACTACAGTCATACATGTCATGAGGGTAGGGGGCTTTCTTACTACAGTCATACATGTCATGAGGGTAGGGGGGCTTTCTTACTACAGTCATACATGTCATGAGGGTAGGGGGGCTTTCTTACTACAGTCATACATGTCATGAGGGTAGGGGGCTTTCTTACTACAGTCACACATGTCATGAGGGTAGGGGGCTTTCTTACTACAGTCATACATGTCATGAGGGTAGGGGGCTTTCTTACTACAGTCATACATGTCATGAGGGTAGGGGCTTTCTTACTACAGTCATACATGTCATGAGGGTAGGGGGCTTTTCTTACTACAGTCATACATGTCATGAGGGTAGGGGGGCTTTCTTACTACAGTCATACATGTCATGAGGGTAGGAGGGCTTTCTTACTACTGTCATACATGTCATGAGGGTAGGGGGCTTTCTTACTACAGTCATACATGTCATGAGGGTAGGGGGGCTTTCTTACTACAGTCATACATGTCATGAGGGTGGGGGCTTTCTTACTACAGTCATACATGTCATGAGGGTAGGGGGCTTTCTTACTACAGTCATACATGTCATGAGGGTAGGGGGGCTTTCTTACTACTGTCATACATGTCATGAGGGTAGGGGGGCTTTCTTACTACAGTCATACATGTCATGAGGGTAGGGAGGGCTTTCAGTCATACATGTCATGAGGGTAGGGGGCTTTCTTACTACAGTCATACATCTCATGAGGGTAGGGGGCTTTCTTACTACAGTCATACATGTCATGAGGTTAGGAGGGCTTTCTTACTACTGTCATACATGTCATGAGGGTAGGGGGCTTTCTTACTACAGTCATACATGTCATGAGGGTAGGGGGCTTTCTTACTACAGTCATACATGTCATGAGGGTAGGAGGGGGCTTTCTTACTACAGTCATACATGTCATGAGGGTAGGGGGGCTTTCTTACTACTGTCATACATGTCATGAGGGTAGGGGGCTTTCTTACTACAGTCATACATGTCATGAGGGTAGGGGGGCTTTCTTCCTACTGTCATACATATCATGAGGGTAGGGGGGCTTTCTTACTACAGTCATACTTGTCATGAGGGTAGGGGGGCTTTCTTACTACAGTCATACATGTCATGAGGGTAGGGGGCTTTCATACTACTGTCATACATGTCATGAGGGTAGGGGGCTTTCTTACTACAGTCATACATCTCATGAGGGTAGGGGGCTTTCTTACTACAGTCATACATGTCATGAGGGTAGGGGGGCTTTCTTACTACAGTCATACATGTCATGAGGGTAGGGGGCTTTCTAACTACAGTCATACATGTCATGAGGGTAGGAGGGCTTTCTTACTACTGTCATACATGTCATGAGGGTAGGGGGCTTTCTTACTACAGTCATACATGTCATGAGGGTAGGGGGCTTTCTTACTACAGTCATACATGTCATGAGGGTAGGGGGGCTTTCTTACTACAGTCATACATGTCATGAGGGTAGGGGGCTTTCTTACTACAGTCATACATGTCATGAGGGTAGGGGGCTTTCTTACTACAGTCATACATGTCATGAGGGTAGGGGGGCTTTCTTACTACAGTCATACATGTCATGAGGGTAGGGGGCTTTCATACTACTGTCATACATGTCATGAGGGTAGGGGGCTTTCTTACTACAGTCATACATGTCATGAGGGTTAGGGGGCTTTCTTACTACAGTCATACATGTCATGAGGGTAGGGGGGCTTTCTTACTACTGTCATACATGTCATGAGGGTAGGGGGCTTTCTTACTACTGTCATACATGTCATGAGGGTAGGGGGCTTTCTTACTACAGTCATACATGTCATGAGGGTAGGGGGCTTTCTTACTACTGTCATACATGTCATGAGGGTAGGGGGCTTTCTTACTACAGTCATACATCTCATGAGGGTAGGGGGCTTTCTTACTACAGTCATATATGTCATGAGGGTAGGGGGCTTTCTTACTACAGTCATACATGTCATGAGGGTAGGGGGCTTTCTTACTACAGTCATACATGTCATGAGGGTAGGGGGCTTTCTTACTACAGTCATACATGTCATGAGGGTAGGAGGGCTTTCTTACTACTGTCATACATGTCATGAGGGTAGGGGGAATTTTTACTACAGTCATACATGTCATGAGGGTAGGGGGCTTTCTTACTACAGTCATACATGTCATGAGGGTAGGGGGCTTTCTTACTACAGTCATACATGTCATGAGGGTAGGGGGGCTTTCTTACTACAGTCATACATGTCATGAGGGTAGGGGGCTTTCTTACTACAGTCACACATGTCATGAGGGTAGGGGGCTTTCTTACTACAGTCATACATGTCATGAGGGTAGGGGGGCTTTCTTACTACTGTCATACATGTCATGAGGGTAGGGGGTTTCTTACTACAGTCATACATCTCATGAGGGTAGGGGGGCTTTCTTACTACAGTCATACATGTCATGAGGGTAGGGGGCTTTCTTACTACAGTCATACATGTCATGAGGGTAGGGGGGCTTTCTTACTACAGTCATACATGTCATGAGGGTAGGGGGCTTTCTTACTCCAGTCATACATGTCATGAGGGTAGGAGGGCTTTCTTACTACTGTCATACATGTCATGAGGGTAGGGGGCTTTCTTACTACAGTCATACATGTCATGAGGGTAGGGGGGTTTCTTACTACAGTCATACATGTCATGAGGGTGGGGGGCTTTCTTACTACAGTCATACATGTCATGAGGGTAGGGGGGCTTTCTTACTACAGTCATACATGTCATGAGGGTAGGGGGCTTTCTTACTACTGTCATACATGTCATGAGGGTAGGGGGCTTTCTTACTACTGTCATACATGTCATGAGGGTAGGGGGCTTTCTTACTACAGTCATACATCTCATGAGGGTAGGGGGCTTTCTTACTACAGTCATACATGTCATGAGGGTAGGGGGCTTTTACTACAGTCATACATGTCATGAGGGTAGGGGGCTTTCTTACTACAGTCATACATGTCATGAGGGTAGGGGGCTTTCTTACTACAGTCATACATGTCATGAGGGTAGGAGGGCTTTCTTACTACTGTCATACATGTCATGAGGGTAGGGGGCTTTCTTACTACAGTCATACATGTCATGAGGGTAGGGGGCTTTCTTACTACTGTCATACATGTCATGAGGGTTGGGGGCTTTCTTACTACAGTCATACATGTCATGAGGGTAGGGGGCTTTCTTACTACAGTCATACATGTCATGAGGGTAGGAGGGCTTTCTTACTACTGTCATACATGTCATGAGGGTAGGGGGGCTTTCTTACTACAGTCATACATGTCATGAGGGTAGGGGGGCTTTCTTACTACAGTCATACATGTCATGAGGGTAGGGGGCTTTCTTACTACAGTCATACATGTCATGAGGGTGGGGGTGGCTTTCTTACTACAGTCATACATGTCATGAGGGTAGGGGGCTTTCTTACTACAGTCATACATGTCATGAGGGTAGGGGGGCTTTCTTACTACAGTCATACATGTCATGAGGGTAGGGGGGCTTTCTTACTACAGTCATACATGTCATGAGGGTAGGGGGGCTTTCTTACTACTGTCATACATGTCATGAGGGTAGGGGGCTTTCATACTACTGTCATACATGTCATGAGGGTAGGGGGCTTTCTTACTACAGTCATACATATCATGAGGGTAGGGGGCTTTCTTACTACAGTCATACATGTCATGAGGGTAGGGGGCTTTCTTACTACAGTCATACATGTCATGAGGGTAGGGGGCTTTCTTACTACTGTCATACATGTCATGAGGGTAGGGGGGCTTTTTACTACAGTCATACATCTCATGAGGGTATTGGGGGCTTTCTTACTACAGTCATACATGTCATGAGGGTAGGGGGCTTTCTTACTACAGTCATACATGTCATGAGGGTAGGAGGGCTTTCTTACTACTGTCATACATGTCATGAGGGTAGGGGGTGGCTTTCTTACTACAGTCATACATGTCATGAGGGTGGGGGCTTTCTTACTACTGTCATACATGTCATGAGGGTAGGGGGGCTTTCTTACTACAGTCATACATGTCATGAGGGTAGGGGGCTTTCTTACTACAGTCATACATGTCATGAGGGTAGGGGGCTTTCTTACTACAGTCATACATGTCATGAGGGTAGGAGGGCTTTCTTACTACTGGCATACATGTCATGAGGGTAGGGGGCTTTCTTACTACAGTCATACATGTCATGAGGGTAGGGGGGCTTTCTTACTACAGCCATACATGTCATGAGGGTAGGGGGGCTTTCTTACTACAGTCATACATGTCATGAGGGTAGGGGGCTTTCTTACTACAGTCATACATGTCATGAGGGTAGGGGGCTTTCTTACTACAGTCATACATGTCATGAGGGTAGGAGGGCTTTCTTACTACTGTCATACATGTCATGAGGGTAGGGGGCTTTCTTACTACAGTCATACATGTCATGAGGGTAGGTTCGGGCTTTCTTACTACAGTCATACATGTCATGAGGGTAGGGGGGCTTTCTTACTACAGTCATACATGTCATGAGGGTAGGGGGCTTTCTTACTACAGTCATACATGTCATGAGGGTAGGGGGGCTTTCATACTACAGTCATACATGTCATGAGGGTAGGGGGGCTTTCTTACTACAGTCATACATGTCATGAGGGTAGGGGGGCTTTCTTACTACAGTCATACATGTCATGAGGGTAGGGGGGCTTTCTTACTACAGTCATACATGTCATGAGGGTAGGGGGCTTTCTTACTACAGTCATACATGTCATGAGGGTAGGGGGCTTTCTTACTACAGTCATACATGTCATGAGGGTAGGGGGCTTTCTTACTACAGTCATACATGTCATGAGGGTAGGGGGCTTTCTTACTACTGTCATACATCTCATGAGGGTAGGGGGGCTTTCTTACTACAGTCATACATGTCATGAGGGTAGGAGGGCTTTCTTACTACTGTCATACATGTCATGAGGGTAGGGGGCTTTATTACTACAGTCATACATGTCATGAGGGTAGGGGAGGGCTTTCTTACTACAGTCATACATGTCATGAGGGTGGGGGGCTTTCTTACTACTGTCATACATGTCATGAGGGTAGGGGGGCATTCTTACTACAGTCATACATGTCATGAGGGTAGGGGGGCTTTCTTACTACAGTCATACATGTCATGAGGGTAGGAGGGCTTTCTTACTACTGTCATACATGTCATGAGGGTAGGGGGCTTTCTTACTACAGTCATACATGTCATGATGGTAGGGGGGCTTTCTTACTACAGTCATACATGTCATGAGGGTAGGGGGCTTTCT